>NW_020176571.1:8372739-8700669 GCF_003031525.2 Neophocaena asiaeorientalis asiaeorientalis
GGTCAGAAAGGGCTCGGCATTCTGGATCTGCAGCTAAACCAGACCTGCAACTCAACCTGCCACAGTTGAGTTATGATTTATTATTCCTAATTCTTTTGCATTTTTACAGTGCCTTTTATGGTGCATCAGAGCGCAAGGGGCTTTTATATCCTTTATTCCCTTTGACCCAGAGGAAGTTCACTGGACATATACAGACGACCAGGAGCTGGAGTTCTGGTCTGAGGCCCACTGTGACCTTGGCAAAGTCCCTCATCCTCTCTGAGCTTCAGTTTCTTCTGCAAATACGGTTGTGCCAACCTTAGATCCCTCACAGAATAGTTGCTGGGATGCCATGAATGTGGAAGTGTCACCACCAGGGTTCTTGGCCTCCTTAATCAATAGGAATTGATGAGAAACCAGACAAGAAATTCAGGCGGGGCTTTACTGGGGCCCCTGCTGCAGCAGTGGGGAGTGAGAACAAGTAACATTTTCCCTTGCTCGCTCCCTGACTGGGGGCTAAACTGGTTCCTTATATGGGGTGAGGGTAGGGGTGTGTCCAGGGAGTCGGGCCGGAGGGGTGGCCTAGATCGTTTGCCCACCCCTTTGTGGTGTTGAGTGCGGGGTGGGGGGGGGCGCGCAGTACCCCGCTTTTGCTCCCGACACCTTGCTTTTGCCGCCGGCTCCTCAGAAGTGGCAGTTGGGCTTTCTGGTCTTTTTGTATCTTACTGTCCATAATTTACCCCAACTGCACATGCATGCAGTTATTTTTAGTCCCTTATAGTTTCTTTGTATTTTGTAGCTCCCTGAGACGCTTCTCCAGGTGCAAGCACTGCAGCAGTGGGTCCCAGGTCCCAACCTGTCTGAGAAGCATCTGGTAATGGCAGTGAACTGCAAAGATCAGAAGTGTCCCACCTGGTGAGAATGTTGGTAGGAGAGGGTGGCAGTGACAGGCTGCAGAGCTCACCCAAGGTGGGGTACTAGCATTGGGGTTCTTTGGCCAAACAGTCTGGCATTACCAGGGGACCGTCGTGTGCCAAGCATGATGTGAGAATCGCTGAAATCGCCTTTAGCTACACACATGCACGTTTAACTCTTAACACATGTGCCTACCAGTTGGCAGTTTGATCTCCCAGAAGGTAGAAGCAGCGATGAGGGGCACTGCTAATTCGGACACATGTCTGACAAATGAGGAGGAATTGGCTGGCGAAGTAGAAATGATGGAAATTTCGGTGAGAATGAAAACATCATCTTGGAACTGGGTAGGGAATTGAAAGGCATGAGCAGATATGTTTTCTTGACTTGAAGAAGGGAAATGACTTAAATTGAGGGGAAAACTACCTATGGGCCCATGATCTGAAAGGGGCTAGAACCAAGTCTAGAGAATCAGGGTGCTCTTGAAAATGAAATTCGGACACATCAACCGCACAGGGCATGAGAAGGGAGGAAGACAGCTAAAGAATCGGATGAGGCTGACGAGGGGACCTTCTCTGATGATCTCAATTTTTAAATAGATCCTTTTAAATATGAAAGTAACACAGGCTTAATAGAGAGAATTGGGAAATAAAAAATGAAAAGGGGATAGTAAACATCACCTGTAACTCAGTTGCTGTTAATATTTTTATGTTGCGTTATAATATTTTTCTATAAGTTGTTTGAGATTAGGTATGCGCACATGCTATTTCGTGATTTTCCATATGAATAGATCCTCTTTATAAATATTATGTTATTGGCTGCATAATTTTCTACCAGAGATGTTGTTTACAGTTTACTTAACTATTTCCTTATTGATGTTCCCAGTTTTTCACTATTAAAAATAACACTGCAGTGAACATCTTTGTGCATGAACGATTTCTCTGTATCCTAAATTATTTTCTTAAGATAGATTCTCAGAAGTTAACATTTACAGGGCTCTTAAACTATCACCAAGTTATTTACTAGAAAGATCATGCCAGTTTATCTTACCACTGTTTTCTGTGTGCCCGTCTGATGAGCTCAGATTTTTTAAAAGATGTATATAGTGGATGAAAGAACAAGTTACTGAAAATGAAATTTTTTATAAAACAAAAAATGAAATTTTGTCACTTACAACAGCACGACGTACCTGGAGGGCCTTATGCTAAGTGAAACAAGTCAGACAGAGAAAGACAAACACTGTATGATATCACTTATATGTGGAATCTAAAAAATACAACAAACTAGTGAATATAATACAAAAGAAGCAGACTCACAGATATAGAGAGCAAACCAGTGGTTGCCAGTGGGGAGAGGGGAGGGGGGAGGAGAAATGTAAGGGTATGGGAAGAAGGGATACAAACTACTATGTGTAAAATAAATAAGCTACAAGGATATATTGTACAGCACAAGGAATATAGCCAATATTTTATAACAACTGTAAGTGGAGTATAATCTTTAAAAATTGTGAATTACTAAATACCTATAACGTATGTAATATTATACATCAACTGTACCTCAACAACAAAACAGTTTAACATATAAAGGAGAGTATTTTAGATCTAGAATGTTAAAACTAAGTGAGCTAAAAACTATGGGAGATGCTTAAGAAAACTGTGTGTGGAGGGGCAGTAAAAGAATAAGCACGGTATCAGCATGCAGATTGGGTTGGGTGGCAAACAGAAAATAAAACTGGGCAACTTCTCTCTTTCTTCCCTCCCTTCCATCAAGCAGGGTGAGTGTCAGACTGAAACAGGTAGTACAAACTGACATGAGGGAATTGAAGCCCAAGATGGGTGAATTGATTGTAAAAGTGAATCTAAGTTGTTCTAAATAAATTCAAGGCTCTTGGCCCAGACAGATGACATCCCAGAATAAAGAACTTACAAGGGTGAAAGGCCACTGACAGTGATCCCTAAGCATTGTGGGAAATGGAAGAGGCACTAAAAGAAAGTGCCTGACACTCAGAGCAGAAAAAGGAAAAAAGGCAGTATGTACAGACTAAAAACAGCTAACCTGTTATAGCTTTCAGATGAAACTCAGGAGAGATCTTCAAACATATATGTTATAAGCACTTAGGACAAAGTTATCCCTTAGGAACCAACCCTGCCCCTTCTCTTCACCTTCTTCAATAAGGTTGCTCTAACTTTTGTAGTTATTGTATTTCTGGACATCAAGAAAGCATTTTACTTGAATTTCAGATGGTTCCATTTATGGCTGAGCCGGAAAGATGTAGTCCAAATATCAGAGTATTTACACGTGTTGATAATTGAACACCTGTACCCAAACGGAGCCAATAACTGGATCAGTCTCCAGCTGAAAGAAGGTGGCTGGTGTGTCACCAGGGTGCTCTCATGTCAGCCCTCACCTAATCAGCGCTTTGTCGGTAACCTGTTGAGGTGACAGATGCTAATCAAAGCCACAGATGACATGAAGCTACAAAGTATTGATGATACTAGAGGTGGGTCCAAATCTGGAGGGACGGCTGCAGGCTGGAATGATGATGGAGAATAGCAAGATGAAATCTAATACTGATGAACACACATCCTCACGGTTGGGTTCCAGACAGCAGCCATATACGTGCAGGGCAGGGAGATTGTAAAGATGATAATGGTAAATAGCTATTAATAGTCTTTGCTCTATGCCAAATGCTGTCCTTTGTATTTTATATCGTCATCATTTGTATCATCTTACTATCCTAGCTTTATGTCATCTGCCGATTTGACAAGCATGTCATCTATGCTTCAGTGCCACTTGCTTCACAAGTTGAAAGTTGTCCCCATTCTCCAGTTGAGGTGAGTGAGACACAGAGCGGTTAAGAAACTCGTCTGAGATCACACAGCTGGGAGGTAGAGTCTCCGTGCTTGTGCTCCGTGCCTACACGTTTCACCACTGTGAAAGTTCACACAGTCAGTGAAACTTTTCTCTCTCTCTCTCTCTCTTTTTTTAAATCCTGAATTTAACTTGATGTCCTGCCAAAACACCAAATAACCTTAGAGAGGCAAGGAGTCAATAAATATGGACTTCGGGCTAGACCAACTGGGTTCACATGTTGGCTCTTCCACTGGGTATGTGACTTTGGCCGCGTCACTTAACGTCTCAGTGCTCCAGTTTTCTCCTCTGTAAATGAGGATAGTGAACGTTTCTATTGTACAGGGTTGCTGTGGGGATTAAATGAGTTGCCTACAGAAGGCATTTAGAACAGTGCCTTTCACACAGTAAATGCTGGTAAGTGTTTACGGTTACAGACATCCCTGGGTATCCGCATGGGGGGATTGGTTCCAGGACCCCCTCAGATACCAAAATCCACAGATGCTCAAGTCCCTTATGTGAACTCGTGTGGTATTTGCATATACCCTACCTACACACATCCTCCCATATACTTTAAATCATCTCTAGATTACTTATAATACCTAACACACTGCAAATGCTATGTAATTTGTTGTGACTACGATGTAAACGCTATGTGAATAGCTGCTAGCACACAGCAAATTCAAGTTTTGCTTCTGGGAACTTTCTGGATTTTTTTTTTCTGAGTATTTTTGATCTGCAGTTGGTTGGATGTGGAACCTCGACACGGAGGGCAACTGGAGAATCCACGTGGTGGGGTGTTAAGAGTTGGGGCCTGGTTCTCAATCCCAGCACCACCATTTCCATTTACCGTGTGTGGCAGTTTTCTCCTCTACAAAACGAGAAGGAATGATCGTTGTAGTGAAGACTCACGTAAATGC
Source organism: Neophocaena asiaeorientalis asiaeorientalis (assembly GCF_003031525.2). NCBI lineage: Eukaryota > Metazoa > Chordata > Mammalia > Artiodactyla > Phocoenidae > Neophocaena > Neophocaena asiaeorientalis. The sequence goes on from NW_020176571.1 coordinate 8,377,401, forward strand.
TCAGTAATTGCTAGCTATTATGATGAACAGAAACGTTGTCCAGAGATAGAAAGGTTCTAGCCCTGCTTCTGGTACTACTTTTAGAAATGGGAGCCAAATAGCATCTCCAGAGGAGGCAGGCAGGCCTGTAAGGCTCTAAAAAAGGCAGTACAGAACTTCTGTTTGGACAGATGAAGGATGTTTAATCTTAAGGCAAGATAACTAAGCAAGGAAGTGATAACCTTCCTCACTATGTCAAGGGTTACAGAACTGTTCGGTGTCATCGAATCTAGTTACGAGACACCGTGGGAGGTTGGAAAGAGTCAGGGAACCTGGGGCAGCTTGATCCTGATTCAATCTCTTAACTTTTCCCAGCTTCAGTTGCCTAATGAATAAGAGGCAGTGGGAGTTGTCTTCTATGATTCTGTCCTCTAAGCCACAGGATCTGCAGCCAGTTCCTGTGTACACAGAACATTTAGGATAAAGGGTGTTTTTGATGAACGTTTACTATAGTGAAAGAGCTTGAATTGAGTATTACACAAACCAGCAACATCTTCTAATGACTCTGAGCCCCCGTCTCCTCATCTGTTAAATTGAAATGAGACTACCGTGGGTTTCACAGGGCTTTTTGGAGAATTTACCTGAGGTCATACACGTGAAAACACCTTCTTAAAATGTTGTTTATTATTGCCGTTACCGGGTTATAACTTTTCCAAGAATTAGAATATAAAAAAATACTCGTAAGCACCAAACTCTATTTAAAGTAACTTAATCCGTTTTCCGTGATTCAGAGGAGGCTTCAGGAAGTTACAAAATCTCAGGGTCATTGTCGTGAGCACGGAGTAGCTCTGTAGAAAAAGGGTCCCAGCTGCTTGTAAATGGGAGCGTCTTGACCGTATTAAACCCAGAAGGGAAGAGAGATCACATACTCTAAGCCCCTCGTTTTACAGATGAAGCCACTGAACCAAAGAGAAACTGAGTGGCCGGCCCAGCATCACATGTTAATTAATGGCAGATCTGGGAATGAAATCCAGGCTCCTATCTCTCAGCATGCTTTCCGTCGTTAGTTTAAACATAACTCAGAAAGTCTGAATCGAGGCTAAGAGTGTACTGATGAATGTGGCTGCTGCTTTGAACATGGAATTGGAGAGCTATCACAAGGAAGTTTAAGGGTCTGGGTATGTCATTGAAGGGTACGGCCCCATGAACTTGACTTGACCCACTTGGGAAAAAAAAGTGCGGTGGAACTCTTAGTAATTTTCTTAATCATAGCAGTTCATTTCTTCTGTGCAAAATCCTTCTCAACTATGCTCTGAAATTAATTGGCGTTAAAAATGCAGGTCTTGGCGTGGCTTTCACAGGCTTGTTATGTGCACAGGGAATAGCATAATGTAGGTACGGAATGATGGTCTCTCTCTCTTTTCTTTTTACTAGTGATCATTAACATGTATATTCTCCAACTTTGTTGAGCTAACATTGCAACACGTAACTGTAAAACAAGTTACATGTGACGTGCTCCTCCGTGGTCTTGCTCGTGTTCTGTTACGCTAGCAACTGTCTACGCAGGATTGGCGTGGGCACGGCAGGTGCGTGTGAGCAAGTAGCTAGTGACGGTAGAGCCTTATTCCTGGATGCGTTAAAAGCAGAGTCTCGCCTACACCTCCCTCTTCTTCCCCTGTATAAATCTCTTTCTCCAGGGATCTACAGGGTTTTTTTGGCTCTATTTTTAGTCTGTTGATAACTTGAGAAACCTCCCAGGATCAGAGTCTCAGAGGGGCAGGATTCATTTCACTCAGTCTTTTCGGAATCCCCAACGGATGTTGAAAATCAGTCTGCATCCTGAATCTGGATGGGAAATACGTGGGTCAGCAGAGGGTGGTGGATAAGAGCACAGGCTTGGGGACCCGGCGCCCTGGGTTCGAAATCTCAGCTCCTCTTGTGTTTTTGGTCACTGTGGTCGTGTGCCTTTGGGCAAATCCCTTAAATGCACTGGGCCTTAGTTTCCTCAACGGAAACCCTCTCTCCTGTGTTACTGTGAGCATGCAGTCAGATGAACTGGTATTTATAAAGTGTTCAAAACGGTGCTGGGTAACTATTAAGTGAATTCAATGGTCCTGATTCGATGGGAGTGACTTCTCCATCCAAAGGTGTAACACCCAGGCTTTAGGGCCCTGAGGTTTGAGGAAAGGAGGCTTCTTTTTCCTCATTTAGAATGGCAGAGCGCATCCTACACCAGGACCTTTTTATTCTATTGAATTGAAAAGGGTACAGCAGTGGGACTTGACTTGGAACACCAAAGTTCATCAAACCTCTTCCGGCTCGGTGCATGTGTCCGTGTTCTCTCTTTGGAAGAGTGGCGATTCTGCATCAGTTTATCACCTGGCCTCCAGCAGGTAGCCTAGTCTGTCGGGGTCACTTTTGTAAAACTGCTAGGATTGCCATGGTGTTCCCGGGACGGACTGAGACTCGCCAGGTCCCCTTAGCCCACAAGCATTCAGTAGGTCCCTGGTGAGGGGGTTTCCACGTGATGGCTCCGCTTGCTTCGGGGGCTGGGCTGTGGGAGAGATTAATGGGAAGTGAAAAGAGAAACAGTTGTTCTTAACTGGCAGGGCTGTTTGGAGTGTACGACTCTTCTTGTATTTAGGGAAAAGATTACTCATGCGTATTTTCTTCCATAGAATATAAAGAACCTCAAATTACTACTTGTGTACCCACCCCCTTCTCACCCGCCTCCCTCAGTTCAGTGTCTCCTCTGCAGAAACTTCAGCATTTTACTCTCATTTCCCCTCCCGAGCGGGATTCGGTTCTGTATTTGCTTTGGCACTCCCTCTTCCAATAAGCTACCCCGGTCCTTTTTCCTGTTTCTGACCAAGCATCTTCTGCCCTGCGGCCCTCTTGCCCCAAGGCAGTTCCTTAGGCCATGGTTGTCTGGTCCTCACATTCGTCCCCTAAAGGCTGGCTGTGCTCTTGCCTCTTGTGTGAAGGAGAAGAAAGGAAAGGTCCCTAGTAACTAATCACTCTGCTGTTCCCGTTCAAAGGTGACACCATTGAGTGTAGGAAGTCAACTCTAAGGGTTTGTGTTGTTTTTTTTTTTTTAACCGGTTCAAAAGTCGAGGTCTTGCTGAACCATTTTCACACACACCCCACACACACCCCTCACTGTGATCCCAGATATGCACTTTCAAGGTCATTGGGAAGAGCTGGGATACCTCCTATCTCCAAGGACCTTTTTTTTTAATTAACTTTTTAAAAATGCAATTTTTTTTAATGTATTATTTATATGGTTGCACCAGGTCTTAGTTGTAGCAGGTGGGCTTCTTAGTTGCGGCTCACGGGCTCCTTAGTCGTGGCACACGGCCTCCTCAGTTGCAGCATGCATGTGGGATCTAGTTCCCTGACCAGGGACCGAACCCGGACCCCCTGCATTGGGAGCGTGGAGTCCCATCTACCGAACCACCAGGGAAGTCCCTAAAAATGCAATTCTTGGGCTTCCCTGGTGGCGCAGTGGTTGAGAGTCCACTGCATTGGGAGCGTGGAGTCCCATCTACCGTACCACCAGGGAAGTCCCTAAAAATGCAATTCTTAAAGGTTACAGTTATCACCAAATACTGCCTATATTCCCCATGTTGTACAATACATCCTTGAGCCTCTCTTACACCCAGTAATTTGTACCTCCCACCCCCCGACCCCTATACTGCATCCCCCCACCAGTGGAAACCACTAGTTTGTTCTCTGTATCTGTATTAACCCTGCCAGTTAATAGTTTGTTGTATTTTTTAGATGCCACATACAAGTGATATCATTCAGTATTTGTCTTTCTCTACCTTATTTCACTTAGCATAAGGCCCTCCAAGTCCATCCATGTCCCAAGGACCTTTTTTGGTTTTTTTTAATGTTATTTTATTTTTGGCTGCATTGGGTCTTCGTTGCTACAGGCAGGCTTTCTGTAGTTGCGGCGAGCGAGGGCTACTCTTCGTTGCAGTGCATGGGCTTCTCATTGCGGTGGCTTCTCTTGTTGTGGAGCACAGGCTCTAGGCACGCAGGCTTCAGTAGTTGTGGCTCGCAGGCTCAGTAGTTGTGGCTCGCGGGCTCTAGAGCGCAGGCTCAGTAGTTGTGGCTCACGGGCTTAGTTGCTCCGCGGCACGTGGGATCTTCCCGGACCAGGGTTCGAACCCGTGTCCCCTGCCTTGGCAGGTGGATTCTTAACCACTGCACCACCAGGGAAGCTGAGGACTATTTTTAATAGGCATTGCTTCTTGGCCCAGTCAAGAGTCCAAAACAAAACCTTGAATTCTTTAGTGGCTGTGTTTATTCTAAAGATCATAGAGCAGTAACATACTACACGTTATTATTTCACAATGCCCCTTTCTTCACGTGAAAAAAAAATCATAAAACTTAAAAAACAAGGAAAAAACTCTCAATGCCCATCTCTAATTATTTCAGTGCCCATAGTGCTTTATTGGTGCCCTACACAGTGGACCAGTTTCAAAGAGACTGGCCCAGAGTCCAAGGAAGCCAGCTGCCCTTCTTTGAAACTAGACTTTGCAAAGAAGCCACCTGCAGGACAGAGCCAGTTGTCATGCCCAGAGGCCCTGGATCTTCTCAAGGGCATCTGAGCCATTCCATTCCCCAGTCTACCCGGGAGGAAAAGCAGCCCATCCAAATAGACCAGACAGTTCTTTGTCATGCCTGACATAAGGATGAAAGGTGCTTCTTTCCAGGATCAAACTGAAGGACACTTGTCAGAGCACACACTTGGAGTCTCCTTAGCAAGCTGAATTAACTAAATAGAGAGACCGACGCTCCTCTTAGCAAACACTGATTCAGTTGTATTTGAACTATTAATTCGTACGATATTTTAGAGAATAAAGCACTCTTGAGCATCTAGCTTCTTCTAACCCCTCAGTTCTCAGACAGCTTGGTTTCAGGATTTCTTTTGATTCTTTAAAATTATTGAAGACCCCAAAGAGCTTTGCTCATGTGGCTTCTGTCTATATTTACCATATTGGAAATTAAAACTGAAAATTTTAAGTATTTGTTATAATATGTATAAAAATATTGCTTAACTCACTGAAAAGTAAGCCAAGTAAATGTTAACATAAATATATATTTATGAATATATTTTCCAAAACCAAAAAAAATTTGAGTGGCATTCTTTGTTTTACATTTTTGCAAGTCTCTTTAATGTCTAGCTTCATAGAAAATGGATGGATTCTCATGTCTGCTGTCATATCACATGCTGTGTAGCCTCTAGAAAATTCCACCATATGCTCATGAAGGAATGAGAATGAAAAAGGCAGAGATAACCTCTTAATATTGTTATGAAAAGAGTTTTGACTTCATAGACACCCTGAAAAGGTCTTGGGAACCCTGAAGGGTCCCTGGATCACACTTTGATAACGACTGTTCTAAACCACTTGAATGATATGTCCAAGATTTCCCGCAATTGCAAAATCAAATAAAAACAGATTCACAGTCAGGCTTCCAGACAGAGACCCAGCCCGAGCCATCCTCTCAGCTCCCTTTCACCCACTCCTGTCCGACTCAGACTTCAAGTACCACCCCTACCAGGAAGTTCTGACATCAGCAAGTACAGTAAACAGGCGAGAGACCTTTTATCCTTACCTTGCCCTCTCATTCCCAGAGGCTATAGCCTGATAGCTTCCCAGAGGCGAGTGCGTTGCTCTTCCTGGAAGAAGTTTCAGGGAACACTTCATTATTTGGCATCTCTGGAAGGTCAGGCCCCGCTCTGGAACATTCTCACTTTGAAAGGACGCTGGGCTACAATCAGATCAGCTCTGATTCTTTTTTTTTTTTTAACATCTCTATTGCAGTATAATTGCTTTACGGTGGTGTGTTAGTTTCTGCTTTATAACAAAGCGAATCAGTTATACATATACACGTGTTCCCATATCTCTTCCCTCTTGCGTCTCCCTCCCTCCCACCCCAGCTCTGATTCTCAAGTCGCCTCCAAAGCACATTGACATTTGTCATGACTCTGAGCCCCCTCAGGTGCTTCAGGCCCACTCCACAGCTGCACCTTCAGGGCAGACCAGGAATCCGGACACCCCTGGAGCTGGAGCCGGCCAAGGAAGGACAGGGCTGTGAGACCTACGGTTCCTTAAAGACATAAAAAGGGATTACCCCCGCCCCATTTTGCCTCTAAATAAAAAGTTCATTTGATATCGCACTTTACCACTCATGAAGCTTGAGTTTTACCTGGAATTCAGAGCGGAACCTGAGAGCTCTTCGGATACGGAGACTCAATTTCATTAACCATTCGGAAATCTTTGCCCTTTATTTCAACTAACTGACAAGACCTTTTTTCTCTCTCTCTCTCTTTTCTTTCTGCCTTGCTGTCTCTCCAACAGGCTTGCAGCCAATGTACTGGAGCAGAGATGACGTAGCCCAGTGGCTCAAGTGGGCTGAAAATGAGTTTTCTCTAAGGCCGATTGACAGCAACACGTTTGAGATGAATGGCAAAGCTCTCCTGCTTCTGACCAAAGAGGACTTTCGCTACCGGTCTCCTCATTCAGGTGAGGGTCTGGACTCCGGACACGGGCTCAGCCTGGAACGTCTGGTAGCCAGAGTTGGCCTTTGTCACCACTTAGCCTCCCAAGAGATCTCCACATCGTCACCGTGAACGCAAGGACAGTGACCCAGCTTAGTAGAGGACAGATCCTGCTGACGTAGGCCAGTTTGAGGGGAGAAGAGGAAGAATTTCCAGGACCGGGGGAAGCTTTTAAGGTTAGGAGAAGTAACCCAGTTCGGACCTATAGACCCTGGTACTTAAGGGATCTCATTGCACCACCAAATAACGAAGAAAATGCATTCTGACCCTCTCTCTCTGCCTTGCTTCTGATCCTGAAGACTTTTACAAGAGATGCTTGAGCGTGAGTGTAGATTGCAAACTGCTCAGTTAAAAACAAAGACAGGAAGATTTCGCTGGCGGTCCAGTGGTTAAGACTCCGCACTCCCAGTGCAGGGGACGTGGGTTTGATCCCTGGTCAGGGAACCAAGATCCCACATGCCGCATGGTGCAGCCAAAGAAAACAAAAACAGATAACAAAAGACAGCAGAGGCAGGGGAATGAGCACTGCTGAGGTAGGAGGAGTGGAAGAGGAAAGAATAATTGAGGGAACAAGAGAGAAGGGCTGGGAAAGGTGGAGATGCTAGTAGCCCAGGCAAGTTTAGAAACAAACGCCCGGGGCTTCGAGTGATTTCCTTTAGAAGTACTGAATTCTTTGAAGTAATGCATCTTGTAGCTTGTAGAACCCCTGAAAAATACAAGCAATGCATCTAACTAGAAAGATTTGTCAAAATAAGGGCTCCTGAACCCACATGGGAAGGTTTCATTCAGTGAGGAGCTTTTGTACCTACAAAGTGTATTCCTGACGTGGGTAAGGTTTCAGATATACTTTCTAGCTTCATTTCTCACACTTGATGGATATTTTGAAGTAGAGATTTGGGAACTCCATATGTCCAAGGGGAACTCTGGTCTCAGGTTTCTGCCTCTTGAGGGCAGCTATTCAAGGACTGATGGGCCCTCCCTCTGTCAAGTCTCACCGCCAGCCCCACTTTGATGCGGCTTGTCTGGCAGAGACCGTGTCTTCTTGACTGAGGGCAGGGGTCCCACAGGAGGTCTGTGCCCAGCTACGTTTACCCCGATTTACTCCTGGAGGCTGGCCGGGAGTTAATACACTAGCTAACCGCCACGAGGAAACAGCCCCATCACAGAGGGTAAGATAAGGGTGTGTATGGAACAGTATCGCCCCAGCTTTTCCCAATTGCAAGCAGAACCGTTTATATGAGGAAATGATAAAGGGGAAGGTTCCCCCAGAAGTATAGATGTTAATGGAAACTTGAAAACTTAAATCAAGGCTGAAAAACAGATCATTGCTATGGTTTTATAAGGGACACAAACCTACCTGAAACATTTGGTCTTCGATCGTTGATTCTTTCTGTAGCCTCAGAACAAGAAAACCGTCAAACAATGATATAAATAAACAAATAAAACTAAACTAAAAGGAACCTCAATAGTTCCTTTTAATTTAATGCAAAAACACTTCCCTTTTCTGTTCCAGTGGAAACTCAAAGATTACACTCAAAGGGGCAAAGTTACCTATCTGGAGGAAAAGAGCTCTAACTCTTTAGGGTTCCGGAGAAATTACTCATGTCAGGCAAACAGAGGAAAACATAGTGATGTGTTTTAACTTGATTTGACTTAGACCTTGGGCACGCTTTCCTCCCACAGTCTTTGTAAATCTGCCTTCCCCCCACCATATCTCAGGTGTTCCTTTTTGTTGCTGATTTATTTTTCTCTCCGGTGACCTCTCAACTTTCCTTGTGAAACTAGGTTCTCTCCGCTCAAAGCTGGGAGCGAAGATACACAGAACCTGTCAGTACGCCCTTGCCACTTTGTCAGGTCTTTGCCGGGTGGGCCACGTGGGAAGCTAGACAGGACCCTGCTGCCCAGTTGGAGCCAGGATTGCACTGAACCTGAAGGCGCAGGGAGCTGGGGAAGGAGAGAGCAGAGTCGGGTGGGTCTCAAGAAAGCAGGAGTGAAGTTGGTCTGGGACGTGAAGGATGGAACTGAGTGGGTGGGTCACTGGAGCAGCATTAACTTAAGTGTGTTTGGGTGGCGGTAAGGAAGCCCCCCTACGGATGGAAGAGGCAGCATAAGGCTGGTGCGATAGTCGGGGCGTGGTGCCGTAGCCACGGTTAGGAGGGGGCAGTAGAAATTCATTCTGTGAGTGTTCCCTGGGCAGCTCCACATCAGAGGACGGAAACTTGGGCTGAAGGACTTGAGAGATAGAGAGATGATTTCCAGATGGGTTGTCCAGTGAGGCTCAGTGGCGTGGTAGTGGAGCCAGACTTTGAAAGCTTTGAAAGGTGAGTAAGCGGTAGGTAAGGGAAGGTGTTGAGGCCAGTTCGTGTGGGGGAGGAACTCAGAGAGGAGGCCACGTGAGCTAGACACTGTTCATCGTCGCTCATCACCACCCCCCTCGCCTGTCTGCTTGCCTCTTCATGTCTCCAGTTCTGCTACTTTCTCCAGGAATGCTTTCCCTGGCTCCCATCCCTGCATCCCTGATTCCACCCCACCTTCCTTTCCTCCACCTCTCCCCACCTCGGTCTGGGTCCTCTTTTATCTCAGAGCATTTCCTAATTTTGTCATGGCCCCTGACACACCACACACACACACACACACACACACACACACACAGACACGAGTCACACACTGTGTTACATGTGATTGTTTTCCGTATCCTCTCCCGGAGTAGAGAGTTCAGTTTGGACAGGGCTGTGTCTGTTAGGCTGCCGCGTCTCTAGCATCTAGTGCAGCATTCAGTCAGCACTCAGTAAATATTGAGTGTGCCTTATTGAGAGTGCCTTAAAGCCCAGGTTAAGGAGATTGGATGTTATTTGGCAGGTAATGGGAAACCACTGAAAGGTTTTGATCAGGAGAATGACACGATTGGAGCTCTCCCTTTGGTGTAGACATTTGCCATCTGTGCATAGGGTGGATTTATTGGGTCGCTAAAAGCAGGGAAGCTAGATACAATGCTGTTGCTACGGTCCTCATGCAAGATGCTGAAGTCCAGAATAGGATCAGTGACACCAGAATAATAATACTTCCGGCACTTTGGCCAAGCGATGCTAGGACATCCAGGAAGATGCGTCCTGTTCTGCAGAATCTGAGACAGGAACCAGGCCAAGCTGGGAATAATCATTTTGAGTATCATCCCCGTTACATCAAGCTGAGCAGAAGCTTACACCGTAGGTAATTTAATTAAGGCATCAACCGGAAAGCCATGGACGGAATATCAAGGTGATACCTGCCAGTGGGGGCCATAAGAAAACTTATCACAAACAGGGGAGAATTGTCAGAGGGATTGGAAGACAGAACTAAGTAGGAGCTGAGAAGACCCTTCCCATGAAGTAGCCAGCCAGCAGGGTGATGAGGGCGTGATATACCTGCTCACATTCTCCTTAGACAGAGACAAGGTATAAATAGAAAACCTTGTTTCTCTCTCAGGTGTAACATTTGGTACTGCTGCTTCTGACGTGGGCTTTGCTTTAGCCTTTGGTGTAGATGTCGTGAGGTCCAGGTTCTACATGTAGCTCTTCCGCAGATCACATCACCTCATTTGCCCTTACTTCCCTCATCCATAAAACGGGATTTTCAGCAAGGGGATCCTAAACTCCCTTCAACTCTGAACAGGTCAACCCAGCTTCAACCACTGAAAGTGTTAAGCTTCCAATAAACATTACAACTTCCCACCTACAGGCAGTAAATAAATATTCAAGAACTTGGTCTCCTTCGACCTGTATACCTTGTAAAACCTAGACTTCACCCGGTTTTTTCCTGTCTTTCCTTGGATCTTTTTTGCTGCCTACGACAACGCAGCAGCTTCTCACTAGTCATGGGGCTGCCAGAATGAAGCAAAAGTACCTGGTGGCAGGTGCATCGCCATGAATGGATGTTTATAGCTTCCTCCCAGCCACGTTTCCTGCCTGACCTCACCCAGACTTCTGCTTTCTGTGTTTGGAAATAACATTCCTTGACACTACTCATTCCAGATGTAGAGAGGAGAGGACGGGAGCTCAGTGAATTATAATTACTTGGACAATTGAGATACCTTAAGTCACACATGGTAGCCTCTCTGAACTCCGCATTCTTTGACCAATTTAACAAACTACATTTACCGTGTCCACTTCCAGGACAAAGGTCCTCCCTTTTCAACCACTAGAATAAAATAGGGACTGTACCAGAATGTACTTTAAAATATCATCTCCAAACAGAAGATGTCAAGGTTGAATATAAATGGGATCTAATTTTTGAAGTAATTTCTCAATCAGAGGACACAACAGGATGACATATTTATGACATTCTCAAAGTTAAGGAAAAAAATGTAAAGGAATCTCAGCTTTATAAAATGTCACCCGGACAGGGTAATTTTACCTAGTCCTTGAGCGACTAGGTAGTTACCATATTAAATGGTCTGGGATGATTTAAATTCAAAGGAATTTCACTGAATTTTATGAATTCAATGAATGTCTTACAATGAATAACTCTAATGTGTTTCTTGACCACCTTGAGGCTGTGAAAACATATTAATAAGACGGAACAGACAAGTTAGCACTGATACTAACTTTTATTTAGAGTTATTCAGGTGGAACGTATCTATGTATCCATTATTTACATGAACAAAAAGTTATTAATTTAATTCATGTTAGACTTTCTGTCAATGCTATAAAAAAAAAAAAAAAAAAGCGAAAAGCAAAACAAACATATTTTCAAAGTTCCTTCAAGCCGGTTCAGCAAAAAGTGAATTGGGGTTGTTTTACCAAGTAAATCAGTTTTTACCGTACTGCTGTGTGATGTTACAAACCTCTCCAACCCACCAGAACCTTTGACTTTGGAAATACGCTTTGCTTGTGATCTTCAAATGTAGTAAAATTTCTTTGAAATTTCTTTAAAGTGAAAATACCAGTCTTTATCTACATATAGTTCCTTGGAAACCACCTTGCCTATTAATCTCTATTAAGCAATGGTGGGTGGTTTGCTGAATTGAGTAGCTGAATCAACGGGCTGTTTTAGACCCAAGTCACAGGGTCTGAGGCCGTGGGTCACAGAGGGGAATGTTAGCCCTGAAGTGTGGGAGTTCCAGCAGACATGACCCTTGACTGAAGACACCCAGAGTGGCTTCTTTCTTCCCTTGCTGTGTCTTGGAGCAACACAAGCGAAAAATATGTGTATTACCCATCGGAGAAATGCTTAGATAAGTCAATTACAGGAAAGTCACTGCATTTCTTAGAACTTAGGTTATCCTAGCAGTGAAATGGTGGCGATAACTGAACTTTCTGCTGTACAGAGTCATATTTTAACATGTAAAACATACAACACGTCCTTTAATTAACAGGGCATACTTATGTCACGGTATTTGGGTTTTCTCACAAGCTTATTCTTTGCTTTATCTTACCTTATATTCTGTATCCAGGTAAAGGCAGTTGTCTTACTAGATGTCTTCTCTAAGTGATTTATTCTCCTCTTAAATATAATATTCAAATTTTCCCCCAACCTGCTCCCATTTTTTCCCTAAGATCTCTGTGTCCAAGACATAGATACCAACTGAATTTCACATATTTGTTCCTAAGTAAAAGAGTAGGTTTATTTTTACGGTCACAGAAGGCACTCCGCATTAAATTAAAATGTTTGTAATTCAAGCAGCCTACAAAAATGGATTGAATGGAATGCTTGGAAACTAAGGTAGAGTGGAGTTGGAAAGCCAAGCCATCCCATGATGGGAATGTTTGTTAGGCCACCAGTGGGATCCCCCAGGCCTGTGTCTGCGTTGGTGTTTTCACTGTGGAATTTATGATGAAACTGAAGGAGCCGAGGCCTCGGACTTCACTTTGAACCTATCACAGGCAGAGAGGACCGGCAGAGAGAGTTTTCTCTGACAAATCTGAAAAGTATCCCTCCCACGCTGTGCCTGCTTTCATTTATTTATTTATTTTTTAAAGAATTGGTCAGAAGGAAACGAAAATCTCTGAATAAAAACGGAAGAGAGAGACAGAGAAAAGAGAACAGTTTGCAGATGTAAGAATGTGTTACTTTAGATAATCTTCGTAGGAGGAGGTGTACATAGTAAATCAGCACCAGAAAAATGCAAATTTTCAATAATGTGACGATTCTGCTTTAAACCTACTGAACCCAAGAAGTTAAACGATGTGAAACGCCTGGGGGAGAGGCTCTGGACAGTCTTGAAGATGACACTCTGCACTGGTCCCAGTCTTCTGCGGAACAAGTGGTGTATAATAAGAACTTGAAAACTAATCAAACGCTTTCACTGATAACACCGTTTTAGGAAAATATTTGAAGGAAACAATCCAATAGAGGGACAAAAAGGATGCCCTTAGCAATTCTATTTATAATGGTAAAAACTGGAAATGCCCAAGCCACCCCCGACAGGAGACTTGCCAAAAAAAAATGCGGAGAATATAAATACAGAGGAATACACTGTGGTTTTACGGCCATTCATTGAGTCACTTATTATTTCTTCAGTAGATCATATGGGGCCTTGCAGATCACGTTCAGCACTTTACATGTTATTTTAAAGACAGGTAGAAGCCATTCAGGGTCTGAAGCAGAGACTGGCGTAATGAAGTACAGAGGTGAGAAGTAGGATGTAGGGCCGTCGGCTTGGCTGGCAGATAGGCACAATGGCGGTGACTTAAACTAAGATGGACCAGCAGAGAAAAGGGGGTGATTCAAGCAGTATTTAGAGGGCAGAGTCTATAAGTCTTGGGGACCGATTAGATGTTGTATAAGTGGGAGAGAGGTGTTAAGGACGAGTGCCGAGTTTCTGGCCCAATTAGGTGGGCGTTTACTGCACTAGGAAACACCACGTGGGTTGTAAAGGCGTTTATGTTGAACACATAAGATGTGCGGTGCCCAGGTGGCATGCAAGAGGATGTATGTAGGAGGTAAGTGAAGGTTCTGGAGTTGAGGAGGTAGGTCAGGCTGGAGTAGATTTAGCATAGACAAGCTGATTGAAGCCATGGGAGGGGATGAGATTACCCAGGGAGAAAGATGATGAGAGATCTGGGAGCCTTAAAGGTTGGGGAAGGAGGGAGAGCAGAAAACCAGGAGACGGAGGAATGTCTGAAGCCGAGGGGTGTTCTAAGGCCGGGGGCGGGTGCAGTGACTAGTGGTGATGATGTTGCTGAGAGGCAGCAAGTCCCCAGGTACCATTGCCCTTTGGGTTTGATGACAGAGAGGTGACCTCAGCAAGAGCGCTTTGGAGAGAGGGTTGGAGTGGAGACCAGAGGGCCCTGAGGAGTGGACGGAGAGGGGTGTGGTGATAACAGAGTTGGACAGCTCCTCAGGGAGTTTGGCTGTGATGGGAGGAGGGAAACAGGAACAGCACCCGGAGGGGAAGATGAGGACAGAGAGGTGTGTGCGCACGCGCGCGCACGTGTGTGTGTGTGTGTGTGTGTGTGTGTGTGTGTGTGTGTGTGTGTGTGTGTAGAAGACAGGAAACACTTGAAGCTGCTTAAATGCTAAAGAAAAGAACCCTATAGAAAGAAGTTGAAGGTACATTGTGAACTAGAAGGAAAAAGAAACCATGAACTAGAAATATCTGTATGACATGATGTCAACTGGAAAAAAATTCCATTCTTATGAATGTGCCTTTATGAAACTTATGCATGTCCTTTAAAGACAAAAATATTGAAGCAGAGCAAATAGTTTCCAGATTTTTTGGAGACACATCTGTTAATAATTATCATAATCACAAGGAGTACCATCTCCTGAGCGCACAGGAGGGCAGACATGCGGCTGGCGCACTTGTTCACATTATCTCATTTAATCCTCTTAACAGCCCTGCGGAGTCTGGGCATTTTTCTCATTTGAGACAAAAGAATATTTAACTAAGCCTTGAACTAAGGCTCAAAGAGAAAAGTAGTTTGCCTCAGGGCACGCAGCTGTTGACTAGAGGAACCAGGATTCAAACCTGGGACTTCCTTGCTCCAGAGCCCAAGTTCTTTCCTCTGAAAGGAAAGAAACTTTGTCATAAAGCAGAAACTAACACACCACTGTAAAGCAATTATACCCCAATAAAGATGTTAAAAAAAAAAAAGTAAAGAGACGTAGATATGTTTAACCCCCTAAACAGCATCTTCATGATCTTGGTCGTCACTCGTCTTTGCTAAGGCAACTTGCAGCAGTTTTATTCACTCTCGCTACTGTTCGTTTGGAACAAATTGCAAATAAAATCACAGAATTCAGGATTCTCGAAGTCGTTGCCTGGCTTTTAACATCAAGATCCCTGATACAAGATTGTAGTGTGTTTAGTTTGTGGGTTTCTCTTCTGTGTGTGTGTGTGTGTGTGTGTGTGTGTGCGCACCTAGGAGTATATCCAGGGTTTTGGGGACCCGAAATTTATAATTTGAGGGCACATAGTTCTAGGTTTCCTTTCACGGGACTATACAAATAAAGGCCCCTGAAATTCACAAGCTTCGAGGCACATCCACTTGTGCGCGTACCTGTGGGTACGTGAACCATGTGTGTATGCCTGAAGATACATGGAGAAACCAGCGAAAGCTGTTATCCCTTAAACAACAGCCTCGATTTCACTGCTTATCACAGTAGGAGTTAGTACGAGTTATTCCTTTTCTGGGAAGACAGAGAAGATTTATCAAGAGTTGAACAGGCCAAGAGTTTTTTGAACAGTGCCTTTGAATTCAGGCCAGTGGTCATTAGCTTAGTTAGATAGATAGTGCTATGGCTCGTGCTCTTTATACAGCAGGCAAATAAATATGACTTCTCTTTTCTATTATTTATTCATTTATGGCTGTGTTGGGTCTTCGTTTCTGTGCAAGGTCTTTCTCTAGTTGCGGCGAGCGGGGGCCACTCTTCATCGTGGTGCGCGGGCCTCTCACTATCGCGGCCTCTTGTTGCGGAGCACAGGCTCCAGACGCGCGGGCTCAGTGGCCATGGCTCACGGGCCCAGCCGCTCCGCGGCATGTGGGATCCTCCCAGACCAGGGCTCGAACCCGTGTCCCCTGCATTGGCAGGCAGATTCTCAACCACTGCGCCGCCAGGGAAGTCCCATAACTTCTTTTTAAATCTGTTCTTTATTCCAGAGATCTCTTTGTTAAGATCGCATTTGAGATGTGATCTCCTGTGTATAAGAAGGTTTTAAGAATGTAGCAAGAAAACTGACTGAGTATCGGAGGAATCGGGGGCCAGTGGAGATGGAAGAGGATGGAGTGGGGGGAGCGTCTTTATTTATTTAGGAAACTGTTGTAGATGGGATGCATGTTCTGTGCTGCTCCAGAGACCAAAACTAAGAACCGAGGTACATGAGATTGCAGAGGAGGCCAGATTCCAACTCAACAGAAGAACTTTCTGTCGACTAGAGCTGTCCAGAAATGGTTTGCTTACGTTGTGTCCGGCTACCCATCACAGAAGTACTCAGCCAAAGCTACTTCTTGGCAGGGGAAGAGGAGGCAGGGGACTTTTACTGATCACAAGTTTGAGTGCATCTAGGAAACCTATAGAGTCCTCTCTAAGTCTAAGATTCCAAGCCATTACCAGGCACACACTCTTCCTGCCAATCATACCCACATGGCACATACGGTGGGTTGGTTTTCCCCCCAGAGTAGCGATTCGTTTGTGCTAAGCCAGCCACATTCCCCAGCTGAGTTCCTGGTTGCCGCTGAAACATGTCTGTGGATGGACTGGTCCAATTGTGGCCATACTCTGCAGTCTTAGAATTAAGTGTTTTCTTGGCCCAGGACCCTGGGCCCAGGCTCCCACCCATTAGCCAGCTATCACAGGTGCCACTTACGAGTGTTACCTTACTAGTTCTTGTGGTTGAGTTAAAGAACTGGCAGAGCTCTGCCTGACCGGCCCCCCTCCAGCTCTCTCGTCCACTCAGAGAGGAGCCTTCTCTGCTGGGCTCCCTTCGCCAGCTTTGGGTTGAGAGGCTGGGGAGAGGCAGTACAGAAGGCCTGGGAGAGTATGGGGCAGAGCACATATCAGCCCCGCTGCAGGCTTAGCCCAGTGGGGGAATGGCCTCACTTCACCTTGCCCTTTCTGAAGGGGGAACATAACACTGACCACGACCCGGACAGTCTTCCTTTGTTCTCCTGAGACCTCCTTCGGGGTCTACCGGTCTGTCCTAAACCACTTGAATGATATCCATAATAATAGCAGGAACAGCGGTGGTCACACGACAGCTGGTGCTTGCTGAGTTCTCACTGCCCGGTGCTGTGATGGGCTTATTACACACTTACCTCATCCAGTCCTCACAGGCATCCTGGGAGGTAAATACTGCCAGTATCGCCATTTTCCAGATGAGGAAATGAGGCCTGGAGAAGGTAAAGGGCATCCACTTCGTTGCCTCGCTTTCTCTGTGCACGTAGAGAAATGGAAACAGAAAAGAAAGTGACCTGCCTGCCCTCCAGCCACCATACCCAGAGCTCCTCCAGCCCCCCGAGTGACCTCCAAGGAGGGACCACATGTGACATGCCCCAGGCCCTGCTTCACGACATCCTCTTCTGAGGGAGATGTTTGCATTTCGCAGAGAAGTTCGGGGACCTGCTCAAGGTCTCCTCATGCACAGGAGCTGGTCCTCCAGCCCTGGCTGCCGGGCCCTCCCCTCACGCCAGCCCGCATCCAAACCAGCAGAGTCCGACAGCCACACACACACTGCATCTGTATTTCCTCGCCTCCCCTTCCAAAGTGGCTACACTAATAACTGACCATTTTTGTTAGTACCATCAGGAACACATTTTTTTTCAGTGTTTTCGTTTTTCTCTTCAGCTACTACCGGTATAAAGCATCGCTCAAACCCACAGGATAGAACCCAGCGTTGTGAGGCCATGTAAATTCGGAAAAGTTCAGGAAGACATTTACACTAAACCAAGACACAAAATGTTGATTAGGGACTTATTTTTGTAAGCGATTAAAATATGAATCATTAAAATAGGACTGTATTTCAGGCTCTGTATCCTCATCTCATCAGAGACAGCATCACCATGACTACTGGATTTGAATTAGATGAGCTCCAAAGCCTTCCCAGCTCCAAAGGGAGTCATTTGTCACGGGTCTACCTTACACAGAACATTTTTAAGTCGAGTTCAGAACACCTCTGCGGTTCCTCGCCCGTTTCACTAAAAGGAAATTCCCAAGTGACGTGGGGTCTTCAGTTCCTTAGAAGTCTTTTGCTCTATTTGATCACAGTAGTAAACAGTGGCAGTAAGTTATATTAATAATGACCAAAATTCAAAGGTAGAGGAAGAAACAAAATCAAAGGAAAGACACCAGGGCATCTCAGGAATCACTTAGGACGGGGTATTGTGGAACTTATATTTGGTGCCAATAGAAAAGGCACAGAAGTTTGCAGAAACAAAGGAATTCATTTGGACTGTTTCTCAGATTCAGGCTGAGTTGAAGAGGAAAAAAAAATAATTTAGCAATAGCCCACAATATGCAGTAAATTAAGTTGTTAATTAAAGTATCTGTTAAAAGTGGCTGAGATTAGAGACAAAAGCCCACTGTTTGGCACAATTGTTGACTGCGTATCTGTATGTGGAAGGGCGTGGGAGACAGTTAGAAAAGCCTGTGGTATTTTAAAGATTAATCACCCACCCCTAAGGGGCTTTGAGGCACCCACCTGCATTTTTTAACTTGAATCTAAGTCAGAGGGGAGGGACAAGACCATGACAGCTTTTTTGGCTAATTAACAACTCAGTGGACACTTCAAATACCAAATAGAATAGAAGGCCCCCAGCTCAGACCAGCCCCTACCATCCTCTGCGAGGTGCTGACATCTAAAGATGATTTTCTAGAGATTGTGGAACCTTGGAGCAGTGCCTGTGTGTATTTTTAGAGGGAAGCATCCCAGAACATAAGCCAGTTCCTTATAGGGTATCTTTAATAGTTAGCACCTCTGACTGGACTTGTGAATTTCTTTTTCACGTTTATTCTTTTCCTGCCTGGGATTGGGGTAGATCAGAAAGGCACGTTTTTCTCTATTGGGAAGATTTCTATGAAGAATCCATGAGTTCTCATTGAAACATTAAAACTTTTCATCCTTAATGACTTTGTACTTCTTCTTTGAATAATCTGAAATGCAAATACAGACGTGAAAAGGATGTTTTTTATAAAAATAGTAGCAATAAATTGGGACAGTTTCTAATAAAGTCTGGTACATCCCTGTGACAGGCTGTTATAATGCAGCTACTAAAGCAGTTAAATAATGTGGAGGGAAAAGAGAGATACTAAACTATTATAAGCCTGATTCTAATTCTATACCCACATAATACTGGAGATAGTATTAACAGCCTTGTGTCTCTTAGGGATAGGATTATAGGTGATTTTTGTTTCTTTCTATCTTCTTGCATTTTTATACTTATTTTTGTATATGACTTTCATAATCAAAAAAGTTCAAAAAAAATAAAAAACCTGCATGGCTCTGACCTGAGTTTCAGTGCCACATCCTGTCCCCTATAAGCTCCACGTGGATAGGTGGCAGACCTGTCTTCCTCACCATTGTGTCCTTAGGACAGTGCCAGGTGCAAAGTCAAAGCTCAGCAAATAGTTGTTGAACAAAACACTCCCATTTCCCTATTTTTCTTTCCTTTTTCTATCCAGGTGATGTGCTCTATGAACTCCTTCAGCATATTCTGAAGCAGAGGAAACCTCGGATTCTTTTCTCACCGTTCTTCCACCCCGGAAACTCGATACACACGCAGCCAGAAGTCATCCTGCATCAGAACCACGAAGAAGGTACCTAGGAGGCTTCTCTCTCCTTGCTTGAGACATAGCCAAATCCCAGAGGTTCCACTGTTCCTTTGATAAGTCGTTCTTATTCATGTGATTCATTTTTCATTCAAGAAGCATTTGTGGGGTACTGATTTTGTTTGAGACCCTGGGGGAAATGCTGAGATGAATAAGATCTGGTTCTCTGCAACTCACAATCTAGGAGAGGAAATGGGATAGATACACATGTAAGTATCAAAGAATAATTATGACAGAGGCTATAAAGAGACAGTGGAATGGGAGATTACAGCCAGTACAGGCAGCAGGCTCAGCTTCCTGAAGGAGGTGACTCTGTAGGATTCTGTGAAGGTCTGATAAGCAGGAGTGAAGTGGAGAACGTCCCTGGAGGACCCAGGATGGAGGGAGTCCTTGGAATAGAGAGCAACCCATGACTTGGGTTATAGAACTTACCTTTCTTTTCCCCCTACCTTTGATTATGAAAAATTTCAAACAGACCCCAAATAGAATAAACTAACTAAAGCTCTGTGATCCACCCCCTCCCCCTACTTCAACAGTGATCAACAGGGACTTCCCCGGCGGTCCAGTGGTTAAGACTTCACCTTCCAATGCAGGGGGCGCGGGTTCAAGCCCTGGTCGGGGAACTAAGGTCCCACATGCCATGGGGTGCAACCAAAAATTCAAAACCAAACAAACAAAAAACCAAACAAACAATGATCAACATTTTGCTGTTGCAGAACTAGTCCAAGGAGGTAAGATTAGAAACAGGACGTGGAGGACTTTAATTTCCGGGCTGTGGAGGGAAACAGTGGGGAGTGAGGGTAACAGAGGGTAACCTAAGCTGGAGGAAGAAAAGAGACCCAAACCCTGTGAACTCTGCGGGGGACCAAGGAGGTCTAGTATGCGTTCACCGGAGGCAGTGTCTTGCAATGTGCTCACTGTGAGCGCTTAGTTCAGGTGTGCCACGCACTGCTCTGCTCCGGTGACTTAACAGTGGTCCTAATCAAAGCGTTGGCAGAAAACACAACAATCGAATCGAATTGCGGCCCCGGGCAGAGTTCCACAGCAGGTGCTTGGGTACAGAAATAGGGTATAAGAAGCTTGCTTTGCCCCTGTTCTCTTGAACAGCGATGCACCGTGCCTCTGGGGAGCATTTCGTCCACATCCTTCTGCCCAGATTGGGGACACAAGGTGATTCTTTGAAACTTGTCTTTCAGACCAGATTATGAGGGGCCTACACCCCCTGGGTTTTTTTCAGGGGCATTTCCTTCAACTGATTGAACATGCCCCAGAGCGGGACTGTTTTTGTTTTGTTGTCGGCAGATTTAAAAATGAGACGTTCCGTGTTTCCCTAATTAACACGTCACAGGACAGAGCCTGGCTTCAGGCGCCCGACCGGCATCTCCTCCCTGTGCCCAGCTTCTCACAGCAGGTCCCCTTGCCTCCGCGATGGAGAGTAAGCAAGTGCTTCTTGCAGTCTCCCCACCTGTGCCTCTCATCCTGTCTTCCTCTAGCTCTACCTCTGCTGAATTCAGCAGCTGCCCCCCACCCCAGCTGGGTTGCTTCATTCTTTTACCCTTCCTGCCCTGTGCGTTTCCTGTTTGCATAACAGCCAACAGCTACTCCAGAGAAGAGGTGGTGGGTTTACTGAAGCTTTAGGATTAGGGCAGGAATTAGATTGCCTAGGCTGCCTCTTCACACACAAAAGGTGTGTGATGGGCTGTTTTGTTTTGTTTTGTTTTTCACTCTCTCTCTTTTGCTCATTATTAAAAAAAAAAAAAAATCCCATTTGGAATTGCTGTTTCCCGGTTTATCCTCAGCTGTGATGGGAGGCTGATGGTCTCATCTCACGGCAGCTCCTTCCTTCTCTCCGCTTGGCCTGATCTGACCCGCAAGTAGGTGTGTTTGCTGTTGTCCTCGGGGACAGGAGTGACTCGGCAGGAAACGCTGGCCACTCTCAGAGACCCCTCTCACCGAGGAAATGCACGTGCGCCACCACCGACACCCTAAAGAGCTGCGCTCTCAAGTGCTATGTTGTGGGCCGTGGTGAGCTCAGTAGGTAAAAGCATGGAGCTAATGAGGCCGAGGTCAAGGGCTGCATCACCTTGTGGATCAGGTAGCTCTGCTTCAGACCTGCTCCTAAAAGTAGCGCGTTCTCAGAGACGGTTCCTTCAAGCTGTCAGTCAGAAAACACCATCCTGGTATGTGCCCTTGGTCCTCTGCCTGCTCTCACGTGAGAGCGCACAGAAGGGAGCGTGGGTCTTTGTCAGGTGGGATCACGTGAGAAGAGCTGTGCCGGGCACGGAGGTGATGTGAAGAGGCTGCTGGCCCCCAGACCTCCAGATATATCGGTGCCTTTGGTGACAAAAGGACCAACTAGAGAGGTAGAAAGAATATATTTACAGCTTAACATGAATTATCTCTAGGATCAATACGGTTATATCGTGAATGGTAACACATTAATATGGGCATTTGTTAATATACAGAGAGATCTGGTCCTGGGGGGGAAAAAAGTTTGTTAAGTGAAATTATAAACATCCAGTATTACATCCCCAGTGATTTATGCTACCTAGTTGGGGATACAGTACAATGTAAGAGTGTGTCGCTCTTGACTCGGCCCAGAGCTCAGCATGGAAGGAGAATGGGCCATTCCAGAGAGGGCCCACTCAGCCCCTCAGCAGGCTGGCACAGGGAGGCGTGCAGAGTGACGTACAAACACAAAGCTTCATTCAACACCCCATGACTTCACCTCATCACTGCCACCGACGTGACCAATTCAGACATTCATAATTTCACAATGGGAATTTATGTCACAGGACAAACATATCTTGTGTGATCCAGCCTGCAAACATCCCCTATGAGTACATTACATTGAAGCCTCACCTTCCGTGCTGGCAGCCACGTGGCAGTGCCAGAAGCTTGGAGGTCATTGTTAGCTCAGAGGCTCCCTTCCAGGCTCTGATGGGAGAGAAGGGTGTTCATACTAATTCAAACCCTTTATTTTGTACACATTCATTATCTCTAGAAGTGTGTCATGCCTTGGGTGAAGCAGTACTCAGATTACCACCTAGGTCTAGGAGAACCAGCATTTCTACTCTTCCCTTACTCAGTTATGGGAGGGGAAGGCGATATTATATAATTACGATAACCTTATAACTTTTCATCCATACCCAGACACTTATGCTAGGGAAATGGGACTCTAGTAAGTGAGCTCGGACATAGGCATCAAGCCAGGACCATCCCTGACAAACTGGGACACATGGTCAGCTTAGATTAAATGTCTTCAAGAGTGGGATCTGGACATCAGGAAACCAGGTTCTAATCCTCTCTTCTGCCAGAACAGTCCTAAGGACTCAGTTTCTCGTTTCTCTGGCCCTTAGTCACCCCAGTTATAAGACAGGAAATACCACCAAATGGTATCAGATCTTAGAGCCCTTAAATCCTAAGGACTGGGTCTCCCTGGGTGATAGGAAGACGAATAAGACACATTCTCTACTTTCAGGGTCGTAGGCAACTAAAATCCACAAAAGGACAGCAGTGTCCTGTCTGGTGATGCTGAGAAAAGTTGAACATCTATTCTCGTTTATCTCACCTTATCGAGAACTGCTGACGGCATTACCCCTCTTAGTAGTCAAACCAAGAGTAGCACCATTCACTTGTTTCACAGTGGAAATCTCATTTTTAATAGATTCCTTTCCTTTGATTATTGATTACCCATTTTATCTGCATGTTATGAATTAGTTAGGTATAACGTAGATGGCTGTGTAGGAAGGAGACTACTTCTCTCACCAAAACCAGGAGGCAAAACATCTTTAGAAATTTCAGACCAGTACATGGTTATAAAATAAATTTATTTTGTCACACACGGTTGTGATATCAACTTCTTTTGATACTTTGGGTTCCGAAGTCAGTGACTTTTGGCTCCCATGGAATATTTAAGAAGAAAAGCTTGGTGCCAAAGCGTATATTCGATTGCCACTGGTCCTTTGGTGTTAGAACTACTTGAATGAGTGATTCCCTAAAAGTTCATTGAGCAATTAAAATATGCTTCTAGTCTAGGCTGGTCTCCAAATGGGGTCAGCTTTGCAGAGTCACCCCTGTTGGACTGAACATGCACACGTGTCCAGGGAGGGGGAACAGGACCTGTGTTTCTCAGGCCATACCACGTGGCTTGCGGGATCTTATTTCCCTGACCAGGGATCGAACCCGGGCCCCAGCAGTGAAAGTGCCAAGCCCTAACCGCTGGACCGCCAGGGAATTGGGAGGTGATTTTTAATCACTTGAATTTGAAACTATTCCCACATGCTGTGCAGCAGTAGACATAGTTCTAAGGTGAAAGTTCTGCTCTGGGGCAGCTCTCTGTCACCAGGTGGATATGGAAATTGGAAGTGAGGACGAGAAATTTCAGGTGTCATTCTCAGTTCTCCTTACAACTAGCCCATGGTCATAGCCCAGATAGTAGAGGGAAATCATTTCTTCATGGAGGGTGGGGAGGGTGGCTGTATTCTGGGATGGCCCACAGAAATTTTATTTATATGATTGCTTTACTGGGGGAAATATTTCCCCTTCTCCCTCCTCTTGCCCACCAAATCCAACTGCCAGAGACTACTTTGGAGGAAGGAAATCTTATACAATTTTTTTTTTTTTTGTCGGTACGCGGGCCTCTCACCGTCGTGGCCTCTCCCGTCGTGGAGCACAGGCTCCGGACGCGCAGGCTCAGCGGCCATGGTTCACGGGCCCAGCCGCCCCGCGGCATGTGGAATCTTCCCGGACCGGGGCACGAACCCGTGTCCCCTGCATCGGCAGGCGGACTCTCAACCACTGCGCCACCAGGGAAGCCCAATCTTATACAATTTTAATGAGATAATTCAACGAGATGAGGTACATGAATCTACCTCATAATAACAAAATAAGAGCTAACACTTATGGTGTCCTCATTGTGTTCCAGGCCCTGTTCTAAGCTTTTACATGTTTAAATCATTTCATCTTCACAACCACCCCATAAAGAAGGTGATATTATTTCTACTTTATAGATGAGGAGATTGAGGCTAAGAGCAGTAAAGTACCCTGCCTCCAAATCACATAATTATGTAGTGGCAAAGCTAAGACCTAACCCCAGGTCCACTTGGTTCCAATGCCGGTGTTCATTCCACTGCAGCATGAATGAGCTGACCGAAATAACATTTTTATTAATTTTGTGTGTTTGCAAGCACCCTGAAAATAGGGCAAATGGTTAAACGATGAGTAGAAGAACCATGGAGATTAGGATGTCGAGACAGGTCCAATATACTGGCAGGTCCCCGCACTCCTGCTTATAATGTTTCCGCTTCATAGTACAGATCTTCCCAGACTTAGGATGGGGATACGGCCAGATAAACCCGTCTTAAGTTGAAAATATCCTAAGTTGAAAATGCATTTAATACCCCTAACCTACCAAACAGCACAGCTTAGCCTACCTACCTTAAACATGCTCAGAACACTTACATCAGCCTGCAGTTGGGCAGAATCGTCTAACGCAAAGCCGATTTTATATTTAAGTGTTGACTATCTCATGTAATTTATTGAACACTGTACGGCAAGTGCAAGACAGAATGGCTGTCTGGGTGCAGGATGGTATCAGTTGCTCGCCCGCGTGATCGCGTGGCTGACCGGGAGCTGTACTCACTGCCGCTGCCCAGCAGCACGAGGAGTATCGTCCTGCATAGCACTAGCCCCGGAAAAAGATCGCAATTCAAAATCTGAAGTACCCTTTCTGCCTAATGCGTATCACTTTGCCACCACTGTAAAGTCGAAAAATGGCTAAGTCGAACCGTCATAAGTCGGGGACCATCTGTACTTGAAACTGTCAAGTGAAAACCAAAAAACGTCAGAGATAACTTTTGAGACCCCAGTGTATGTCTTCAGTTAATGATATTAAAAACTCATACTAAATTGGACTGAATTAACCTGTCTGGATCTCTGACTGCCCCAGGATGAATGGACTTATTAGCGGGACAAAAATCTCCCGGCCTGGGAGAGATGTGGGCTCTGAGTCAGGCAGTGGCCTCTGAGAACAGAAGCCCTGGCTCTCGTACCCCTGGACTAGCCCCTCGTGCGGTGGCTCCTTGACAGCCGCCCCCCCAGGACAGGCACCAGGGTAGATGAGGCTTCCAGTTGCTCAGGCCACATCCTATTACCCGTTGTTGTAAAAACCACCCCGATTTTCTAGTCTTGCTGGAATTGTGTTCATGACTGAAGTGTCAAGGCGGCCATTGGCCCGGGTTTGACATCTTTGTTATACACGTTAGCTGTGTAGCACATGGTAGAGCCAGAGAGCGTGATGGTGCGTGTATGGATCCAGACCACCTGGGTTCAAATCCCAGCTCCCACTTCACCAGCTGTGTGACTTGAGGCAAGTTCCTTAGCTTCCTTGTGTCTCTGTTTTCATCTGTAAAAGAAGGAGAATAGCAGTACCTATCGAATACGATTGATGTAAGAAAGGGTCAAGTTCATAAGGGAAATGCCCTCAGAGCAGCATCTGTCACACAGCAAGCGCTTGATAAATGCTATTCATTATGACTATTTGCTGTTTCTTAGCACTATTCGGTTCAGGTTTTTTCTTCTTTTCTTTAAACTTAAAAAAAGCTGAATTGTGATAAAATACACGTAACATTTATCATCTTAACCATTTGTAGGTGTACAATTCAGTAGTGCTAGGTGTATTCACGTTGTTGTGCAATGGTGTTTTTCTTCTTACCTCCAATTCCAATTTTCTGTTTTTTAATTATTTTCTTATTGAAGTATAGTTGATATACCGTATTGTGTTAGCTTCAGGTGTAAGCAAAGTGATTCAGTTATATATCAATACACACACATATATATATTCTTTTTCAGATTCTTTTCCCATATAGGTTATTACAAAATATTGAATATAGTTCCCTGTGCTAGTCCAATTCCAGTTTTCTTAAGCAGTCCCGTTACTGCAATGTCATGTGCTTCGTGCAAACACCAGGTTTCTGCATCCGGACGTAGGAAAGGTCTGTTGTCCACCCATGCCATTATCCTAGGACTTCTTCATGGGTTAACCGGGCACCATCTGTTGCATGATTTCTATGGGAAAATACATTTAAAGGGCAAACCTTAATTCAGGATACAGCCTGTTCGGAAAATAAGCAGTGCCTACACTTTGCGTTACCTTCAGTACCTGGCACGTGGTAGGTCCTCCACAGCCCTTTGCAACCTTTCTATGAATCTGGCCGTCTCCTCTCACCCTTGAGAACTCTAAGATTAACCTTCCTGTGCCCCTTTCATCCCTGTGACTCTTGAATCTGGCAGGAGGTAACGAGGTCCCACCAGAACTTCTTGTCGTCCCCAGTGTCAGAGCCCCCCCGAGCGCCGGCTGACACTTTCCCCCGCACTCGGCCTCATTCCCCTCTTCTCTATCCTCCTCTCCTCTCCAGGGCCTCTTCTTCCTGCTTTGCCTCCTGTATGTCGTGGTCTAGGGCAGCATGACCTTTCACCCTCTGACCTGGTTCAGAGCGTTTGGTTGTGATGGGAGCACATGGAGGCCCGGGGTGGTACATGGAGCCACTTTTCATCGGGGTCATCAGCCTCCCTCTGGGGGGACCCGTGCACCTTCCTTGGGCCAGCTCCCTCCAGGGGTATGGAGGCTCCCCTTAGTCCAGAGGCTAGCTTGCTCCATTGAGCTAAAAGTTTTAGGGGCAGGAGGTCCCTAATAGACATGAATAATTCTCCCAAGGTAACCAGGAAGCCTTCAAGTGATTTCCTCTTAGCCCTCAGGAAATGCCACCTGATTCCTCTGAGATAAGAGGGCTGGGGGTGGTGGGTTCAACCCCAGAGAAGGAAGCTCTCCACTCGTTCCCCTCTCCTGCCTTAACCTTTGTGCCGCCCTGGCCCCCTCCCTATAAATGATTCACAGCATTTACCTCCAAAGGGCAAATTGGCTCATCTGTAACCTCATCCCTTGATTTCTTCATTCACTTCTTTTGTGGGCCTTTCCTGAGACTGAGGGAGACTCCTCTACACCACCTGGGAAGAGCAGAGCCAGCGTCCGGCCGGGAGCACGAAGCCTCGTGTCTACGGCTGGTGTAGACTTGCCCACACCGTCTGCGCTAAACCACCGGCAGAGGTGGCCTGTTGGCAGCTATCCTGCCCACAGTGATGAAGATTAAGCCTCAGAGTCCTGAAAGTCACCTGTTTTGTTTCTTTCAGCCCCTTTCACCCAAATGCTTATAAAATTCTAGATGCTTCCTTAGGATTTATTGTGTTTGAACTCAGACGTCTGTGAATCCTACACTCCAAGCTAGGGCAGTTTTCTTCTCAGGCCCTGCAAGGGAATTCAGTGACTACTGAATGTGACAAGGGAGCTGAGTGAGATGGAAACACTGAAATGGGCAGGCAAAGGGTCAGTGGAAAGTCTTGACTGAAAGTCTTGGTTGAGCCTCTTGGAAAGGCGGTAGTAGGGATAGTTTTCTAGGGCTGCCACACACTGGGTGGCTCAAACAACAGGAATGTATCGTCTCACAGTTCTGGAGGCTGGAAGTCCAAGATCAAGGTCTGGGCAGGATCGGTTCCTTCTGAGGCCGTGAGGGAAACTCTGTGCTAGGTTTCTCTCCCAGCTTCTGGTGGTTTGCTGGCAATCTTTGGAGATCCTCGGCTTGTAGATCTTGCGTGGCCTACCCCTGCGTGCCTTGACTCTTAATTCAGCACCTATAGCCTTTCGTCGTTTTTTTGATATGTCTGCCTTCTCCATTAGACTGTGGCACCCTTGAGAGCAAGGACCGCATTTCCTTCCTCTACGTATTCTGTATCTGAGACACTACCTCACACACGGTCGGCATCGCCGGTAGTTCTTTGCTTCAATTCATATTGTAACGACTGTGTGACAAAACACTCCTCTCCAGTTGTGTGTGTGTGCATGTCTGTGTGTCCAAATTCCCCTGTTCACAAGGGCACCAGTCATATTGGAATAGAGGCCCATGCCACTCCAATATGACCTTACCTTACCTAATTACATCTGCAATGACCCTTTTCCCCAATGAGATCATATTCTGAGGTACTGGGGATTGGGACTTCAACATATGAATTTTGGGGTGAGGGGCACACAAGTCAACTCATAACGGGGAGTGACAGAACCTGAGTATGTATATGAGATCTATTTTGAATTCCATCTCAAGATCTAGAGCCTTTAATTTTTGTATAGGTCTTTATATCATTCATGGTTCCTACTAATCTTTTAAAAAATTGTGCTGGGAAATGGTGTTTACATGGGGAAAAATGTGGATCCCAGTGTACTGAGGATGATGAGTGAGAGTTATCTGCTGGGCCCGTTGAATTGCATCTCCGTCTCTTATTATCATCCATGGCCTTAGGGGAAGCACGGTGGGGAAGTGTGATCCTGGTGTGTGAGACGTAAACTTGATCTTCGCCTTTGCTCTACCCTGGAAATGTCCTAGTCAAAAACCAAGACTTTAACCAAAGGCAGAGTTTTGCTTTGTTTTTTAGGTCTACTAGTTATTCATTATATAACGTGATTAAATTGGGCTGAATTCTGATGAATTCTAAATAGAGAAACTTTCATAATAAGTAAAAGGAAAGAGGATGAGAAAAGAAATCAGACCTTTTTTGGTGATCATCACACTTAAAGTCCTAATTTATTGGGGGCTGTTTGGTAGTGAGAAGAAGGGATTATTTGTGTCTAAAGGAGATCTACAAAGAGAAACGTTTGGGATCAGAAAGTACTTTCAACCAGAATGAGGTCCCTACCACTCCTGGGTACCTTCCCCGCCGCCCCCCCCCCCCCCCTAAGCCCACACTGACCAATTACATGTGGCTTTTCCTCTCTCTTCCTTGTGCGTTTCCCTCCCATAGCAAGACCTTCAGACCAAGGGCAATGTGGATAATTTCCCAGTTTTCCAGCTGGGCAGTTCACCAAGAACAAACCCAGACATCAAGGCCAGACCAAAAAAACATCTTCTTGTTTTAGACAGAAGACTCCTACATCTGGGGGATTTAATGCACCCACTGTCCGCTTAGTGCGTTTCCTGTGTCCGGAGCTTCTCTGCCTGTCAGCTCTGGTCTCATAAGTTTCCATACCCTGCTGCCAACTTATAATAACAGAGGCAGCAGGGTAGCAACCTCAGAGCCCACTCCATACGTGAGCACATGCTTCGCAAAGTGAAACAAAGCTTGGAAGGGCGCGTTGCAGACCTTTCAGCCTCGACAGTGGTGTGCCCAGACCACCAGGAGCCTGGAATTAAATACCCTCAGTTCCAGTTCTCCACCATTAACGTTATCAACTTCATCAAGTACTTCCTCCTTCAGTGGTGTCTGCAGAGAAATAAATAAATCAAGCCCATCCAAGTCCTGTTCCTGCCCAGATCCGGAGTCAAAAGTGAAATCTGAGTTGGATTATCCAGAGCGCTGTCTCCCTCCTTCATTGTTCCCCAAATCTGGGCAGGAACAGAGAGTGAAATCTCTCCAGGACATTACATCAGTTCCTCTTTTACCCTTGGCGCAAAAGTTCTTCCTCTCGTCGTTCTCCCAGACTTCCTAAGGCTTGCCCTGAGTGCACACCCATCCACTGAGCCTTGACGCCCAGGACATCAAAGAAAACATGCAGGTAACCAGGCTACTGGCCAACGCCGGTGTCTGTTGTAAAGTTTGTAAGAAGGGAAATGGATTCAGGAAATAGGATTTCTTAGTACATGGTCTTCATCATCCTGAAGTATTTTTAATCCTTAATAAGCTTTTAAGGAAAGGGAGGTATTCTGTAAATGGCATTTAGAAGAAAATACGTGAAACTTCAAAATGCCGACTGTCTTAAATGTCGCTTGCAATGATCATGTTGTGTGACATAAAGAGTGAACCATGGACAAAAGGTAAATTCATTTTTGTGGATGGCAGAATTGAGATCTGTATTAGCTATGAAAAGAAAACTTGCCTCATCCCCGCAAGATTGTAGATCATTTCTATCATACTAATACTTTCGGCCGTTAAAGTTAACCCCATGGGCCTCATCAGTGTCCTGTAAGCATTATTTGCATTGCGTTAAAGTGAGGAAGTTGACTTGTCATCCCAACCTGTATCTTTGCAAGGTTGATTAAACACTTCAATTCCGTTTATAAAATCATAATCACATAGCCATCACGTCACCTGACAATTAATAGTTCCTCAGTATTATCAGATATTTTATTCCTGTTTACATTTTTCCAGCTATCTCATAAATGTTTTTTTTAATTTATCTATTTATGGCTGTGTTGGGTCTTTGTTGCTGCACGTGGGCTTTCTCTAGTTGCGGTGAGCAGGGGTTACTCTTTGCTGTGGTGTGCGGGCTTCTCATTGCAGTGGCTTCTCTTGTTGTGGAGCACGGGCTCTAGGCACGCAGGCTTCGGGAGTTGTGGCTCGCGGGCTGTAGAGCTCAGGCTCAGTAGTTGTGGCGCACGGGCTTAGTTGCTGCACGGCATGTGGGATCTTCCTGGACGAGGGCTCGAACCCATGTCCCCTGCACTGGCAGGGGGATTCTTAACCACTGTGCCACCAGGGAAGCCCTCATAAATGTGTTTGCAGTTTGTTCGAATCATAATCCAAGCAAGGGTCTGTCTCTACTTCACAAGTGGTTGATGTGTCTCTTGAGTCTCTTTCAATCTCTACAGGTCTCCATTCATATCTTCTTTGTGTACATGCTTGCACACTCTCTAGGTGTTGAAAAAAGAAGTTAGCCATAATGAGTATAATTTTTCCCCTGTATGTGGTGTAACTTTTCCTTCCCCTTTGGTTGCTTTCAAAATTTTCTGTTTCTTCTTGGTTTTCAGCAGTTTGACTCTGTACCTGAACGTACCTTTCACTGTATTTATCCCGCTTGGAATTTGCCGAGCTTCTTGGATCCTTAAGTTTGTATATTGTTGCTGCTGTTGTTGTTAACAAATTTGAGGACAATTTGGCCATGATTTCTTCAATTTTATTTTGTTTTGTTTTGGCCCCATTCTTTCTGTTTTCTCCTCTTTTACGACGTTATAGTGACCGTGCAGGAAATTCATCTTATTTTCTTCGATGACCACACAAGTACTTAGGATAGGGTATGACAATCTCTAATTTGCTTTAAAATAATTCAGTTTTTAAAAATGTGTGTTGAGAGTGTGGGGGGGATACCAACCCACCAACGTCTATTTAAAATAAAAGTTTTCACCTTCTCAAACTCCAGTTACATTTCTTTTAGACCATTTAATATTGTTCCATAGGTCACTGAAGATCTATTTCTTTGTTTTTAATTTTTATTGATCTGTTTTCAGATTTACTAACCCTTTCTTCTATTATCTCCCATCTGCTATTAAGTCTCTCCTGTCCAAAATTTCAAGTACTGTATTTTTCAGTTCAAAACCCTTTTTGATTGTTTCCATTTCTTTTCTGATAGTCTCCATCTGTTATCACTCATTATGACTATCATTTTGTTTAAATGCTTGAACTTATTTATAATAGCTACTTTTTTTTTTTTTGCGGTACGCGGGCCTCTCACTGTTGTGGCCTCTCCCGTTGCGGAGCACAGGCTCCGGACACGCAGGCTCAGCGGCCATGGCCCACGGGCCCAGCCGCTCCGCGGCATGTGGGATCCTCCCGGACCGGGGC
This sequence comes from Neophocaena asiaeorientalis asiaeorientalis, assembly GCF_003031525.2. NCBI lineage: Eukaryota > Metazoa > Chordata > Mammalia > Artiodactyla > Phocoenidae > Neophocaena > Neophocaena asiaeorientalis. The sequence continues at coordinate 8,409,298 of NW_020176571.1, forward strand.
ACAAACCTGTGTCCCCTGCATCGGCAGCCGGACTCTCAACCACTGAGCCACTGGGGAAGCCCAGCTACTTTGAAGTTCTTTTTTGCTCATTCCAACATCTAGATTATCTCAAGAGTCTACTTCTATTGACTGCCATCCCTTTTGAATATGGGTCACATTTTTCTGTTCCTTCACGTGTCTAGAATATCTTTATTGGACACTGAATATTACATATAACATATTGTAGAGACTCTGGATTATGTTACATTCCTCTGAAGAGTGTCGATGTTTCTGCTAGCAAGCAGTTAAATAACTAGTCAGTCACTCTGAATTTGTGGAGGCTTGGTCTTATATTATTTGGTTAGGGAAGATTTATTTCAGTTTTGCCTTTAGCCCTCAGGCAAATCCCTTTGTCCTAGAGCATAGTCCTTACTCCTAAGGTGTGGCCATTCTGGGGTAATAAGCAGCCTGAGGTGTTTTCAGAGCCTTCCTTGATAGAGCCCCAACTCTGAACTCTGTCTCCAATACCATGGCCAGCAGCTGAGATTTCGTGTCTTTGAACTGTACAGCTGTTACCTTTCCCTGAGCTCCTTGGAGTTCCCCCTGCACGTTGCAGTTCAGGAGCACGTGTTAAGGATTTGAGGGCATTTTATGTGCCAGTTAGTGGCTACTCCCTCTGAGGGTCCCTCCTTTATGGAATTTGTTTTCTCCATTTTTTTTGCCCTTCTGACAGCTTCATACTCTACTCCCTGGAATCTCAAGCAACTTTCTGTTCTTTTTCTAGCTGCCTCACACTACGTGGACTGGGAAGGACCCTCAGAGTGACAGCTGTATAAATTTGGATCTTACCCTGGGCAGTTCCTTTCCTGCAAGAGTAAAATCCCCTTCAGTTTCCAGTACCCTCAGTAACTTTTATAAATATATTTTATCCAGAGTCTATCATTGCTATATGTAGGAAGGTTAGTCTGATACAAGCCGCTCCGCCATTACTGAAACTGGAATCTCCTTCTCCTTTGAGAAAAATGGTAGCATACCATACATACTTCACCTTGCTTTTGCTCATCTAGCCATAGAGCCTAGAGGTCAGTCCTTAGCAAAATATTTAGTTATCCCTCATTCCATTTTATAGCTACGTAGTCCTCCAATCATTTAGAGATATGCCATCATGTGTTAAACCAGTCTCCCACTGACAGCTGGTCCAACGTTTAAGCACTTTTAAATTCGTGGCAGCATGTTACATAGTGGTTACAAAATAAGCCCTTTGCCTTCAGGCAGATGATCTTTTAATTATCATGAACAGTATTTCTTTTGTTCAGTGTCTCATATGATTTGTGAGATCTAGCGGAGTCCCCATTTTCCTGTTAACCCTATATAAAACTTGAAGAAACCACCACCTTTGTCTCTGTGTACTAACCCTATCAGATTCCCAGATCCCCTTTATATGGTCTTCACATAGATGTTGTCGTAATGGATAAAGGAGATATCTTTGACCTGCTTTACTTAGAACCATGGACAAGTCTTTGACCAGAACAGGGACCTGCAAGTATGCACATCCTTTTGGTGAGACAGCTCTGGGAACAGATGTGGCCAGAGAAACCTCATTAAGATGTGTGTGAGGCCCCTGGAGAAAACTCCATTTTTGTAGGCAGAGTTTTGTTCTTCCAACCCTTAGCAGCACTTCTAAGGCCACGTACATGCTGGTCCCTCCCTCAACCCAGCCCATGGAGCTACTTCTGCTGCTGAGCTGTGTACACTTTTTATATATATATAAATTTATTTTATTTACTTTTGGCTCACCCGGGCTTTCTCTAGTTGCGGCGAGCAGGGGCTACTCTTCGTTGCGGTGCGCGGGCTTCTCATTGCGGTGGCTTCTCTTGTTGCGGAGCACGGGCTCTAGGTGTGCAGGCTTCAGTAGTTGTGGCACACAGGCTCAGTAGTTGTGGCTCGTGGGCTTAGTTGCTCCGTGGTATGTGGGATCTTCCCGGATCAGGGATCGAACCCATGTCCCCTGCATTGGCAGGCGGGTATTAACCACTGTGCCACCAGGGAAGTCCCTGAGCTGTGTATACTTCTGATGTTGTCCTTCCTCAGATGTCTCCAGCTTGAAAGTTCAGGTGGGATGGGGTGGAGGTATTGTCAGGGGTCCATCCCTCCTTCTCACTTAACTCTACCTGTCTGACTGTGCACTCAGAAACAAAATGATCCTCAATGTTCTCTCCGGTACAAGATTGTTATTATGTAAATCAGGCCCACTGTGCACGCTTAGAGCAGGTTTTTTGTTTTTGTTTTGTTTTTTGGCGGTACGTGGGCCTCTCACTGTTGTGGCCTCTCCCGCTGCGGAGCACAGGCTCCGGACGCGCAGGCTCAGCAGCCATGGCTCACGGGCCCAGCCGCTCCGCGGCATGTGGGATCTTCCCAGACCGGGGCACCCACGTCCCCTGCATCGGCAGGCGGACTCTCAACCACTGCACCACCAGGGAAGCCCTAGAGCAGGTTTTGATGTGACTTTCCCCCCTAGTTTCTACATAGCAGAGAAGTAGATATTCTAATGGGGACATAAGGTTCTAGAATCTTCCTGGAATCTAACTGGCTGGGTGACCTTGGGTAAGCTGCTTAACTTCTTTATGCCTCCATTTTCTCTCCTGTTAAACAGGAGTCATAGTAGTTAGTATCTTCTGCTTAGGTGTGTTATAAATTTTAAACAATGTAATCCAGTACGTAGGATATATAGTGATTGCTTTATTGTTATCATTAATACCAACAACTCCTGGAGATAGAGAGTGTGAAAGTCGGGTTATGAAAAGTCAGTGAAAACATTTAGAGAAAAACCCTTAAGGACCCTAAAAGCCATGTCGAAGAGTCGAGTAACAAAAAGATAAAGAATGAACGTGTGGCTTCCTTGTGTTTGTGAGCCACTAGCAGGTGATTAATGGAATGTCTGTAGACATTTTTTGCTTGTCCATCGGCAGGAAAAGAATTTCGAGTATGTGCACTTTGATCTTTTTAAAGCGGTGAAAAAGAGCCTGCGTCCGGGAAGAAAGGTGCTCCTGCAAGCTCATGTGCTCCACGGTCGCCACCTTTAGGACCGCAGTGAGGTCCCTCCCCTGACCATCCATCAGGGTCTCTGACTGTCCTTCCCTCTGCTCCACAGATAACTGTGTCCAGAGGACCCCGAGGCCGTCGGTGGAGAACGTACACCACAACCCTCCCACCATTGAACTGTTGCACCGTTCCAGGTCACCCATCACGACAAACCACCGGCCTTCTCCCGACCCCGAGCAGCGGCCCCTCCGGTCCCCCCTGGACAACATGATCCGCCGCCTCTCCCCGGCCGAGAGGGCCCAGGGACCGAGGCTCCACCAGGAGAACAACCACCAGGAGTCCTACCCCCTGTCAGTGTCTCCCATGGAGAATAATCACTGCCCGCCATCCTCCGAGCCCCACCAGAAGCCCTCCAGCCCCCGGCAGGAGAGCACGCGGGTGATCCAGCTGATGCCCAGTCCCATCATGCACCCTCTGATTCTGAACCCCCGGCACTCCGTGGATTTCAAGCAGTCCCGGCTCTCCGAGGACGGGCTGCACCGGGAAGGGAAACCCATCAACCTCTCCCATCGGGAAGACCTGGCGTACATGAACCACATCATGGTCTCCGTCTCCCCGCCCGAGGAGCACGCCATGCCCATCGGGAGGATAGCAGGTAAGTGAGCGCTGCCCTTGCCGCTCTCCAGCCTCGAGCTTCCTTGGGGCCTCACGCTGTCGCAGTTAGGTGCCCTCCGAGGCTCTGGGAGGCCAAGTGGAGGCTTCTGCCTGCAGGAGGTGAAATCCTTAATGGGCTAGTTAATGAGCCACGGGGCTGGAGGAGTTATGCGCCTCGCAAGTGTTAAGAAACAAACGTCCTCCATCCAGCTTACAAGGCGAGTCACATCAGAATCGCGGCTGAGCAAAAACATTTGAAATCAAAGGTTTATGAGCATGTTAATGGCCCTGTCCCGAAGTTTCCAGCAGCTAAGTAACGAGCAGACGCAGCATAAAGAACCTTTGTCTCAGATGCAGGCTTGTAATTCCATCCTCTGCGCGGCAACTCCACGTAGCCTTCACCTTGGGAGGGGGTAGGAGAGGAAAAAGCAGGATTAGGGTGTTGGAGTCTGCTGCTGCTGTGTCATTTGGACAGAGGAAACCACTCCCGAATTCTTTCCCTTCTATGCTGACAAGCCCAAATTTACTCCCCTAAGACGAGAAACCAGTGGAAACCAGTGAAAAAAATCACCACATTGTATTTTTGCTAGCCCGCCCATAATTTACATGAAGTCATTCTCCAGAAGCTTATAATCCTCTAACCTCTTGGCAAAGTTAACTCTTTTCCTAGAGCTTCTCTCCATTCACGAGACATTTTTGGAGCACCTGCTGTGCACAGATAAATGCACTGGGAAGTAGGGGACAGGGAGCTGATATAACACTTATTATTTCCTCAAGGGATTTAAATTTTACTAGGAGAGACAGATGTGAAAACCACTAAGCTCCAAGGCAGAAGGAAATGAGCCCTCTGCCCCGTCCAGTCAATGTACAAGCATTTACTGAGTACTTACTGTATGCGAGGATAATTCAGTGCCGTGGAAGCAGCGCAGAGAGAAGGGGTAAGCACAGAGAGAAGGGGTATTTTGACTGGAGGAACTGAGGAAGGGCAGTAGCTCGATGCTGAAGGTGATTATGGGTCCAGTAATGGGAGGGAGACACGGAGACAGGAGAGAGGTCAGAACTGTTCAGGGAAAGGTGAGTCGTGCCCCTTCCTCCTTGGGCTGATGCCACAGGAGCGAGGTCCAGCTGAAGCTCGGGCTGGAGCAGTGCTCACGACACCATGACGACACGGGCCCTAAGGCTGCTTTACTTCGGCCTTGACTCGTCCCTTTTTTATTTAAGTCATTTGTTTCTAAATTCTTCTCTGCTCCCAAGGGCACCTCCAATGTCACCTCAATTTTATCATTATAAATAACTTACATAAGGAATGCTGGATCAAGAAAATCAAATGGCCAAGAGCTATGACGTGTTTCAAAAACACTATGAAAAATGAAATGATGTATGCTTGGAATGTGATCCAAAAGCATCCCACGGGGTTGGGAGTGAGGAACGGGTGGGGTGTACATAAAATAAGGTTAGTCACAAGCTGATGGCTGTATGGCTGGGTGTCGGGTGCACCAGGGTTTACATTACTGTTCCGTCTACTTTTACATAAAGGTTTTTTTAATAATGGAAAAAAGAGAAACTATGAAAAGGACGGACGGGGATAAGGTAGCAAAGAGCTTATTGTGGCAAAGCATGTGCATTTCCCCAGATAACTGGAGGAGGAGGAAGGGGCCAGTATATTCCTGTGAATGATATAAATGACCTGTCTTGGACGTTCTAGGCTTTCTTTCTTGTCTGTATACGCCCTGCTTGTTTCTTGCACTGTCTGTGCAACAGTTCTGGACATTCTGTGGATACTTTCTACTTGTTTATAATCCTCAGAATAGCTCTTCGAGGTAGCCTATCATTGCTCTATCCATTTTATATGGAAGGGTCGTTTACAGGGGAAACCACAGAGGAAACTGAACGGCAGAGAAGCAGAGGTCACACAGGGGCTGGCGGATAAGGCTGCAGGACAGCCCTTGCCGCGCCGTTGGCTGCTATCTCTTGGGCTGCCCTTGCTACCCCTGCATTCCTAATCACGATCTGTCTTGTCCACCTCCTCTGTGACGCTGTCTTTGCCACAGACTTCTTAGGAATCCAAGATAAGCCCCATGTATCAAGTTAAATCATTCAGGCTTAGAGCTGTTTTTCCCTGGTTTAGTAGGTCTGGAAATTTTTAAATATGGCTCTCTTAAAAACTCTCCCCATGTCTGTATTCGCTAATTTAACCAGATCCAGGATTAGCTGATGTAACCAAAAGGCACTGTTTTTCTCAAGGGTGAAACGAGAGAGAAGTCTACGATCTGACATTTAGTCTTGATACTGTGACCCTCTGAACAGTGCTCATCACAGTTCCAGGCTTGTTTCTCATTTGGGGTGTCCCCGTCTCTCCACTCCAACCCTTTGGGTGTCTTTCTGAACTACTCAGATCCTCGTAGAATTGATTCTTCATTTACTGGAAGTCGAACTCATTAGGTGATTCATATGTACAATGTAAAGTTCCGTCGTTATTGAACAGCCATAAAAGTCCTTCAGATCTCTATAAAGCAGCTTTTATATGGGAAAACGTAGCTTTTCAAATGAGCCCAGAGGGCACTGAAGGTGCTGCTGTGTGTCACACTGACAAACACCATAGTTGGAGGGTGTGGGTAAGAACACTACTGATGCATGTGGATCAAGAAGTAAATCACGCATCATTTGCTCAGGTACTCCTGGGTGTGCGCCTTTGGACACCTTCTGTGTTTACAGCACTGTTCTGCATTCGTGGGGGTGGAGTGTTCCAGGAGATGGAAGACACAGTCTTCGTCATGAAACAGCTGTAGACAGTGAGCTACAAGTGCAGCTTGTGGTGTCTTCCAAGGACTCCGATTAAGTGCTGTAGGAGGTTGGAGTAGAGGTGTCAGGAAGGCTTCATGGAGGGGCTGGCTTTTAGCTGGGCTTAGACGAATGCTTAGAATATGGACAAGTGGAGATTAAAGAAAAAGAGGTCATTCCAGATGGAGAAAACCCCAAAACAATGTAAGGCCTAGTATATCTGTTCTATTTCAGATAGAAATGTAAAGTCAAGAATCCAGGTTCATTTTAAAAATCCACCAGATTTTGGCGATTCTTTCTTTTTGTCACACTTAGGATCTATGAAATTGGGAGGCATCACACAATTAAGAGGCCCCATGCAAAGTTACGATGGTTCACTCAGGTATTTACCTGGCGGAAAATCTACAACATTCAATGAAAGAAATCCAGGAGGTAGCTGACAGTTTAAACACAAACCACAAATTGAAATAGAAACACACAGCTTATCTTGAAAGGTGTTGCTTATTTTTCAAGGAATAAGAAGGACTGTTGATGAGTTTAACAAGCTGCAAGGGCTGGCATTTGTGGGAGAGAGAGAGTTTAACATAGGACAGAGTGAGAGAAGATTCTTGGGTTCTATTTTTTAATTGAACAGCCAGTGGTATGTGCAACACTGAGCAAGTTTCGTCTTTCTGTGCTCTTTTCTATTTATTGTCCTCAGGAAAGGACTGCTTGGTGGCAGGGGGATGGGGGAGCATCTGTCACCTCCTAACATTTTCTCAGCCCACAAACGTTTTACTGGCCTGTGTCTCGCCAACCTGTTTCACAGCCAAGGAGTGGTACTGGCAGTGAGCGCCGTAAATTGAAGAAGGGTAGCCCAGGTGATGCTGTGTTTTCAGTGTATGTTGAAAATAATTCTTAGAACTTGGTGATTTCAAAGCTAGAAGGGTCTTTTACAGATGAAGACACGTCCAGTGTTCAGCCTCCAGCTTCAACCACTCTTCTTTCCAGCACACTTGTTTCCTTGGGACCGGGGACTGGAAATGCAGGCCTGTGGGCCAAAGCAGCCACCGCCTGTTTTTGTAAATCAGATTTCACTGGCACACGGCCACACCCACTCACTCGGTATTGTCTGCGGCGGCCTCGGCAGGGTTGAGGAGTCGCAGCAGAGACTGGACTAAAATATTCACTGATTGGCCTTTTACAGAAAAAGTCCGCCGCTCCCTGTTCTACGCAACTGTCCGCTTGTATGTTCAGGATGCTTTGGAGTCACTCACAGGTGTAGAAAATGCCGTCCCTGCTCTCAAGGAATGACTCGCACCACAGAGAACGAGGCACGCCTAAGACGCGGAGGGGACAGTGGCAAGTGATGTAGGAAGGAGCTGAGTTCTAGATGGCAGGCTGATGGCCGAGTAGCCCGGAGTAGGTACAATAACATCATTAACATAAGAAGTAAAATACAGCTGAGGAAAACAAAGTGTAGCTCTGCACACCTGAACGATGTCAAGATGATTCATTCAAAACTTAACAGGTATCTCTGGGTGCCGGGCATCTTTCTAGGTGATAGGGTGCAGCATCTCTAAATGCCAAATGTTGTGCCGTTGCTGGCACAAGGCAACAATCCCTCTTACTTTATGCCATCAGACAAACAATGCTCCCTGCTTTGGTTCTCACTGTATAGACAGCTCAGTTTTCAAAGAAAAGAACTGAAGTCATTTTGGCTTTCTCTTAAACTTCAATTCTGTTAAAACCTGAGTTGCCAGACTTCCTATCTGCGTGTCCCTTCCTTGGACTTAATCCAAAAATCTGCTAAAGGGAGGAAGATTCAGTGGCAACCTGGTTTATAATCCACTCGTAGCCGTTCATCTGCTCCACAGAAGTGCGGACTTTAAGAGGTCTGCACAGGTTTGGCTGTTCAAAGTCCACGGACCATCCAGAAAGAGAGTACTTCTTCTCTTGTGCTCATCTCACAACTCTTGCCTAAGTCTCTTGATTGATTTTCTTTGCGAACGTCAACTTCTTCACCGTCTGTGAGGATATCATTGGCGAGTGGATCTTAAAAGCAGATAAAACAGAATCCCGCACCCCACCCCCAGACCCTGTACCCTTCACTTGGAACCCTCTGATAACGCTTGGCCTGGCAATCTTTCAGATCCTCAAAGAGACGGCTGAAAAAAAATATACGTGTATTATCTCTCTGGGTGACATTTTTAATAGAAACAAAAGGATTCTCCTCGAGGAGACACTCATTTGTCACCTGGCTTGAGCACTGTACACTCTTGATTCGGTTTTACTGACCGCATGAGTTCTGTGTACACAGAAATTCAATCCTGGGCGCCTCTGATCTGACATCAGATGCAGGCACCTAAGCCTGAGACTCCAGGGCCAGCAGCTAGGGGCTCATCCTCAGGGCTCCCAGGCCGGGGGGAGTCACACTGCCCCCTGCCCCCTTGTATCCATCTCTGCTGCTTCCCCAGTGGTATCTGATGGTGACACTGTTTCCAATGAGGCACGTGGACTTTTATTTTCTTGTATAAATGAGCCTCAGGAGTAGCCCTGCAGGGAAGAAGACATCATGAACGAGAAGCCTAAATGAACTGTGTGAGTGATGGAGGGCAGTGTCATCCCCAGGCCTTTGCAGTAAGGTGTGGCGGTGTACAGCCACACACACACACGCATGCGTGTAAATATTGTGTTTGGAAAAAAGGACAGGATCGTGGGATGTCTCCATAAGCCAGGGGGGCTCGGGGTTTTAGGACCAGCTGGCGGAGCTGTGTCCTCCCATGCTATCTCAGGCAGGGAACTCTCTATGGCTCCCGGCCCAGGCCCTTCATCCAGAGCTGGCGGGAGGGTTCCTGAGGTAGCACTGTAGGCCTGTGGGAGAGCATGGACTCTGGAGTCAACAGGATTAGAATCTAGCCCTTGTCTCCCAAGCAGAGGTATTTAAGGTCCCTGAAGCCTGGTTTCTTTACCCATAATAATGATAATACTCGTTTCTGGGCACTTTTGAGCACTAAAGAGACAATATGCAAACATTAGCACAGCAGGGTAATTTCTAAGGCTTAGTTAGTGTCCCTCCTGTGCGCCATTTCTCTTTGCTCTGCTCCAGGACTGCAGAGAGGAGAGCAGTGGTTATGGCCAGCACCACTGCCCACCGGAGCGGGTGCAGAGCCTTAACCCACACGGCCTGTGTCTGGGCATTTGTTCTAAGTGATGTTGGCCTGAAAAGTGCACCCCTTCAGGGAACCCTAGTTTCCTTATTTCCTTGGAGATGAACTTCTTCACTCCCGCTCACCTCCTCTGAGGCTTTGCCCGCCGTCTGTATTTGGAGGAGATGGAGGGGACCCTTGGAGAGGACAGAGTCCTTCACCCCTTCTCCCCGACGGGAACATCCCAAGGTGCCAGACTCCTCACGCTCTGGCTGAGTCACTGCACTTTATTTTTCATGGTGAGCCACTGAGAAATCAAGAAGAGAAGGAAAGTTTCAGGACAGCTTTTTTAAAAGATAAAACAGTACCAGCACAGTAACTCGGTAGAAAATAATAGAAGGGGATTGAGGAGACTGGAAATTCCAGTTTGTTTACAGGCCTGCATTTCTGTAACAGCGTCCCTATGTCCCAGCAGTCGGCCTCCACGCCTGAGGGAGGAGGGGTACGTCTTACTGGGTTTTAGCTGGGGGCTTGGTCTCTGCATTTCCCAGCCTCACTCCACACCTCCTGCAACCAAAGGTGAAAAGGTTCAGCGGTGTTTGTTTGCAGCTGCAGCCCCTCCGCCCCCGACGAAGCCAGGAAGCATAGGTCTGTATTCTCTGCCTCAGCTTCTCCCTCTCCCAGCTTGCTGCTGTGCACATGTGGCTTCCGTTTTCCTATGCCACAGCGAAGCACAAGCAAGCACCCATTGGAAACACACCTCTGCGTATCAACACAGGGTTGGCTGCACTGGATGTATCAGCTTTCTGCTTCTAGGCAATGGCTGCCCTAGAATTGAGGAGGAAAACAAAAGAACCCTGCAGATAGCCCCCCTGCATGTTGTAAAACCCGTGCTTCCATAAACAGGGTTTCTCAAGCTGGGCGCTCTTGATATTTGGGCCAAATAATTCTTCGTTGCCGGGGAGGAGTTCTTTTGTGCATTGTAAGATTTTTAGCAGCATCCCTGGCCTCTACTCACTGGATGCTAATAGCATCCTCCACCCCAGTTGTGACAACCAGAATTGTCACAGACATTGTAGAACACCACCTAGGAGGCAAGACTGCCCCTAGTTTAGAGCCATTGCTATAAAGCAGAGAAGCAACTTTTTATTTTGGGTGTTACTGACCCATTTTGTTGCTGAACCTGAAATAAATTTATTAGTTTTTCATAATAAAGTTAAAGCAATGAAACAGGAACACTAGGCCTCTCCTTGTTGGTGATTATATCCACAGAACTCCAGTTTACAGACCTTCATTTAAAATTCCACTTGGGCAGTTAAAACAACAAAAAAATTTCTTTCTTAGATGCTTTCCTGAAATTTGAATTTTGGGAAATTCAAATAACTTGTCAGTAACTGGACTTGCCCACTCAGATCTTTTCAACATCAGTTTTGTCTAGCATGGTTTTCTAGGTTTTTTTTTTTTCCTTTAGAAACCATGTTGGTTATGTGTGAATTGCCCATCTTTTTACAGTCTCTGTTCAATAAGCTTGTACGAGGAGAGGAGTCTCTGGTAAGACACTGGTGTGGGAGGGAAAATATTTCTCCCTAACCACAGGAAGGGATATATATTTTTTTTTAACAATGCCTTTTAACTGTGGATGCCCAGGGTACCTCACCCAGCAGGAAAGAGAGAGAACTCTCTTTCTGCAATTGGGAAATAACACTTCACTAGAGCTAATAAACCCTTTCATGAGCTTCCTCTCGTGGAAGAGACAATCCAAATCATGAACATTTGTTTAAAATTCCCACATGCCTTGACAGAGAAGGCCCTTTAGTTTAAGACACATGCAGCTAAAATTAGTGAAGACCTTGTAATATAAGGTATTTTTCACAGGCATGTTCAAGTGTTTTGTAATGGGATGAACTTTGGGTACATTTTATTATATAGTATTAAGCATTTTTATCAATGATCAGAAAACACTGTATCTGTGCAGACACGGATGGATTTTGACGAAGCTGAAAAACTGCTGGTGGGTCACGGCAACAGCCTCCAGAGGACCTAGGAACTAAAAAGCATCTGCCTTTTATTTAACTAAAATCTTAAAAAACAAAAATAACTCACTCAGATGGCTTGAACTTCGATTGTAAAAAAAAAAAAAAAGTTGCGTGGTCAGGCAGTTTTCTTTTTTTATCATCTGGCATAATTTTTAACTAAAGAAACAACAGAATCAATAGTGTTATAAAAAGCCACTTATACTCTGAGCTTGAAACAACTACTTTATATGCCACAAAATTCCTGTTGCGACCTCTGCTAGTGACTGATTCAGTATGTCTTGAATGTCAATATATTTTCATTACTCTGCTGAAGTTGGCTTCGCTGGATTAAATGTCATTTAAAATGATCAATTGGCCCCTTGTTTGGGGTTATTTTCACATTGATGAAAGGGAAAAGTTTGCAAGATACAAGTGTTCCTGCAACTCATAGGTAAAGTCTGTTCTTTGGTAAGCCCTGCCCTTCATTCACCAACCAACCAAACACAGATCACATTCTAGATTTTTTTCAGTAAACGATTTACGACATAAAGGTCTCGGTTCGATGCCTCTGAAGAACCAGCATGGTAGGTACCCAGTGCTGGTTAAGCCCTTACTCTTGAGAAACGGTAAAATGGTTTTAAATGGAAACCATTTTTTAAGTGCAAACCAACGGAAAATGGTTCGCACTTCACCATTTTATGAGACACAGAATGTCCAAAGCAGTAAAAAGAGAAGCCACAGAAACAATGAAAGTGAAAATCCCTCAGCAGATGGTGTTAAGACAACACTCACTTTGCATTTTAGCTCCAGGAAGTCTTAGAGGTGAGAGACTGCCAATGTATTGCTCACCTTCCGGTGGGCAGAAGTTCCTTCCATCAAACTGCAAAAGACAACCAGATCAGTTTGTTTAATTATTAAATTGTGTTCAAATGATTCACTCTAGAGAATCACATTGCCAATCCAGATGCATCCGAAAGGTGTCATGAAGCCTCTTGGTGGTAAAAATGATTGTAACCCTGTCAGGAAACATGGAGAAGCTGTTACACCTTTGTTCCTCCTAGTAGACTGGAATTTTGTGTGATGATATTTGGTCTTGCCAGATGGCTTCTACTTGCAAGAGCTTGTGGGAAATTAAAATGCATCTGCCATTTGACAGTAAGACAAAAACTGGACAATTAAACCGCATCTCAGTTCTCTTTTTCCACCTGTACTAAAAACGATGTAAGACAAGGAGGTGGCAGAGAGGGAGAAAGACACTGCCTACTTCACTGCTTTGCCTACAGTCGCCCTCTTACAAGTGCCTTAAAAATGAGCTCGATTATTCTCAGCGTGAGATGGTGTGTGGCACTCACCTCTCAAGGTGCTTCCCGATGCTGGGACTGGGCCCCTTGCTGCTCCTCGGTGCCCCCTCCTGGCGACCAAGAGGGCCGCGGCAGGCAGGGATGGTAACAGAATCTCTGGTCAGCTTCTCTTAGCGTAGGGTTCAGGCTCCAGGAGTCATCCTTCTAAGAAGGACACCACGGGTCCTTTTCCAAAACAGAAGAAACCACACGTCACATTAATTTTTAGACACAGATCAATCGGGGGGGAAAAGGATACAGTAAGGGGTACTGAAGATGTATGGTCATTTTAAGTTTCATGGTTAGTTCCTTAAAAGATTAAGCCTCCTGGAAAATGCCACATTTTATGCCAGTTCCTTCTGCTGTTCAGCGAGAAAGCTGGATTGCACGAAGGACACACTCAGAGTTAAAGCTTGCTTGGAAAAGTCCTTGACTAACAGTTACCTGTTAACCCTCTTCTCTGAGAGTAGACATCTCAGCGCAGGACGTGTGGCACAGCATGGGCTCCAGACTCCGACATGTGTCACTCACGAGCTGTGCCTTTGAGCCAATGACCAAACCCGCTAAGCCCCAGCTTCCTTGGCCATAAAATAGGAACAGCAACAGCGCTGGCCTCATCAGGTGCCCTAAGGGTCAGAGGCAAGCCGGCTGGTAGAACACACAGCCCCGGTGCCTGCAAACAGCACCCAGTAATCGCTGTTGTTATTGTCTTCCTTACTTTCTCTTCACTCACATCATCGCTCGTACAGTAATCCTGGAGAGAGTCGACGTTGTTATTCCCCTTTCATAAAGGAGGAAACGGAACCTCGGGGAGATTTAAGAAACTTGCCCAAGGTGACCTGACTCGTTTCCTCTTGTAAATATGTACCAGAGGAGGGCGTGTTGCATTCTCTGGGAGGTGAATGTTTGGCTCGCTCTGAAACAGTCCATGTTGGGATTGGACATTCCCCACCCAGGTGTGCCAGGCCTCACCCAACATAAGGAAGTAAGGAAATCGGCACCTTGCGGTGCGGGAGCCCCGGAGTTCAAATCCCGGCGACCTCGGGCACGAGAGGATTAGAAAGGATGCAGTGTGTAAAGTGAGGATTAGAAATAACGCTTGCAAAGTGCGGGACACATACACAGTGTTCAACAAAATGAATCGTTTACGACCAGCCATGCTGGCTAGGGCTCATCAAAGCTCCCAGGAGCACACCTGGGGGTCGAGGCCAGTCCTGCATCAACTAGACTTAGAAAGTCCACATCCGCTCCCATCCACCTATCAAGGCTGTGCTAGGGGCCAAGCCACACCCGGTTCTGGCACTAACCCAGACAGCACCAGAACAGGGCAAAGGTGTGCATCCTGCAGCTTCTCTTTCAAGTTGCCGATCCACAGCCCAAAGTCGAGGCCTAGCCCAGCGCCTGTACACAGATCTGTTACCCAACCAAGTGATCCAGCATCAGTTTTGCACATGGAGAAAGGGGTTCTCTGCACTGGGCTCCTCTCTACACTGACTCCATTATAATAAAGCAGTTTTTAAAACCTCCGAAGGAGATATAACGGGACTATCTATGCTCTTTCTGAAGACCATGCTGGCCATGGTTCCCACGGTCACAGGCCCCAAACCACAGGGGTCTTCTTCCCCCACAGCTTCTCATGCGTCGTGCTGCTTTTTCTGCCGTTTTCCACGTCACGTCTTTGTCCGTTGAGTGTCACGCTCCAAAGTAACCTTTAGCGCCCCACCGTCAGCACCACGTTGCTCTCTCTGAACACGAGCACGCTCTTTGCCCTTGGACCTGCCAGCGTGTCTTCAGCCCCTTTTCAGAACCAATTCATTTGCAGTTAGAGCTTGTTCTGTCCCTTCTGTGGGCTCTGCTCAAGTCCAGGTCATTGGTCCTGACCGTGGACCAGTCCCTTCCTCTCTCCGGGTCTCTGTGTCCTCATCTGAGCGGGGGAGTTCTGGGCCCGGACAGTCCCGAAGGCCTCCACGGGTCAAAGGTTGCATCTCACAGGTCTCTCTGTACCTTGCTCTCCTCACTATGAAACGAGGATGTGTTTTTGTTTTCGTTTTGGCCGAGTGGCTTGCGGGATCTTATTTCCCCAACCAGGGATCAAACCCAGGCCCCTCAGCAGTGGAAGTGCGGCATCCTAACCCCTGGACCGCCAGGGAATTCCCCAAACGAGGAAGTCAGACAATCCATCCAAAGGAGGCAAGAGCGGTTACTCGATTATTTTCTGATTCTTGCTCTTAGTACTTCAACAAGCAACCTTGTCAACAGTGTTTTCTTGCCCTTTTCCTCTGTAGACTGTAGACTGCTTTGGGATTACGTCTATCAGTTGCTTTCTGACAGCCGGTACGAAAACTTCATCCGATGGGAGGACAAAGAATCGAAAATATTCCGGATAGTGGATCCCAATGGACTGGCTCGACTGTGGGGAAACCATAAGGTAAAAGGGCATCAGATATTCGTTCTATAAAGTAGGGCCAAAATCTAGTCTTCATCCCTGGGTTGGAGGATAATTGTCTGTCTTCTGCTTCCTGTCTGCCCGTAATTGTTTAGTTTATTCCTCACTGGACAATTAGTTGCAAAGGGGAGGAAATCATTAAAGATGCCCCTTTCCATTTGTTCCTTGTGCCAGGTGCCAGTTAAGTCTCCGGTCTGACAGGCCTCATTACGAGTAACCGTCACTCCTCTGCCTCGGCCTGGTCCTGCCACCCACGCCATCATTAGGAGCTGGGTACCAGGGATGCACTGTGGCACTCTGTGACTCACAAGGGGGCTTTGGGAAGCGTCGCTTCTGTTCCGCTGGGTTAGAAACTTCCATGTTCGCAAAAGCCCAGTTCAACGTGGAAAATGCTTATCCTCTGACTTTAAAGCATCTCCCTGAAAAGCAAACAGTGCAAGAAGTCTGATGGCCCCTGCAGTTTTCCACCTTGGGAAGAGGGAATCGAATTTAAAAGATAAAGTCTTTTATAGTTAGGAAAACCATTAAAGCGCATAGATGTAAAAAGTGGGTGAAACAACCTTGACGTCCACTGATGGATGAATGGATAAAGAAACCATGCTATATGCACACAATGGAATATTCTTCAGCCTTAAAAAAAAGGAGATTCTGCAGCGCGTGGCAACATGGATGAACCTTGAAGACGTGATGCTAAGAAGCCAGTCACAGAAAGACGAAACACTGCCTGATTCCACTTACTCAAAGTTAGAGCTAAAATAAGCAAATTCCTTGAGTCCAGGAGTGGACTGGTGTTGCCAGGGACTGGGGAGAGGGGGGAGATGGGGAGTTACTAATCAAGGGCCATAAAGTTTCCCTTAAACAAGATGAGTAAGTCCTAGAGATGTGCTGTAGGACACTGTGCCTGTAGTGAACCCTGTATTAAGTGCTGTATTGCACTTAAAAATTTAAGAGGGTAGATCTCATGGTCAGTGTTCTTATCACAGTAAAATAAAGTAAGATACACAGAGCAAAGAGTTCCCCTGCCGAAAAAAAAAAAAGAAAATTAAGATAAATCTGTATTCCTACTTAAAAAAAAAAAAAGAGTCAGCAAGATCCAGGCCTGACCACAGACAGGCAGCCGTGGGGCAGAGGTGGCAAGGCACCAGGAAGGCCCAACTCCAGATCCGCCGAAGGAGAGGCAGGCCACAGGGGAGACACCGCTGAGCTCTGCCCTGGCTGCAGCCTTGGAGGATGGCAGCCCGTGCTCTGGCCCCCGCTGTGGAGGACCTAGCAGAGGCTGTCGTGACCAAATATGGCCATACCCCACTGACACCATCCACCCTGTGAGTCACTGAGAAAAATCGCTCTGCAGCTCGCACAGGGAGCCCTCACCCCAGGGCTCGGGACAACTGTATTCTTGCTTCCATGACAGGAATTTAAACAAAAAAATCTCTTCCTTAAAATGACAGACCAGAAACACAAGCCTGAGAGAGGTCGCTGTAAAAATAAAAAAATTTTTTTTAAAAAAGACAAAAAGGAAGAGAAATCCTCTGTGGGTCAGAAGGTGAAGGATGACCCCCAGAGAGGGGAAACTGCAGGAAATTCCTCGGGTACAGCAGAGCGCAGTCCTGGGAGAGGAAGTCGGGGAGGCCGCTGCGGGATGTGTGCTTTGTTAGCTAGACTCACCTTAGGAGAAACCTCAGCGAGGACGTCTGTGAAAAAGCCCAGGGGTGGGCGTGGCAGGGAGCAGATTACCAGGTGGCTTTCCCAACTGGCGGGGCCACAGAAGCAGATTTGAATAGCTCCTGCAGCGTCTTTTCTGAGGTTCGTTTCATTGTGTCTTTGTGCTTTTTTTCTCTCTTCCGCCTTTGAACAAGCAGAACAGAACAAACATGACCTATGAGAAAATGTCCAGAGCCCTGCGCCACTACTACAAACTAAACATTATCAGGAAGGAGCCAGGACAAAGGCTTTTGTTCAGGTAGCACTTCCTTTTTCTCCTTTCCTTCTTCTGGGAGGATACTGTTTTCTTCAAATAAGAGGGAGGAGGGAGACTGTTAAGATCTCTACCTGCCTATCTGATCCTCAAAGCCATCACCGCTACACATTCGATACCAGGTGGTGGTTTGTTAGAATTTAAGAAAAAAAAAAAATTTTTTTTTTCCACTTATGTCTAACCTAGAGTAAAGCCAAAACTAAATAAACACAATCTGACTCACCTTTCAAATAATGCAATGATCAAACAGTATTATCTGGCATTTATATCTATGGTAGTTAAAGGGAGCGATCAGAGGGACCAATGGCAAAGCAAGGAACTAAACAAACCTAGGCCTCCAGGTTGCCAACCCCGGACCGGTGTTTGTCCTGGCCCGTTAGTGAATCATGAAATAGATTTAATGAGTCTATTTTTTTTTAAATGAAATAGAACAGAATTGAATAGGAAAGGATAGAGTTGAAAATATCAGACTGTATCACACGAATTAAGAGTGCCTGTTGATTCATGAAAACTGTGATTCAGGGGTGTGTGTGTGTGTGTCGTGATGTAAAATACATTTATGACAATGCATTGTGAGAGTCTGACAGCTGCTGCGGTAGACAGTCCTCTTTCCAGAATTCCTCCCAGCTAATGAGTTCCAACCATTTAACCTACCACATAGATTGTGATTCCCTAGGCAAGAGAGGAGAAACAATTAGAAGAGGAAAAAAGAAGGGGTCTAACGGACCAATCAGGAGAGGCAGACATAGCTCTCTGACACTGGTGGTAATCGATGTGGTGAGACCAAGTGAAGCTTGGGAGAAGGTGGGATTGACAAACACGACCTCAGGTTCTGCGTTTTGGCAGGTGGGACAGAGGAGAGTTACGGATTGGGCTAGAGATGTGGATTTGGGTAGAAAATGACAAAATGACACTGTATGAGCAAACGAGCTCACTGGGATAAGTACTTACTGGAAAGAGCAGAGAACCTGGGCCTTAGCATTGGAAAGGTGTGGTAACGTAGGAGCAGTAAAAACACAATTGCGATCTTCAAAAGAAACAGAGAAGGCTTTTCAAGAGCTGGAAACAGAGTAGAATAAAGTGGAAAAAGAACCCTCCTTTCTCCGGCTCTGCTGATGCCTTCTTTTCATCCTTCACCCTAAACTTAGTCCTTGGTTTCTGTTCTCCCCACTCTATACTTTTTCCCTGGATGGATGGATCCCGTTACACAGCTTCAGTTATCACCTCCATGAATGGGCTCTCAAATCTCCACATGCAGCTCTAAAATCTCCCTGAAATTCCAAATCTTAATTTCCAAGAGCTTCTTCTAGGACATGTCCACTTAAATATCACATTAGTATCTCAGACATGAAATGTTCAAGACAGGCCTTCTTCCCGTACTGGAAATCTACCCACCCCCAGAATAAATGTTACATCGGCAGCGGCGTCACCATTGTTTAAGTAACCAACCTTGACACCAGAGTTATCTTTGACTCTTCTTACAACTGAGTCATTATCCTGCTGGACAGTCCATTGGCTCCTGAGCACCATTCCCACTCCAGTCTATGTTTCAGGGGCTAGAAGCCAGGGAACCACATTTCCCAAGATTTCCTACCAGCAGGCTCCAGGTTGGAATCTACCAATGGCAAGTACTCTCACGAGACCTGGAAGATGAAAGCAAAGCAGAAGCATTATTACTGCTTCCCTGGCAGTGGAGGCTGATGTCTAGACTTCACGACTGATACCTGGTCCATTCTCCTGGTCCATAATCACACTGCCAGCTGCCCTCCAACACTAACAGGGTTCCCTGTGCCAGAGACGTGCATCACTTTCACTTTTGCTTCTTTAACATATACACCCCCAGGTCTACCTCAGGTCTACTACCCTCTATGAGACCTTCTTCAGCTGCTCAGACACGCACAGATACCTTCTTCCATCATCTGTTGGGTTTCCTTGGCCCTAAACCACATCGTGATTTACATCTTTAATAGTTGTATATATGAAGTCCTTCTCCCCAACAAGTAGGTCATAAGCTCCTAGAAGGTAGAGGGTTATATTTTATATATATATAGTTCTGTTTTATACCTTATGGAGGCTTTTGATAAATGTTTCTGGGCAAGCCTGGTGTGGAATATCAGAAACTTAATACGGAAAAGCCGTCAAAAGAGGATAGGGGTAGTTCGGAGGGCCAGATATAGCACACCTGTGGACTCGGCCTGGAAGGGATTATTAGTGACTTCAGATGTTGAGGGAACAGTGTTAGCTCCAGGATAAAAGCGGAAGACAGGCTGCAGATGCTACGGAACAGACTGCTTGAAAAAAATCAGCAGTAGGGGCTTCCCTGGTGGCGCAGTGGTTGAGAGTCCGCCTGCCGATGCAGGGGACGCGGGTTCGTGCCCCGGTCAGGGAAGATCCCACATGCCGCGGAGCGGCTGGGCCCGTGAGCCATGGCCGCTGAGCCTGTACGTCCGGAGCCTGTGCTCCGCAACGGGAGAGGCCACAACAGCGAGAGGCGCGCGTATGGCCAAAAAAAAAAATCAGCAATAATGGGCAGAAAAGAAAAGTAGTCGTAGGTGGAAGGTTCACAGGCTTCCAACAGTGATTGCAACAAGATAAAAGGAAAGAAGAGTGCTATTTGTGAGGAGAGATTAGTCATTTTTGAGGAAATGAATGTCTGAAGCCAGACTCGCCCCAAAATGAAGGCTTCTGGGTATAAAACCCAGCGTGTAATCAAGTGAAGTGTTAGACCGGAGGGACTCTGGGAGACTTCGGTATGGATGATGAGACAGAGCCCAGACGGCGAGTAGGGCTCAGATAGTGGAAGGAGTCAAGAGGGTTCCAGATAAGGGCAAAGCTAAAGGTTTGGAGGATGGCATGAGCTGTGATTGATATAAAAAGAACTGGCGAGACTGGAGTGAAGGGTTCATGCTAGTAAACAGTGGAAAACAACAGTTTCCGGGTTGAGGTGACAGAGGGGCCCGAGGGGCAGGCCCAAAGAGTGGATCCTTGACCTGATAAATGGTCGTCACCGGATTTTTTTGTTTTTTTGGCCATGCCACAAGGCATGTGGGATCTTAGTTCCCCAACCAGGGATCAAACCCATGCGCCCTGCATTGGAAGTGCAGTCTTAACCACTGGACCGCCAGGGAAGTCCCTCGTCATAGGCTTTTGAACGTGAAGTGATGAGAGAAAATGTATGTTTTAAGACAGGTCATGTGGTACCGAGCAGAGGAAGGGAACAGTGTGTAGGCTGTGGAAAGGGCCCTCCCACCATAAGGACAGAACGTTTGCAGCCAGGCACCCTTCCTGAACCATGTAAGTCATGGTCAAAACATGGCACTGATGTAATTTCCAAATGACCCCAGCGACCAAGAAGATGAGGCTTGCTGTTTGCACCTAGCTGCAAAGGAAGACAGAATAAAGGGGATGAATGGCTAGCATTTGGGGTGGAGCAGTGATAACATTGAAAAAGATTCTTTCTTTTGGCCTTTCTAATTTCCAGAAGCTCCACTATCTTGCCCTATTCCCCAGATTTTCCACCTAGCATTTAATTGTATCCTTCGCATTAGATTCAAGTTTTGAATACCATTCCTTGGGCTCACAGTCTAGGATGGAAATGGATATACAGCGCTCACGGGTCTTTGTAAAATCTAACCCTCTGATAATCAGAGATGTAGATACCTGTGCTGTCCCAGGGCTCCCTCGCATGGTCACGCAGGAATGCATCACACGGCTCCACCTTCTTCACAGTCATCCTAGACTTTTGTTTATCATTGTTTTGCCAACTTTCAGGCAGTCAGAGGAAGGGGTAACTTTTTCTAATTTGGGCTAAGTTAGCATTATGACCAGGTTCAGTAGCTCTCCAGCTATGTGAAGGCGACGGGAACTCTCTTTTTAGAGTTCAAGGTAAAGACAACTTTAGGAAATTGTAACCTCTTCACGCCACCATTTCCTCTTCCAAAGGTTTATGAAAACCCCGGATGAAATCATGAGTGGTCGAACAGACCGTCTGGAGCATCTTGAGTCCCAGGAGCTGGATGAACAAATATACCAAGAAGATGAGTGTTGAAGGAACCAGCCCCCGGCTCAGCGGGCCGATAGCCAAGGGCACCCTGCCCGCCAGGATGGCTGGGGCGTGACGGAGCGGAAAGGAGGAGACCCGGACATGGCAGTGACACTTCTCTCGCCCAGCGTGAGGGACCCCGGAGCACCTTAGACAAACCACTCAGCAAAGGCGGCGCTGGAATTCTGGCCAAGGGCACCAGCCCGGGACTCATGTTCATGGTTCCTTCTCATTTGGAATCTCTTTCTGTAATTCCTCCCCCACCCCGTTCCATCTAATGTTAAGTTTCATGGTGTTTTTGGTTTTGTTCTTTTTTAAGACCATGCAGTTTGACTTTTCATCATTCATATAGGGGAAGACATCGAGGTTGTTTTCCTATGGAAATATATATCTATTATATATATATATATTTTTTGCAAATCTCACAAAGTGCAGAAGCGCAACTGGTCAGGAGAGAGAACACTTACAAAAGGGTTCAGGTTCTCTTGACCCTGCCACGTGGATCAGGTTTGTTCCTGTTGCTGTTGGGTCTTGGCTGGAAAAAAAAAGAAAAAAAAGAAAAAAAAAGATGCTTTTAAAAACGATAAATTGAAAAGGAGAGCTCTCTTCTTCTCTCTCTGGCTCTCTTTCCTTCCCTGCCCCGTCCCGTCCTCCCTCCTTGCCTGTTGTTGAATTTCAGATGCCTTTCAGCAGGGTTCAGCCTCTTTCTTTGGAGAATCTTGGGAATTGTTGGCACCTAAACGGAATCAGTGGTCTGGGTGCTTTGTAGCCGGCACCACAAAAAGCAAACCCACATCCCAGCGTTTGGCTACCTATCGGAGGGAGGCCAGAAACATCACGGAGGCTGCTGCCTTCCGGAAAGATGAATGCTAGTCCGGCAGGCTTCCCCTCACAGCTGTGAGAACCGCGGGGCCTGGTGGTTCCACAGAGCGTAAGATGAGCCTGGAGGGCTGTCCAGGTTATTTGGAAGCCCCAGCATCTTGGGATTAGTTTGCAAGTGCTGCGAAGTGGGGGAAAAAATGAAAAAAAAAAACCACACAGGCCTGATGGTCCAGGTGACAGATCTTCTGCAGTGGGGTATGAATTATTCCAAAGTAGGTTATGGAGGGTCATCTCTGCTCCATCCCAAAGGCCATCATGCAGTCAGTTTCATACCCTCACCTAAAGTTTTTTCAATTCCCAGCCTTTTTTTTTTTTTAAAGTTTCCTGATCCCCACAGGACACAGGGCATTTGAGGGGGAGGACCCTGGAATGTGTCGTCTCAGTTGTTACTGGTGTTTGCCATGCCTGGGCAGATGGGAAATTCCTCAGATACCTTACTTTTACCCTCTTCTTTCCTAGCTGTGTTTCAGAATGGACCCATGTGTGGCTTTTTCACCTCAAAATAAGGTCAGTAGTATCTTATAAAATGAGGAAGGTGCCACCCCTTAGTACTTCTGGTGATAACACAGTTTTCAAAAGCTGTTGCAGTGTTGGGCGGAGGGGTTTCCTTTTCAATAGCCATCTAAATCAACTCTTCCAACACAGGCTCGGAATCCAGTATTAGCAGTACAGTCTTTTTTTACTCACGAAGATTAGACCTCCCTTACAAAGCACCCCGTCCTCGTTTCTCTCCGCTTCCGCTGCTCAGTCCGGTGAGAATCTCACGCCCCCCCACCCCGCCTTCCAGGTGAAGCCACCAGATGCCCAGGCATGTCCTCAGGCCATTTCTGAGTGAGTCAGGCAGGCAGGGGTTGTGGTCACACGGGCAGGAGGAATTCTCCACCCCTCCCCCAGCCCCAGCCTCACTGATGAGGACACCAGCCTGCGGGGAGGGAGGGACAAATGGAAACGCTCCCGCCTCTCATCCAACCACAGATAGATGCGCAGGGGTGGCCGGCCTCCTCCCACCCTCACACACTCCCCCCACTCTACCTTCCAGAAGGTCGGGTTTGCGGTGAGGTTGGGGACCTTCTATGTGTCCCCCGATGAAGGGTTTGGGTTCAGTCTGCTCGAACGGGGATGAAATCCAGCTGGATCCCCGCATACTACAGATGTCTTTCCAGAACGTTCTATAGCACACAGTGATGATCTGCCAGCCTCCGAGATGACTGATGTTGGCTCTCGAATGGAGAGATTAAGCCAAATACCTGGTGTGTTGTGAAGCCATTGAGTTGCAGGGCTGGAGAGAAAGGGTGGATCTTTACTGAGGCTCTCTTTGTGTGACATAAAACCAGAGACCCAGGCAGGATGTCGCTCTTCCCTAAGATTAGAGCATCTCATTCCGTTCACCCAGGTTTAAGGACTCAGGCTCTTATTGTCCAAAGAATCTTACAGTTGAATTATGGAGGGGAAATTCCCCTTTGCCCCCAGGATTTCTGTATTTAAAGCAATATCCTGTAAGAGTCTGTAAGACTTAGGCCGACACCTTCAGCCACTTGAAGAAATAGAAGGTGGCAATTCCAATGTAGTCTTCACTGTCCATCCAGATATTACCGTTATTGGTTTTCTGTTCACCCCCTTAATGGCAAAGGTTCTTCTCATTGGTTCTTTGAGAGAATACCTGAGTGATGCCGATACCAGGGATACAGCATTTACAAACTGCAGACCTGAAAGATTTCAGGTTCAATTTAGGCAACTTTGATGGAGCACCTGCTAGACACCCCGAGAGATTCCCAAGAATCGGGCACCATCCTTGCCCTCCAAGAGCGTATCTCCTACCTGCAGAATCTATCTAGCATGAAATTTCTCACTTCAACACTAAGCACTAGGGGGGACGAAAATTTCACCTGGGACCAAACCAGAAGTGCGTCCCTGATCTGAATAGCTGGCCCTTCCCTGCTGCCATCGTGGGAGGTCTTGGCTTGCAAAATGAGAAACTGGGAAAGGAGAACTCAGAAGAATGCCGCAGGGGAGCAAACTTGCCTCCACCTGGGTCCGAGGCAGACAGTCTCACTCGTACCTTGAAATTCTCTAGCGTCTACTCTTCCCTGCACCTTGAGGTAACCAGGGTGCTTCCTCTCCATCAGAAGACAGCAGTGGCAATTGGCTGGACGGGCTACGTGGAAGTAATGCTATCTCTAAGATCTTTCTGTCCCGAGGCAACTCTGTCGTGCCTAAGGTAGCATCACCGATGTTCCACATCCTTTGAGGGGCGGGGGTGTCCCCACAGGAAAAGAGGAGTAACAACTGATGGATTTTTTCTCTTTTCAGCAGTATGTCTGGAACCCCCTGCTCCATCATCTTACACTGATACCTTGGTCCAAGTGAGAATGTAGATTTAGCAGAAACTTAAATGGCTTGGACGGGATGTACCTAAATGCCTAAGTAACCACACCTCCTCCGCCATTCACTGCCTAGGATCCAACTCTGAATACATGTCTGAAACATTAGCTCCCCTTTTGAAGAAGGGAAATCTGAGTATCAGAGAGGTCCTGTGACTTGTCCTAGGAGCAGACGGCATGCCAGGGACAGAATGAGGATTGGGACCTAGCCTGGCCATACCCCGATCTGACCCATTCCCACCCAGGAAGCTGAAGATAAAAATTGGGGGAAATACACAAAGAACAAAAGGCAGTGTCTTTGCCCAAACATTCGGTGCTAGTTAGTTTTCACCCACTCAACCTGTTTCTCTTCTGAACAGTAATGAAGGGAGTGATCCAAGGAGCCGGGAGTGGGGTGGGAAGGGGGGTGACAATGGTCCCTGCCTGCCTCAAAACCACAGAAGACTAACCTGATACCCTTTGGGCCCCATCTGCATCAACACTAAACAACGACAAACTCCCCGAATCTTTCATACATGCCAAGTGAACATTCTTGAAGATTTCTCTTTGTGACTGCAACCACCTGCAAACGAGGACGAATCTAGAATTTTTTTTTTAATTTCTAATCTCTTGTTGTTTATGAGGTGTGGGGTTTATAAGGGACTGAATCAAATGAATGTAACAAAAAAGAAAAACAAACAAAAAAAAAGCCTTTTCTCAGGGCCAGTGAATTGCAAATAATTTTTAAAGAAAAGCCTATAATTGCATCATCTCAATAAATTTTTTATAAAAAAAAAAATCCAAGTCTCTGTTTTTAATAATATGAAATGGAGTCAGACAGGCAGGGTGGTCCAGTGAGGTAAATCCTGTCTCCACTCAATTACGGTGTAAGTGCAGTCATGGTTTTTCACTGGCAGGAAGCCTCTATCACAGAGCAGTTTGCAGGCAATCTTTAGACAAGCGGCACCAGAAAGGTCAGAGCAAACATTTCAAATCTGAGCAGCTGCCGCAAGTGGACAAATCTGCCAGCAGGAACCTCAGTCAGAGATGGCTTGGGTCCTGCGCTGTGCCGAAGATTATCGGTTTGCTGCGGACTCACCTGACTCGAAGAGTTAAAGGACCCTAGGTCTTCCCACAGTAGAACTGCTCCCCAGCTGTGCTGACATCATGGGTGTGTGCGTATAGGTGATGAGGGCATGAGTGTGACTACACCCGGGCCTATGATGACCTGGAAGGTCATCCATCACACCGCTCAGGGCCAGCCCCGCACTCAGAATGTCTCAGCCACACTAGCCAGTGGAGTCACCTGCCCACCAGTAGGCACTTATGATCCCGATATCAAGCATCCTGCAGTCGACCAGAACTAT
Organism: Neophocaena asiaeorientalis asiaeorientalis; assembly: GCF_003031525.2. Taxonomy (NCBI): domain Eukaryota; kingdom Metazoa; phylum Chordata; class Mammalia; order Artiodactyla; family Phocoenidae; genus Neophocaena; species Neophocaena asiaeorientalis. Next base: position 8,435,309 of record NW_020176571.1, read on the forward strand.
CTACCTGCCATCAGTGGTGGGTAGAAACTAAGAGAAGAATGGAAAAGGAAGCAATTTCTTTTGCTTGTAAGCAACCCCGATAGAGGTTTGGGAAGCAGAAGTTTGGAATCAGTGGTCTCCGAAAGTGTTGTGAGATTATTTCTATATTTAAGTTGTCCCAGGTATTCTGTCGCCCATGACCCTGACTTACTGAAACCTGGCCCCATATTCTGTGTCGTCAGAGCACAGTATCGAGTAACAGGGGTTTAGGCATTTCCTAAGGAGCTAATAATGCGTCTGAAGCTCCTATTTCTATAACCAGCATCAGTATCCCCTGGGGATTGCTAGAAATGCAAATAAACGTTCCCGCCCCCATCAACTGAATCAAAAAACTTTGGGAGTGGGGCTTCGTCATCTGGTCTACCAAGCTCTCTGGGTGATTCTGATGCATGCTAAAGTCTGGGAGCCACTGCTAGCTAGCATCCATTTGTTCACCATAGTATGAAAAAGAGTGTGTGGTGCTTTAAAGTAAATACACAAAATAATCGATGACAACTAACCTGCATTAATGTCACTCATAACATGCTGCATTTTCCCTAATACGAGACATACTGTGGAAGGAGGCTAAAGGGACAGACTCACATAACAGAGTCCTCTTCTTGCCTCCTGCAAACCTTTTCAGCAGTCTGTTTGCTATAAAGATGAGCTATTTTAAAGGTAACTCTAACCGCTGACCTGCCCTTGTAAATCAGAGCACGGGAAGTTCATTCCCTTCTATCCACTTACCTGCCTAAGTAGCCTAATCGAAAAAGCAAAGGATCATGAATATTAGCTAATAAATGCATACATTTAAAAAAAAGAAAAAAGAAAAGGATCATTCTCACTGCCCCTGGCTCTCTGTTCCTGGAATTATTAAGCAGAGCCCAGGTGACCACTTAGCCAGGGGTTTTGCAAGAGACTTCAGAACCACTGGACCAGACCGGCGCTGCTCATACCTGAAAGTGCTTCGAATCACCTGGGGGTCTGGGTAAGAAGCAGATTTTGCCAGTAAGGTCACCATCTTAGGAAACAGGGGCAGAAGATCTCCTCTTCTACTCTCCTCTCCGGGCGAGGCTTGAGATGCGGCATTTTTACCAAAAGCTCCCCAGTGATGCTGAGGCTTCTGGTCCTCACACCACACTTTGAGTAGCAAGAGACCAATGATCCGTCAGCCCTGAGATTCTGAAGCTAAGGCGGCACTGAGCTAGCCTCTCTCTTTGGTGCACTCCTTTGCCGATTCCTCCCCTAGAATCGTCCCCAGGGCCAATCCTGCTCTGCAGGGAAGTCTGCTTGTTCTCCTTTTAGGGCAGCAACAACAGTAAACACCACGAGCAAAAGTCTCTGCTGAGTGAAGGAAAAACTATTCACATACCGGACCTTAACACAGGTGCACATAACCAGATGCTTCATGGTCACCATCATTGTGGGAGGGAAGAATTCCTGGCATCACTGCGTCGTTTAGCCTCTGGAAAGACCCATCTTGAGTAGTATGAGCAGACAGAAAGCTGACAATGCCATTCTTGTTCCAAAAGATCCTCTATTCGAACTGCCCAAGACATTGACATTAAGAGCAGACAATCTTGGGGCAGTGTCCTCACTGTTCACCTTTTTTTTTAAGGACCTCATTCCTGCTAGATTGATGAGGTAGATCTCTGCTAGTAAAAGCCAACACATAAATTCTGCGAAATCTCTTTGAAGGCAGTAGAAGACCTCTCTCTCTCTCTCTCTCTGTCTCTGTCTCTCTCCCTCTGTCTCTCTCTCCCCAAACCCTCTTAGCAACACTCTTCTGGAGTTGAGTCTTCTGAGGGTCCCTGTGCCTGTCCCCTCAACCAGTTTTGGTCATGAGATCCCACGTCAGACCACCTGAGTTGGCCTTTGCCTCCTTCCGTGGCCTGGGAGCGCTACACACTCCCTCCTTGGTGTCCCAACGCCAAGCACTCTGTAAATCCAACTGGATGCTCGTCTGCCATGGATTGCTCATCGCCCCTGTCCCTACTAGAGCTCTCAGAGGGGAAGAGAGTGTTTTATGTGCTTTTATATGACCAGCCCCTTGCGTGGTGCCTGGTACATGTGTATCTGAATAAGTGTTTTGAATGTGGGAGTAGAGTCAAAGAGTTCACTTGAGTTAGACAAAAATTTCTTAGATATGACCCCAAAAACACAATTCAAAAAAGAAAAAAATTGTTGACAAATTGGACTTTATCAAAGTTACACCTTGCTCTTCAAAAGTCACCGTTAAGGGACTTCCCTGGTGGCGCAGTAGTTAAGAGTCTGCCTGCCAATTCAGGGAACACGGGTTCAAGCCCTGGACCGGGAAGAACCCACATGCCACGAAGCAACTAAGCCCGTGTGCCACAATTACTGAGCCTGCGCTCTAGAGCAGGCGCGCCACAACTACTGAAGCCCACGCGCCTAGAGCCCGTGCTCCACAACAAGAGAAGCCACTGCAATGAGAAGCCCGCGCACCGCAACGAAGAGTAGCCCCCATTCGCTGCAACTAGAGAAAGCCCATGCGCCGCAACTACTGAGCCTGCAAGCCACAACTACTGAGCCCACATGCCTAGAGCCCGTGCTCCACAAGAGAAGCCACCACAACGAGAAGCCCGCACACCGCAACGAAGAGTAGCCCCCGCTCGCTGCAACTAGAGAAAGCCCGTGCGTAGCAGCGAAGACCCAGCACAGCCAAAAATAAATTAATTAATTAAAAACAAATGCCACCGTTAAATGAAAAGACAAGCTACAGACTGGGAGAAAACACAACTCTTGCATACAAAATAAATTCACTGCATGCATTGAACATATCGACATTTTTACTTTATCTAAAGCTACCTTAAAAGACAGTTATCTTTCCATTCATAACCAGGTAGTGTTAGTCACTCACACATAAAAGACAGAGATATATTACATGTCTACTGAAATGAAACCATCTTCCAAACGTGTTTTAAAATTATTTCTTCTGTCTGTCATGTTGGCAAAACACTTCTCACTGTTCTGTAATTCATATTCCCTCTTCGCGTTCCTTTTGCAAATCTCTGAAACAGGCAGCCTCTTGGGAGGCATATTAAAGGGCTTTAAAATGAGTTAATAAAATAAATTCCTCATTCCTGGTAAACAGCATTACGCACTGAATCTTTGGTCTCAGAACTTGAGCCTATCGCAATTATAGGCAAAGAGATATTTCTAGACAGTGGGCCTCAGGGCTGCAGGAACAGCCTGCAAAATCATCAAGGAGTGACCAGCCGTGCCAGGAGCAAAACAGCATCAGAGATAGGGCATTACCAGCAAGGATGCTGGTTTTGTCCACCTGAGGATCCTGTCTACTTGGGCGTCAATGCCCAACCTCCACCTTGCCAGTCACATCAGGAATTCTAGATAGAGACCTGGGTTCATTGGTACCAAGTTTCTGAGTGAGTCCGTTCTTATTTTGTATCCCTTACGTAGACTGGTCCCCAGCACAGCTGGCTGGAGAGAGCCACAGAGCAGGGTGTTGAAACAAGTACAGTCAGAACACCTGCCTTGAATCCCACCTTCCTCTCACTTGCTGTCTGACCTTGGGCAATTGGCTTAACCTCGCTGTGCCTCTGTGTGTCCTCACATGTGAAATGGGGATGACGATCCTAGCAGCACCCACTTCAACGGCCGTGCGGAGTAGATGAGTTATCACGGAAAGGGCTTAGAAAAGTACCATACGTGGCACATTAAATATTACCTGTTACTATTTTTGTACTTCACTCTGGATCTACTGAGCTACCAACAGCAGCTCACCCCGAGCGCCTCTGCTTTTATCAGTGCTACCCATCGGGATTCCCCAAAAAGACACCTTCTGAAAGAGTTTCCACCGCTCGTTTCATTTGAGTTTGGAGAGCGTGAAACAAGGTACAACCCCAACACTTATACAGATGAGGGGTCCGAGCCCAGCCAGGTGACGGGCTGCCCAAGCCCCTCACGCCCCAGGGGTGTCTGAACCAGGGCCCACGGCCCAGCATCCTCTGTGGACCATGTTCTCAGCCTCACAGAGCCCCTGAGCGCTCGGTGAAACTTATTTGTGGCGTTGGACTCGACTCAAGGGAAATACTGCCTCAGTTCGGGTTTACTGAGGGCATTTTGATCTGGTTTTGTTCCAGTTCAATAGCTTTAGGATGTGTGTAGGTTTTGTTCTATCTTAGATTACTTTGTGAGGTTCCTTGATTTTGTTTCCTCCTTCTTGTTAAGGAAGTCTCTACTCAGCCCACATGTGCACAAAACAGTGCTATTTGGGTTCAGTCTGGGGACTGGGAAATTAGGACAGTACTTTTGAGGAGAGCCCCGAACACGGGGAAAGCCCTAGAAGTCTGGGTGTTCCGGAGATCCAGCTGTGAGACACCCCTTCTATCTTGCTCAGGCTGGACTCCTGCTTTTCTGTTAGAAAGGGGAAACATGCACGTGACCAGGTGAGAATCTCCTCTTTCCAGAGACGTGTGGAAAAATAGGAGGAACAGCAGCTGTACTGGATTCTAATCCCATCTAACCACTACCTCAAGCAATTCACTGAAGGTCTGAGCCTTTGTTTCCTGGAGAGTTATTTTCCTCAATGCACCACTGCAATGATTCAATGGAGAAAATGTGTAACGATCCTGGCACGTCCGTGTTAGTTCCCTTTTCTCTTTCCTGCCTGCCAAACCCTCCCCTCGACCCATGTACACACTGCCCTGCCAGCATTAAATGTCTGTAATTCTGATTCTATAGAATTGCATGTGGGAAAATCACCCAATGATGACCGCTGAGGGATATAAGACCTTTAGTTTCTAGTCAACTGAATTACCATGTCCCCCTTTCGAGACACACATGGCCCTGGGTCAAGACCTTCACCAAAATGAGGTAGATTACCTTGCAACACAACCTGGGAAGTCGGACATCCTTCCTCTGCCAGCCTCCTAAAGGAGAAGCCTCCCCCAGGACTAGAAATCCGCAAGCTCCTCCACTGCCCCGGCCTCTTCCTCCCAGTAAAATCCTGCAGAGACCATTTGCATCCGCTTGGAGATCAGCAGATGAATACAAACTCTCCAAGGAATTTGAAATCTGCTTTGGGCAATTCAGTTTGGAGCTCTTTCCGTTCCCTTCTCTAACAGCCCCCAATCCAGTTCCCTGCCTGAGAAAAACCCAAGAGAAGATGGAAAACTCCAGTGATGGTCTTCCCCAAGTCCATCCCCCCAGATAGAAAGATTTTCTATTGAAAGGGCAATTTGGGTTTTGGTTTAGCCTACTTAGGTGTAATCAGGGTTTTAGACACTCAAATATAGCTCCCTTGTTGGGGGATGCTTCATTCTCTCCTTCTGCTGCCAGCATTCAACACCATGGTCATCTTCAAATATTGCCCCAGTGCCCATGGTGACATGGCACCTGGCCACGTGCAAAGGAAAGCCACCCTTGAGGACCACTGAGTCCCTTCCCATGAAGGGTGTAGACTGACTCATTCAACATGAATGTAGGAAGAGGTGCAACTTCAGGGACTCCTGCACCTTGTCCTGCCACTTGGCTGAGAAGTTGGCCATGAAGAATACCTGGTTCAATGAAACAACCTAAATATCCATCGATAAATGAATGGATAGATGGGGTGTGTGTGTGCGTGCGCGTGCGTGTATATACACACGTATACATACAATGGAATACTACTCAGCCATAAAAAAAGAATGAAATAATGCCATCTGCAGCAACATGGATGGACCTGGAGATGATCATACTAAACAAAGTAAGTCAGAAAAAGACAGATACCATATGATATCACTTACACGTGGAATCTAAAATATGACACAAATGAACTTATCTACAAAACAGAAACAGACTCACAGACACAGAGAACAACTTGTGGTTGCCAAGGGGGAGGGGGCAGGGGAGGGATGGATTGGGAGTTTGGGATTAGCAGATGCAAACTATTATATAGAGAATGGATAAACAACAAGGTCTTACTGTAGAGCAAAGGGAAGTATATTCAATATCCTGTAATAAACCATACTGGAAAAGAAAAAAACATAAATTTTTTTTTTAAAAAGGGGGAAAAAAAAAAAAGAACACCCAGTTCAGTTCTATGCTTACGTACAAAGGCTTCTTCCATTTCAGACACGTAAGGCGGCTTGACCAGCAGTCGAGCAGGAATTACACCAATGTAAAATAATGATACGGTATCATGATTAGCGACTCCTTGAGTGTCCCTCCCTTTATAATTTTGGGGGCCAACCTTTGGATGGGCTCGGACTTGCCAAAGCACACCCCCCACTGGGTGCTCCACAGAGGAACCCTGTTCTCGGGAGACTGCTCAGCCACAGTCCTAACAGTTCCAGCCCAACAGCCTCAGGCCAGTCAACTTCAAATTATTTGGAAAAATGCCTGCTCTTTGTTTTTGGAACATTTTTTGAAGGAGCTCCAGGTTCCTCGGGTGGTGTATGTAGCTTCTGAGATGGATCAGTAAGTTTCTTCCAAAAAGTAAGATCAGGGTGGTCTCCTGAAAGGAGAACAGGCTTTGGTATCAGACAGAGCTGAGTCTGGAACCTGGCTCTACTCCCTGCAGCGATGTGACCCTGTAAAAATTACTCATTTTCTTTGAGTAGCCATTTCCTTTTCTACAGTTCTGAAGGGTTTCTTTGAAATGTAGAGAAAATGTATGTAAAAAGCGCCTGGTACATTGTAGGTGTTCAATAAATGATACAATTATTCAACTGGGTGGGTCCTTTCTCCAGAAACTGGATGGATAAGTAGATATATATGCAGTCTTCTGTCTGAAAGTCTTATCTTCCACTCATCAAATCATACCTACCTTTTCTCTTCATATTTTATTCTTTTTTCCACTCGTTCGCCAAGGGAAAAAAATTTATAAGAAACAACTTCTGTATAGAGGCTGTTCTAGATCTTTTTCCAAATGAACTGACCTCTTTCCCAATTAACAATATATATGGTGAGGCTGAGAAACATTTTTGATTCCCAAGTAAAAATCTTTATACTTACCCTAGAACTTACAAGGACTGTTTGCATGTGCTATATTATAAATCCTTATTACAAACCCATGAAAAAGCTTTTCTCTCTCACTTTAAGGAAAAGGAAACAAACTCAAGAGATGGTGGCTTACTTGGTGAAGTTCACGTAGATTGAAGCAGGAGAGCTTGGTTTCAAACCAAGATCTTCCGATTTGTTTTTTCATGTTCTGTGTTATCCAGGAAAGGAAACTCTTCAAACCACTGTCAGCCTTTGACACAGATCCCTCTTGATTTGGCTATTAGAGAACTGTTAAGGAGTGAACACAGGACAAGTAAGTCTAGCTGGAGGGAAGAGTTGGACATGGCCGTGACGTAGAATTTGGAGTCCTGAGAACTCAGTGAAGGTGCCTCTGGGGTCTGGTGAGGCAGCAAGAGATAGTATGAGAACACTGGATGTGGGGCACCAAAGAAAGGAAATGGATCTGAAGGACTTATGGAAGAATACTGAAAATAAACTTCCTCTAAGTCGTCATTTCACCCTGGGCCAGCCGCAGCTCTCTTTTTCACTATCCTGACTCCACAAACTTCACCAACTTTTTCCATGGCCTTTTCTCAGGAAGGAGAGGATGTGGTGAAGGGATTAAGAAGGAAAACCCTGGTGAACTCAACAGGCAGAGGTGGAGTACAAGGCCAGGATCAGAGCTGTGTGCATCACCCGGGTAGCTGAAAGGGGTAAAAGCCCCATTCAAGAATATAAGCACTGAGGGTATTTGAATAGCAAGGAGCAGGTAGCTGGATATGGGGTGAGAATCAAGAGATATACAGAAGCAGCTTCTAAAGGTAACGACGCTCAAAACCGTAAGTGTCAGAGGATAATAAGAGAGGAGGGTTGTATGTGCGTGTTTATATGTACTTGCATGTGCTTATGTGTGTGTGAACAACTGATAATACTGCTATAGCAGTTCCAAACCCCCGCCCACTAGCGTTTATATGTCACCAAAAATACAGTTTGAGTCATAGGAACGTTATCAATAGACTATTAGAACTAGAAGGAAATCTTACATAATTTTACGTAAATTGGAGCTCAAAGGAATTAATGACTGACCTGAAGTCACACAGCTACCCAGTGGCATAGCTAGCATGCTTCTGTATGGTTCACTGGCTTTGGCACAAAGAGTCAGGAAAACACCTAGGCAAGGAATTAAAAAAACAAAAACAAAACAAAAAAAAACAGCCCTCAAAAGCTACCAACCAACAGCATAAACATGAAGGCCAAAGAAGAGAGGAAAATTTTCAGGAAAGCACACGTTCAGATATGAAAAGTCCCATACTTGAGAAGACAATTTAGTCTTAGGAAAAACGTATTCTGAAAGCAGAAAAAGCATAAGATATTGTTTCAGAAGGAAATGCAAAAAAAAACCCTAAAAAATATTAATTTTATGGACAGCTTGGTGCCAAAGTGTTATAATAAAGTGCATGGCCGAAGTATTTGATTTTGCATGAAGAAATACAAGGAACTGGTTTGTGTGGGAGGAAAGAGGCTTGGATGCTCACTGCAATTTAAGTTTAAAAAGAGGATGAATAAACCTAGTTTATTAGCTGAAAGTCTGCAATTGGGTGTTCCAATAAAGTGGCTTCCTGTAGGCTTCTCGGTAATTTATAAATACACCTGGACAATTTCAGAAACAAGGAGTACACCGAGGCTATAAACTAGGCCTTGGTTTTCATTCTTGTTCCAGAAACTGTTAGGTAGACTAGTGGCCAAAATGGCAAAACTCTGAATGAACTGAGGTTAGAGCAGAAGTTTTAGCATCAGAGTGTGGGGTAACATACAGAAATGTAATACACATGACAACTAAAGCAAGAACGATAGCAGGGAAGGTGATAAATGTACCTATATGATTACCGGGTTCTTACATTTTACATGAAGCAATACAACAGTAACTCTAGGACTCTAAAAAAGTTAGGGATAAATACTGCAATGTCTAAGCAATCACTTTAAAATGCGAATAGGCTAATAGATGAATTAAAATGGAATTGTTAAAAATATGCATTTAACCCAAAAGAAACCAGGGATGGAGTAATAGAACAGATGTGACAAACAGAAAACAAAGAATAGAATGTAGACGATCAAACTGATAACTACACTAAATGTGAAAGGACTAAACACTCCAAATAAAAGACAGAGATTGTCAGAATGGCTAAAAAGGCAAGACTCAAGTATATGCTGTCTATATAAGAAACACACTTGAAATAGAAAGGACATAGGCAGGTTAAAAATAAACGGATAGAAAAATATGCCATGCAAACAGCAAGCATAAGAAGGCTGAAGTGGCTATGTTAATATCAGACAAAGTAGACTTTAAGGCAAATATCAATAGTATTACTGGAGATAAACAAAATGGGAACTTCTGAAAATAGGCATTCGTTTGCTGACTATAGAACTAAAGAGTCAAAAAGGTCAAAGTACAAGATGTACTCAAAAGACTAACATAACCTTGATACTAAAACCATATAAGGATGATATAAAAATGGAAATTATGGAACAATCTCACTCATCAGATAGATATAAAAATCCCAAATCCAGCAAATAATCACACTTATATAGACTCTGGAAGGTATTATGAAATAGCCCAAACCATCACACTTTGAAAAAGAGCAAAACAATTCACTGTTGCTCTTCATAATACTAAAATATTTACACCTGACTGAGATGCAAACAAATTTATGATGGGCAGCACTTACGGTCCTGGAGACACCCAGCTTTCAGATTCTATACTGCAGGAGAGAACTGGCCCTACGCAAATTTGTAAATAGGTAAATTTTGCCTTTGGAACCTACTCTGCTCCTTTCCCCACTCTTAGCGGATGATCTCACCTTGAATGGTCCTACTACCTTTCCCTCTAGGGAAAGGCTTTGGGGTTGGGGTAAGCTATTCACTAGCTGTATAAACTCTCTATAAAATAATGGTAATACCCAGTTCCTTTAGTTGGTGTGATATGACTAAATGAAATAATGAATGGTAGATGTCTACTACAGCACTTGGAAAATAGTAGGAATTCAATTTTTTTTTTGTAGAATGAAGGTTTTGCTCTGTGTTCTAGGATGGCTGGTTTTTTCAGGAGCACAGAGAGGGATGATGGGAAATATCGCCCCTGATATAAAATCTCAACAAGTTACACAAAGAGCAATAAATCAACCAGATTATGAACCATACTTTGAGGGTAAGGTATTAATTAAAGGCTTAATTTTATTTATTCCCAAACAGTATGAATTGCCTTTGGTCAGTCCTTTTTCTCACCTATAACCAACCTCTTTTACAAATCTTAGCTACTTATATCCAACAAATGATCTCATTAAAATCCCTTCTCTTAATGACTCAATAAAATTTATTAGATTAAATGAATCAAATGTAAACATGTCTCTGCCATTCCTTGGTCCATCTAAGTGAGTATCATTAAGTCCACACCAAAGCCATCTAACATTTGACATCTTAGGAGTTCAAAGTTCAGAGTCAGACAGGTAGTATCCAAAAGGAGAACCAGATTTCTCTACTCAAAAGGAGGAGCTCTGTCCTATTTCATAACTAAATAAAGTACACTGACACTTTGTGAACCCTCCATGCCTAGCTCTCTATGTTCAATTCTGTAGTGAGGGGGAAATAATAGAGTGACTTGGAAGCATCTGGAATAGCTAAGGCATTCATCATGAGAGTCCATTACAGGGATAAGGTGTGTATCACCTCACAGAAAGCTATCGCCCCATCTCTTCTTATAGCTTTTTCCACTATATTGGGCACTCCATAAAAGTGCATCAGCCAGAAAGAAGCCTATCCTTTTTAAAAAAAAAAAAAAAACACATCCAGAAACTAGATTCCAAACCACAACTATCCCAACATTAGCTCTGATAAGTAGTGATGGGTTGGCTAACTACGTGAATATACTGGTTTCCAATAATGATTTTTTGGATTCTGACTTGATGTGTAATTATTTACGCATGTCTTTGCTGCTGCCCATCCCACCCCAAATTTCTTAAGCTCCAGGAAGGCAGAAACATAACTGACTCATGTTATCTATGCTTTATTACTCTTGTAGCTGGGAAATATTCTCAAGGAAGAAGGATCAAGACCAAGCGGTCCCTGTGGGAGCTCTGGAGAGTGAACTGGGGCAGAAAGGCTGATCTGGTCATCCAAAGCCAAGAACTGGGGTGGAGGGAGTTGAGTAGAGGGGAAGCGCCTCAAGATGGGAAAGCTGAGGGGGGCTCTCAAAAGATCCAGGCTCTTCCAATCACCACAGGATTCCTGCTGTAGTCCTATTTTTAAGGCAGTCCTGCCTGGTTGGAAGAAGGGAACAGCCAGCAGTTTGAGGAAATGGGAAACAAAATCAGCCCCAACAAAGTAAAGAGATCCCATTAGACCCAAGACCGTCTCTTAGTGAAACAATAAATATTCAAAAGATTGAAGAGATCAAATGCAGACACATCGCGTTTAAAGATACTTTTGTCATTCCTTGATCCATCTAAGAGTTCCTTGGGCTTTCCATCAGCGAGATTCACCTGTGTGGTACCTAGAAAAAGGCAAAGAGTTGACAATGCATTCTAAACAATTTTGACCTTTTCCTGGTTGTACCCAATCCAGTCAAGTTGCCCAGATCCTTGTTAGACTGACTGGCTTAGTAATGACTAGAGTCAGTCCTACTAGCTTGGTAGAACCTATAACCCCACAGCCATCTTTGTTTCTTCCTGTCATAAACTACATCCTTTTATCCCCCTTTAAAAACAGAGATAGAGTAACAGGTATAAATGCTAGGATGGAATCCAGCTCAAGTGGCAATAATCTATCCAGTTTTGAGGAAACATCTGTGCATGGTTTGGCCAGTCTCTGCCTCTGAAACTAACCTAGGACTTTTACCATGAGTCATCACCTACTGGAATCTCCTTTCAGACTCCACCTTGCTTCTCTACTTGCTCCTGGGGTCTGACTCCTTGCAACCAGTCTTCCTTTGGGGTAACCCCTAGCCTCTGCCAAGCTTTACCCTTGCCAATGGGGCAAAATTCCTAGCCCCAACTACACAGAGGCTCAGCCCAGATTCCACCCAAACCCTCAGCTGAGACACTCCCCAGGCAATAAAAATAAAAAAGAGGGACTTCCCTGGAGGCACAGTGGTTAAGAATCCGCCTGCTAATGCAGGGGACAAGGGTTCAATTCCTAGTCCAGGAAGATCCCACATGCCATGGAGTAGCTAAGCCCATGCGCCACAACTACTGAGCCTGTGCTCTAGAGCCTGCAAGCCACAACTACTGAAGCCCGCGCACCTAGAGCCCGTGCTCCGCAACAAGACAAGCCACCACAATGAGAAGCCCGCGCACTGCAACGAAGAGTAGCTCCCGCTCGCTGCAACTAGAGAAAGCCCACGAAAAAAAGAGGGACTTCCCTGGAGGCACAGTGGTTAAGAATCCGCCTGCTAATGCAGGGGACAAGGGTTCGATTCCTAGTCCGGGAAGATCCCACATGCCATGGAGTAGCTAAGCCCGTGCGCCACAACTACTGAGCCTGTGCTCTAGAGCCTGCAAGCCACAACTACTGAAGCCCGCGCACCTAGAGCCCGTGCTCCGCAACAAGACAAGCCACCACAATGAGAAGCCCGCGCACTGCAACGAAGAGTAGCTCCCGCTCGCTGCAACTAGAGAAAGCCCACGCACAGCAACAAAGACCCAACACGGCCCAAACTAAATGAATTAAATAAAAATTTTAAAATAAATAAAAATTAAAAAGATATAATGAGATGTATCTAAATGCAGCCCCTATGAAGTTCTTTGTGGTAATTTCATCTTCCAATAGGCAGGCAAGGGCTTTGCTCCTTCACGCAAATCACCAATTAAAGTTTAGCTGTCAGGGTAGCCAGCTTGTTCTCACCTTTGCCAAAATATAAATCTGTGACAGAGGGATTTCTAGGAAGTAGAAGATCAGAGAATGTGCTTCTTTCTTCTAGACACATATATTCGCTAGGTCAAATAGGGAAATAACTCAAGGAGAATATTCTTACTCTCTTCCCCAACTCATATTTGTAAAATTCTCTACTAGATTCTCTGTAGCCCTAGTGAAACCCAAAACTAGAATATTTAACAAAATCCCCAACCGTATCCAATTTTCAATATTTTTAGAATTCAAAATTTTGTTTAATCAAGAAACAATTCGTGTCAGGCATATTGGTGATATGAAATGTAAACACCAGTTTCAGAAAATGAAATTACTATTTTAAGACCTGAATAACCTATTTTTGTCTTTGTTTTAGTATACTTTATTTTTTAAGAGCCATTTTAGGTTCACAGCAAAACTGAGCAGAAGATACAGAGATTTCCCGCACACCCCCTGCCTCTACACATCCACAACCTCCCCATTATCCACATGCCCCACAAGAGTGGTATATTTGCCACAACTGATGAAATGATACTGACACTTCATTATCACCCAAAGTCCCTAGTTTACATTATGATTCACTCTTGGTGTTGCACATTCTATGATATTTTGGACAAATGTATCAGGACATGTAGCCACCATTGTAACATCACACAGAATAGTTTCACTGCCCTAAAAAATCTCTGTGCTCTGTCTATTCATCCCTTCCTCCCTATAACTCCTGGCAACCACTGATCTTTTTACTGTCTCCATAGTTTTGTCTTTCCCAGAATGTTATGTAGTTGGAATCATACAGTACATAGCCTTTTCACTTGGTACTATGCATTTAAGGTTTCACCATGTCTTTTCATGGCTTGATAAATCATTTTCAGTGCTGGATAATATTCTATTTTCTGGACGAAACAGTTTATCCATTCACTTACTGGAGAACACCTTGGTTGCTTCCAAGTTTTTGCAATTATGAATAAAGCTGCTATAAACATCTGTATGCAAGTTTTTGTGTGGACACAAGTTTTCAATTCATTTGGGTAAATATCGTGAAGCATGACTGCTGGATCATATGGTGAGACTACGTTTAGTTTTGTAAGACACTGCCGATCTGTTGTGCAAAGCAGCTGTACCATTTTGTATGCTCATGTTCCTCAGCAATGAATGAGAGTTCCTATTGCTCCATATCCTTGTCAGCATTCTGTTGTCAGTGGTCTGGATTCTGGCCATTGTAATGGGTGTGTAGTGATACTTCATTATTGTTTTACTTTGCACTTCCCTAATGACATATGCTGTGGAGCATCTTTTCATGTGCTTGTCATCTGCATACCCTTTTTTTTTTGGCTGCACCATGCAGCTTGTGGAATATTAGTTCCCTGACCAGGGATTGAACCCAGGCCCTCGGCATTGAACGTGTGGTGTCCTAACCACTGGATTTGACTCATTTTATAATTGAGCTGTTTTCTTATTGTTGAGTTTTAAGAGTTATTTGCATATTTTGGAGAACAGTCCTTTATCAGATACAACTTTTGCAAATGTTTTCTACTACTCTGTGGATTGTCTTTTTGTTCTGTTGACAGTGTCTTTCGTAGGATGGAATTTAATTTTAAGTAGTCCAACTTATCCATTCCTCCTTTCATGGATTGTGCTTTCGGTATTGTATCTAAAAAGTCATCACCAAACCCGAGGTCATCCTGTTAGATTCTCTCCTGTGTCATCTTCTAGAAGTTTTATAGCTCTGCATCTTACATTTAGGTATATGATCCATTTTGAGTTAATTTTTTTGAAGCATGTAAGGTCTGTTTAGATGCATTTTTTTCTTTTTGCATGTGGATGTCCAGTTGTTTCAGCACCATTTGCTCAAAAGCTTATCTTTGCTCCATTATATTGCCTTTGCTCCCCTGTAAATATCAGTTGACTATATTACGTGGGTCTATTTCTGGGCTCTCTATTCTGTTCCACTGACCTATTTGTTCTTTTGCCAATAACACACTACCTTTTTTTTTTTTTTAAATAAATTTATTTGTTTATTTATTTTTGGCTGCGGTGGGTCTTCGTTACTGCCTGCGGGCTTTCTCTAGTTGCGGTGAGGGGGGCTACTCTGCGTTGCGGTGCATGGGCCTCTCATTGCAGTGGCTTCTCTTTTTGTGGAGCATGGGCTCTAGAGTGCAGGCTCAGTAGTCGTGGTGCATGGGCTTAGTTGCTCTGCGGCATGTGGGATCTTCCCAGACCAGGGCTCGAACACGTGTTCCCTCCACTGGCAGGCAGATTCTTAACCACTGCGCCACCAGGGAAGTCCTAACACATTATCATGATTATTGTAGCTTTATAGTAAGTCTTGAAGTCAGGTAGTATCAGTCTTCCAACTTTCTTCTTCAATATTGTGTTGGCTGAATGTCTTTAATAAACTTTAAGTCTTTATTTTTTTGGATAGAAGTTTTACCACTGTTATAGCTCCTTGGTTTATTAAATATTTAGACAGTTTAATTTTTTGCTGACTCAAGAACATGTGTGTTATTGTTTGCCCACATACAAAATGACTGCAGACTACATTATTCTTTGGTGATTCTGCTATTTCCATAACCTCTACTCTGTTTCTCATCCCTGCAGTTCCCCCCATACCTTCTCCTTCATATTCAATACCACCTATTATGTGGGCATAAATTGAGCTTTCCACAGGAACTATGTTTTACACTCAATTTTATGACGAATGGTCTGAGAGGTGCTGAGAGGAACTTTGTGTTCCTTCTGTGGAGTGAATTACTCTCCCACAGAAGCTCTAGATTCAGAAGCCTGATATGGGCTGCCAGAGTACCCTGAATCCTTATCTCAAGATGTGAGTCACTATTCTGATACAACTATAATAATGACAACTATAATTTGCAGGTAAATACTAAGTTCATCTTTCTTTTTCAAAAACTCAATTCTGGGAATTTTTTCTTATCCTTTCCCCTTTTCCTCACTTCACTTTTTCAAAAATAAGCAACGTGAGCTCTCTCAGAAACTTTAAAATTATATAATAGATGCCACTATGAACAGTCACCAAAACCCGCATCTGTCAGTGATACATTCCTCCCCAAATCCCCCATCCAGACACCTGCAGGTTACTTTTCAAAGTTTCTTTGCATCTAGAGATATGGGAAGGGCTGTAGCTTGGGAAGAATTACACAGTTCAGGGATTAGAATTGATCTAATGAAAGTTGATAAGACTTGTTTGCCTGGGGTCATTGAGTTGTAGCCAAGGCAGCTCAATGAATCCAGTTTCTGGCTTATCACTTTTCACCCTTCATCAAGAGTAGGCACTGGAGAGACAGCTGAATCCACAAAGCCAGTATTGTCAATTGTGATTAAAAGAAGTGTGGGATTCACTTTCTCTAACACAAGGGGGAAACCAAAGCTGACTCAACTAAGAGGAGGGCAAGAGGAGTCCTGGCCAGTGTCACCTCACCTGGAGAGGGAATCCAGAGAAGACTGGGGTTTCCATTGTACAGTGTTTGGGGAATGCTAGATGAACAGGGCTCTCATTGTTCCAATTCCAGCATTTAACTACCAAAGATGAGAGCTTCCTTTCTACTTATTACCTATGGTCCAGAGTTGCTGGGAGAGGTAATCAGACCATACTGTAACATCCTCTGAACTCCCTGGAGAGCTTAAGCAACAGTAAAGCATGTGGGATCCTTATCAACATTAACTCTCTTGGGTCCTCCTCTCCCATCTTTGTTACCTGGGCACAGTCACTCAACTTGGTTCAGTCATTCATTCTCTGCTGCTGCTGTTTGTATCAAATCCATTAAAAAGCTCATTCCAGGAAGCAGAAAATAATGTAAAAACCTGTGTCAGCCTCCAAAGTGTCAAAGCACAACTTGGGGGGTTTAACATGAGCTTGATCTCTTTCCAAATACCAGATCAAAGACAGTACACATTGATTCTGAAAACTTAAAACCATCAAAAGAGGCCTTGGTCTTCAGGTAGCATTACTGCATCTACTTTAACCTGCCCCAGAAAGAAAAACACTAATATTTTCTCTAGATTCTCCACATTCTTTTCCTTCACTAATTTCAAATCAGGAGTTTTATTATTTTTCACATCAAAAAGGAGGCTTTACAAAAGTGTGTACAGTTAAGGATGTTAACAAAAAAAGCAAACATGAATGGAAACGTTACTTTCTTTTTTTTTTTTAAACAAAATGTATTCCTTTCCAGGAAGATCTGAACAGTGCAGGTATGTTGAAGAGTATGGAGTTATTTCAAAATGTACCATGTTGGATTTAACCTTTAATTATAAGCAGCAATTCCGTGTGACGATTAAGTACCGGAGCAATACATCCCATTTGCCAGTAAATAAAACATGTTTTACTGTAACGTGCTCCATGCTGAAAACATTCCCCTGACCCTCTTGTAAACTTAATAGTCACACTACTGTCTGGATAAGATTTTTTGTCTCATGAATTTTTCCCCCACACTGTTTGGAATATCTCCCGTCTGGTCAATAAATCTAAAATTCAGGGACTTATCTTAATTTTCTAAAATAAGGTTTCTAAAAAGGCATCCATCAAAAACTCTTATAATAGGAATAGATGGATACTTCCTTGACATTACATATGAATATATACACACATTACATATATATAGAACAGGTGTAAACATATTACATACACACATATGTTTATACATGGTTTCTGATAAATTCATAAATAAGACAAAGCTGTCTATCACTCTTTCTATTTCTGTTTAACATTACTCTGTAAGTATTATTCAAACGAATTAGACAAGAAGAAGAAAAATGACAAGTGTAACCTTTGGTGATATTACAATATTTTCCTGGAGAACACACAAAAATTCACAGAAAATTATTATAAACAATAAGAAATTGGTCAAGATGGCAGTGTGGGAAGACGTAGAGTTAGCGTCTCCCAACAACTAGGGCACCTGACGGCCACTGCTGCAGGACTATGATCCCCAAGGAGAGGGGAGGAACCCCAAAGTGAACCAGCAGCTTGCAGGATCCTGGTTCACGATCTCAGGGTCAGGCCAAAGCTACTGCAGTGGGAGCTCCGAGTCCAAACCATTGGACTAACAGAGAAGCTCAGATCCCAGGGAATATTCATCAGAGTAAGGTCTCATGGAGTTCCTCATCTCAGCACCAAGACCCAGCTCTACCTAATAGCCTACAAACTCCAGTGTTAGAAGCCTCAGGCCAAACAACCAGTAAGACAGGAACATAATCCCACTCATTAAAAAAAAAAGAGACAGGAAATAAATATGTCACAGATGAAGGAGCAAGGTAAAAACCTACAAGACCAAATAAATGAAGAGGAAATAGGCAATCTACCCAAAAAGGAGCACCTCAATACATAAGGCAAATGCTAACAACCATGAAAGGAGAAATCGACAGTAACACGAAAATAGTATAGGGGACTCTAAAAGCCCACTTACACCAATGGACAAATCATCCAAACAGAAAATAAATAAGGAAACACAAGCTTTAAATGATACAATAGACCACATAGATTTAACTGATATTTATTGAACCTTCCACCCAAAAGTGGCAGAACACACTTTCTTCTCAAGTGCACATGGAACATTTTCCAGAATAGATCACATCTTGGGTCACAAATCGAGCCTCAGAAAATTTAAGAAAATTGAAATCATATCAAGCAACTTTTCTGACCACAACACTATGAGACTGGAAATCAATTACAAAAAAAAACACCTGTAAAAAACACAAATACATGGAGGCTAAACAGTGCGCTACTAAATAACCAAGAGATCACTGAAAAAATCAAAGAAGAAATTAAAAAATACATAGAAACAAATAACAATGAAAACACGATAACCCAAAACCTATGGGCCGCACCAAAAGCAATTCTAAGAGGGAAGTTTATAGCAATACAATCTCACCTCAAGAAACAAGAAAAATCTCAAATAAACAATCTAACCCTACACTTACAACAACTAGAGAAAGAAGAACAAAGAAAACCCAAAGTCAGTAGAAGGAAAGAAATCATAAAGACCAGAGCAGAAATAAATGAAATAGAAATGAAGAAAACAATAGCAAAGATCAATAAAACTAAAAGCTGGTTCTTTGAGAAGATAAACAAAATTGATAAACCCTTGGCCAGACTCATTAAGAAAAAAAGGGAGAGGATGCAAATCAATAAAATTAGAAATGAAAAAGGAGAAATCACAACTGACACTACAGAAATACAAAGGATTATAAGAGACTACTACAAACAACTATATGCCAATAAAATGGACAACCACGAAGAAATGGACAAATTCTTGGAAAGATACAATTTTCCAAGACTGAACCAGGAAGAATTAGAAAATATATACAGACCTATTACAAGTAATGAAATTGAAACCATAATTAAAAATCTTCCAACAAACAAAAGTCCAGGACCAGAATTCGCTTCACAGGCGAATTCTATCAAACATTTAGAGAAGAGCTAACACCTATCCTTCTCCAACTTTTCCAAAAAATTGCAGAGGTAGAAACACTCCCAAATTCATTCTACAAAGCCACCATCACCCTGATACCAAAACCAGAAAAAGATACCACAAAAAACGAAAATTAAAGACCAATATCACTGATGAACATACATGCAACAATCCTCAAAAATATTCTAGCAAACAGAATCCAACAGCACATTAAAAGGATCATACACCATGATCAAGTGGGATTTATCTCAGGGATGCAAAGATTCTTCAATATACACAAATCAATCTATGTGATACACCACATTAACAAATCAAGGAATAAAAACCATATGGTCATCTCAATAGATGCAGAAAAAGCTTCTGACAAAATTCAACATCCATTTATGATAAAAAGTCTCCAGAAAATGGGCACAGAGGGAACCTACCTCAACATAATAAAGCTCATATATGACAAACCCACAGCAAGCATCACACTCAATGGTGAAAAACTGAAAACATTTCCACTAAGATCAGGAACAAGACAGGGATGTCCACTCTCGCCACTCTTATTCAACATAGTTTTGGAAGTCCTAGCCACAGCAATCAGAGAAGAAAAAGAAATAAAAGAAATGCAAAAGGAAATTGGAAAAGAAGTAAAACTGTCACTGTCTGCAGATGACATGATACTTTACACAGAAAATCCTAAAGATGCCACCAGAAAACTACTAGAACTAATCAATGAATTTGGTAAGGTTGCAGAATACAAAATTAATGCACAGAAATCTCTGGCATTCCTATACACCACCAACAAAAAATCAGAGAAATTAAGAAAACACTCCCACTTACCTCTGCAATGAAAAGAATAAAATACCTGGGAATAAACCTGCCTAAGGAGGCAAAAGACTTGTACTCAGAAAACTATAAAACACTGATAAAAGAAATCAAAGATGACATAAACAGATGGAGAAATATACCATGTTCTTGGATTGGAAGAATCAATATTGTGAAAATGACTAAACTACCCAAAGCAATCTACAGATTCAATGCAATCTCTATCAAACTACCAATGGCACTCTTCACAGAATTAGAACAAAAAATTTTACAGTTCGTATGGAAACACAGAAGACCCCAAATAGCCAAAGCAATCTTGAGAAAGAAAAACGGAGTGGGAGGAATAAGGCTCCCTGACTTCAAACTATACCACAAAGCTACAGTAATCAAGACAGTATGGTACTGGCACAAAAACAGAAATATAGCTCAATGGTACAGGATAGAATGCCAGAGATAAACCAACACACATATGGGCACCTAACTTATGACAAAGGAGGCAAGAACATACAATGCAGAAAAGACAGCCTCTTCAATAAGTGATGCTGGAAAAATTGGACAGTTACATGTAAAAGACTGAAATTAGAACACTCCCTAACACCATACACAAAAATAAACTCCAAATGAATTAAAGACTTAAATGTAAGACCAGATACTATAAAAACTCTTAGAGGAAAACATAGGGAAAACACTCTTTGACATAAACCACAGCAAGATCTTTTTTGACCCACCTCCTAGAGTAACAGAAATAAAACCAAAAATGAACAAATGGGAATTAATTAAACTTAAAAGCTTTTGCACAGCAAAGGAAACCATATACAAGACAGAAATACAACCCTCAGAATGGGAGAAAATATTTGCAAATGAAACGACAAAGGATTAATCTCCAAAATATACAAACAGCTCATGGAGCTCAATATCAAAAAAACCCAACAGTCCAGTTAAAAAATGGGCAGAAGACCTAAATAGACATTTCACCAAGGAAGACATACAGATGGCCAAGAGGCACATGAAAAGATGCTCAACATCACTAATTATTAGAGAAATGCAAATCAAAACTACAATGAGATATCACCTCACGCTGGTCAGAATGGCCATTATCAAAAAATCTAGAAACAATAAATGCTGGAAAGGGTGTGGTGAAAGGGAACCCTCCTGCACTGTTGGTGGGAATGTAAATTGATACAACCACTATGGAAAACAGTATGGAGGTTCCTTAAAAAATTAAAAATAGAACTACCATATGACCCAGCAATCCCACTACTGGGCATATACCTGAGAAAACCATAATTCAAAAAGAGACATGTACCACAATGTTCATTGCAGCACTATTTACAATAGCCAGGACATGGAACCAACCTAAACGTCCATCGACAGATGAATGGATAAAGAAGATGTGGCACATATATACAATGGAATATTAATCAGCCATAAAAAAGAAAGGAAATTGAGTTAGTTGTAGTGAGGTGGATGGACCTAGAGTCTGTCATACAGAGTGAAGTCAGAAAAACAAATACCATATGCTAACGCATGTATATGGAATCTTAAAAAAAAATGGTACTGAAGAACCTAGTTGCCGGGCAGGAATAAAGACGTAGACATGGAAAATGGACTTGAGGACATGGAGTGGGAGGGTGAAGCTGGGATGAAGTGAGAGTAGCATCAACATATATACACTACTGAATGTAAAATAGCTGGCTGGTGGGAAGCAGCAGCATAGCACAGGGAGATCGGCTCGGTGCTTTGCGATGACCTAGAGGGGTGGGATAGGAAGGATGGGAGGGAGGCTCAAGAGGCAGGGGATATGGGGACATGTGCGTGCATATGGCTGATTCACTTTGTTGTGCAACAGAAACTAACTCAGTATTGTGAAGCAATTACACTCCAATAAAGATCTATTAAAAAATAAGAAATTAAAGCTGTCTACATACAAAATTAAAATTTTAAAAGCAAAGTCTGTATATAAACAACATCTGCTTCGAATTTGTAATGGAAGAAATGATTCCACTCACAATGGAAGCACAAGATAACACACCTAGGAATAACTCTTAAAAAATTAGCAAGAAAATTTTAAAATGCTACTGAGGGAATCCCCCAAATCTTACATAAATAAAAAGTGATGTGTTCTTAGACAAGAAGACGCAACATCATAAAGGTGTCAATTCTTCCTAAATTAATCTAAACTGTATGTCATCCTCGTAAAATCAACAGAATTTTTTTTGAACTCTACAAAGTGATTCTAATGTTCATTTGGAGAATAAACACACAAGAACTGCCAGGATAACTCTGGAGGGAAAAAATAGTGAAAGAAATCTATTCTCCCAAATTTTAGCTAATTAAAATATTATGGTACTGGTACATAAATACATCAATAAAACAGACTAGAAAATCAAGAACCTGACTCAAATTCATATAGGAATTTTGTATAAGATAAAGGTAGAACTTTAAACCAGTGAAAGCAAAATGATTTTTCAGTAAATAGTGTTAAGACAACCGAGTTGTCATCTCACGAAAAAATTATACGTGTATTCCAAAATTAGTAAAATAAACCAAATGAATCAAAGATCGAAAGGCTGTTAAGCCCTAAAAGCATTAGAAGAAAACATGGGGAAATAGTTTTTTATAATCTTGAAGTGAGGAACGCCTTTTCTAACGTGCCAAATGGTGTGAATCATTTGTCCATCATATCCATTATCCATTCCCCCACTTCTTCCCAGGTAATCTCTAGACTTCTCGCCATGAGACACACACACACACACACACATTTACTTGAGCCACTGTATTTAGATTTTGGTTTCCTGCAGTTGTGTGATACTTGCAATCCTAACTGACATGCTAAGAATGCCGTGAAACTCAGAAACTGTAAAGACTGAGCAATTTGACAACACGCAAATATTAAAATTCTTTGGAAAAAAATCCCAAAAGAAAAAAATACTGTGATGAGATTTTAGCTTTACAGTCAAAAGGTTAATATCTTTACTATATAAAGGGGTCAACAGATAAAAACGCCACTGTCCAGTAGGAAAATGGGCAAGAGATAGAAACAGTGCTCATCAAAAAAGAAATACACATGGTCTTAATCATATGAAAAGATCTTCAACTTCACTCATAATAAAATAATCGAAATTTAATAATAGGAAAAAGAATTCTACCTCAAGACTGTAACACAGAAACCCTGCATGAGTCTGCAGACTGTTCGCCTGCCTTGTGGACTTAGAACTTGCCACAGCTGTGGCTCTACAGTTGTGAGGACGTGGCCAAGACGGTGGAGCAGGGGAGCTCCGCTGCTCCCGTGGGCGCACCAAAACTACCACTGTTCACAGAGCAGCTACTGATGAGAAAGACCAGAAGACTGGCAGAAAAGATCTACAACTAAAGGTGTAAGGAAGGAACCCCAACGAGACTGGTAGGAGGAGCGGAGACACAGTGAAGTCAAATCCCATACCTCTGGGTGGTTGACCCACAAACAGTGGGATAATTACAATTGCAGAGATTCTCTTCAAGGAGAGAGAGGTCCCAGTCCCACATTGGGCTCCTGCACCAGGAAGACAAGCCCCGGAATGCTCAGTTTTAAGGACAAGGAGGCTTACTTTCAGGAGAGTCAGAGGGAAATAGAGAGTCCACTCTTAAAGGACACACACACAAAACTTCACACACTCTGGGACCCAGGGCAGAAGGGGTAATATGAAAGGAGCCTGGGTCGGATGTACTGCTGACCTTGGAAAGCCTTCAAGAGAGGCAGGAGGCAACCGGAACTCACCGTGGCTACACAGGCTCTGGCAGCAGCCATTTCTGGGAGCTCATGCTACCACATGGACACCAGTGCTGTCAAGTGTCATTCTGGAATCCTCCTAGGACCCAGCCCTGAACAACAGCCTGTCAGCACCAGTACTAAGATACCTCAGGCCAAGCAACTAGCCAAGCAGAGACACAGCCCTATCCACGAGCAGACCTGCTACCCTGAGGCCCCCTGGGCCCACAGCTGCTCCGGGACCCAGCCCTGTCCATGAGAGGGTCCAAGACCCGGCCCCTCACACCAGTGCATTGGCACTAACCCCAGGACCTCCTGGGCTTCAGCAGACAGACACCAGCTCTGGGACTCCCAGGCCCTTTAGCCAGCAACCCCAGGAACTGATTACTTCCACCAGTAGACTGGCACTAGCCCCAGAGCCTGGCTCCATCCACCAGCACGCAGGCGTCAGCCTCAGGCCACCACAGCCCTGAAGCCTGCCTTGTCGGGACACAGCCAACCCACCAGGAGGCTGGCCCCAGCCCCAGGATCCCCTAGGCCCCAGCCCTACCAACCAGCAGGCCAACACCCAGCTCAGGGAAACCTTGGGCCCCTCAGCCAGCAGCCGTGGGATCCAAACCCACCACCTGCCAGTGGACCGATATGAGCCTTGGGATACCCTAAACCCTGCAGCAAGCCGTCAGGAACCAGCCTGTACACAAGAGGGCCAACACCATTCCTGGGATCTGCAGGGCCTTGTAGCCAGGACACAGCTCTACCTACCAGTGGCTAAGCACTAACCCCAGGAACACCTGTGCCCTGACCTAGCCCACCAGCAGGTTGCCAGCAGCCATGGGAGGCCCTGGGCCCTGGCCCCACCAACAAGGTCAACACCAGTCCCACTCACCAATGCGCCAGCATCAGCTTTGGGATACCTCAAACCCCACAGCCAGTCAGGTCAGGAACCAGTCCCACAACCACCAGCAGGGCAGCATTAGCCCCAGGTCTTCCCTGGGCTCCACAGCTAGCCACCTCATGACCCAGCCCCACCATTCAGTGGCTGACAGCTTCTGTACAAGGCAGGGCCTGGCAACCAGCTAGACTGGGGACCACCCATGCCTACCAGACCACCCACAGTAGTCAGCCCATCACAACAGAAAGACCCATGCAACTCTCATAGAAGGCACCAATAGGGCATATAGCTCTGGTGACCAGAAGGGAGTGTGCTGCTGGGATGCACAGGACATCTAATACAAAAGGCCACTTCTCCAAGGTCAGGAAATGTAACCAACCAACCAAATACATAGAAATAAAAACAGAAAATTAGGCAAAATGAGGCAAAAGAGGAATATGTTCCAAATGAAAGAACAAGATAAAATCCCAGAAGAACTAGCTCAAGTGGAGGTAAGTAATCTACCCAATAAAGAATTCAAGGTAATGATCTTAACAATGCTCAAAGAACTTGGGAGAAGAATGGATGAACAGTGAGAAGTTTACCAAAGAGTTAAGAAAAATCAAACAGAGCTAAAGAATACGATAACTGAAATAAACATATGCTAGAAGGAATCAACAGTAAATTCAATGATATAGAGGAATGAATCAGTGAGCTAGAAGACAGAGTAGTGGAAATCACTGAAGCTGAATGGAGAGAAAAAATAAAAAGAAATTAGGATAGTTTAAGAGACCTCAGGGACAACATCAAGCATACTAACATTCTCATGATAGGGGTACCAGAAGGAGAAGAGAGAGAGAAAGGGGCAGAGAAAACATAAGAGCTGAAAACTTCTCTAACCTGGGACAGGAAACAACATCCAGGTACCGGAAGCACAAAGAGTCCCAAACAGAATCAACCCAGAGAGGATCACACCAAGACACACTAATTAAAAGGGCAAAAATTAAAGAGAGAGAATATTAAAAGCAGCAATGGTAAAGCAACAAGTTACATACAAGGGAGCTCCCATGAGGCTATTAGCTGACTTTTCAGCAGAAATTCTGCAGGCCAAAAGGGAGTGGTACAATATATTAGAGTGATGAATGGGAAAAGCTTACTATCAAGAATGCTCTACCCAGTGAGGCTCTCAGTCAGATTTGATGGAGAAATCAAAAGCTTTACAGAGAAGCAAAAGCTAAGAGAATTCGGCACTACCAGACCAGCTTTGCAACAAACGCTAAAAGAACTCCTCTTGGCAGGAGAGAGACCAGCAACTTAAAACAACCTTGTACGTATATAAATTACTATATCAAAACCTCATGGAAACATCAAATCCCAAAATGACAATAGATACACAAAAAGGAAAAAGCAAAGCAACCCACACACAACACTAAAGATGGTCATCAAACGAGACAAGAGAACAAAAGAGGAAGGAAAGAAAAAAGACCTATAAAAACAAACCCAAACAATTAAGAAAATGGCAATAGAAACATACATATTGGTAATTACCTTAAATGTAAATGGTCTAAATGCCCCAACCAAAAGACAAAGACTGGCTGAATGGATACAAAAACAAGACCCATATATATGCAGTCTACAAGAGACCCACTTCAGATCTAGGAATACACACAGACTGAAAGTGAGGGGATGGAAGAAGGTATTCCATGCAAATGGAAATCAAAAGAAAGCTGGAGTAGCAATACTCCTATCAGACAAAATAGACTTTAAAATAAAGATTGTTATAAGAAACAAAGAAGGACACTGCATAATGATCAAGGGATCAATCCAAGAAGAAGATATAACAATTGTAAATATATATACACCTAACATAAGAGCACCTCAATATATAAGGCAAATACTAACAGCCATAAAGGGAGAAACCAACAGTAACACAATAATAGCGGTGGACTTTAACACCCCACTTTCATCAATGGACAGATCATCCAGACAGAAAATCAATAAGGAAACTCAGGCCTTAAATGACACATTAAACCAGATGGACTTAACTGACACTTATAGAGCATTCCATCCCAAAACAGCAGAGTACACATTCTTCTCAAGTGCACACGGAACATTCTCCAGGATTGACCACTTGCTGGGATACAAAGCAAGCCTTGGTAAATTTAAGAAATTTTAAATCATATCAGGCATCTTTTCCAACCACAACACTGTAAGATTAGAAATAAACAACAAGAAAAAAACTGTAAAAAAAACACAAACACGTGGAGGCTAAATAATATGCTACTATACAACCAATGGATCACTGAAGAAATCAAAGAGGAAATCAAAAAATACCAAGAGACAAATGAAAATGAAAGCACAATGATCCAAAACCTCTGGGATGCAGCAAAAGCAGTTCTAAGAGGGAAGTTTATAGCAATAAAATCTTACCTCAGGAAACAAGAAAAACCTCAAACAACCTAACCTTACACCTAAAGCAACAAGAGGAAGAAGAACAAATAAAACCTAAAGTTAGTAGAACAAATAAAACCTAAAGTTAGTAGAAATCATAAAGATCAGAGCAGAAATAAATGAAATAGAGACAAAGAAGACAATAGCAAAGATCAATGAAAGTAAAAGCTGGTTCTTTGAAAAGGTAAACAAAATTGATAAACCTTTAGCAAGACTCATCACAAAAAAAAGGGACAGGACTCAAATCAATAAAATTAGAAATGCAAACGGAGGACTTACAACTGACACCACAGAAATACAAAGGATTAAAAGAGACTACTATAAGCAACTGTATACCAATAAAATGGACAACCTGGAAGAAATGGACAAATTCTTAGAAATGCACAACCTTCCGAGACTGAACCATGAAGAAACGGAAAATATGAATAAACCAACCATAAGCACTGAAATTGAAACTATGATTTAAAAACTCCCAACAAACAAAAGTCCAGGACCTGTTGACTTCACAGGTGAATTTTATCAAACATTTAGAGAAGGGCTAACACCTATCCTTCAGAAACTGTTCCAAAAAAGTTGCAGAGGAAGGAAAACTCCCAAACTTATTCTATGAGGCCACCATCACCCTGATACCAAAACCAGACAAAGATGTCACAAAAAAAGAAAATTACAGGCCAATACCACTGATGAACACAGACTCAAAAATCCTCTGCAAAATACAATCAATCGAATCCAACAATACATTAAAAGGATCATACACCATGATCAAGTGGGATTTATCCCAGAGATGCAAGGATATTTCAATACCCACAAATCAAACAGTGTGATATACCACATCAACAAACTGAAGAATAAAAATCATATGATTATCTCAATAGATACAGAAAAAGCTTTTGACAAAATTCAACACCTATTTATGATAAAAACTCTACAGAAAGTGGGCATAGAGGGAACCTACCTCAACATAATAAAGGCCATATACGACAAACCCACAGCTAACAACATACTTAACGGTGAAAAGCTAAAAGCATTTCCTCTAAGATCAGGAACGAGACAAGGATGTCCACTCTCACCACTTTTATTCAACATAGTTTTGGAAGTCCTAGCCACAGCAATCAGAGAAGATAAAGAAATAAAAGGAATCCAAGTTGGAAAAGAAGTTAAACTGTCACTGTTTGCAGATGACATGATACTATACATAGAAAATCCTAAAGATGCTACCAGGAAACTAGAGCTCATCCATGAATTTGGTAAAGCTGCAGCTTACAAAATTAATACATAGAAATCTGTTGCTTTTCTATACACTAATAACAGAAGATCAGAAAGAAAAATTCAAGAAACAATCCCATTTAACACTGCATCAAAAAGAATAAAAAATACCTAGGAATAAACCTACCTAAGGAGACAAAAGACCCATACTCCAGAAACTTTAAGATGCTGATGAAAGAAATCGAAGATGACACGAAGAGATGGGATGATATACCATGTTCTTGGATTGGAAGAATCAATGACTATACTACCCAAGGCAACCTACAGATTCAATGCAATCCCTCTCAAATTACCAATGGCATTTTTCACAGAACTAGAACAAAAAAATCTTAAAATTTGTATGCAGACACAGAAGACCCTGAATAGCCAAAGCAATCTTGAGAAAGAAAAATGGAGCTGGAGGAATCAGGCTCCCTGACTTTAGACTATACTACAAAGCTACAGTCATCAAAACAGTATGATACTGGCACAAAAACAGACATATAGATCAATGGAACAGGATAGAAAGCCCAGAAATAAACCCACACACCTATGGTAGATTAATCTATGACAAAGGAGGCAAGACTATACAATGGAAGAAAGACAATCTCTTCAATGAATGGTGCTGGGAAAACTGGACAGCGACATGTTAAAAAATGAAATCAGAACATCCTTTAACACCATACACAAAAACAAACTCAAGATGGATTAAAGACCTAAATGTGAGACTGGACACTTTATAACTCTTAGAGGAGAACATAAGCAGAACACTCTCTGACATAAATCACGGCAATATTTTTTTCGATCCATCTCCCATAGTAATGGAAATAAAAACAAAAAATAAACAAACAGGACCTAATTAAACCCAAAAGCTTTTGCACCACAAAGGAAAACCATAAACAAAACAAAAAGACAGCCCACAGATTGGGAGAAAATATTTGCAAATGTGACTGACATGAGATTAATCTCCAAAATTTACAAACAGCTCATTGGCTTAATATCATTAAAACAAACAACCCAATCAAAAAATGGGCAGAAGACCTAAATAGACATTTCTCTAAAGAAGACATACAGATGGCCAAGAAGCACATGAAAAGATGTTCAACATTGCTAATTACTAGACAAATGCAAATCGAAACTACAATGAGATATCACCTCACACCAGTCAGAATGGCTATCATCAAAAAATCTACAAACAACAAATGCTGGAGAGGGTGTGGAGAGAAGGGAACCCTCCTACACTGTTGGTGTGAACGTAAATTGGTACAGGCACTATGGAGAACAGTACGGAGGTTCCTTTAAAAACTAAAAACAGAGCTACCATATTATCCAGCAATCCCAATCCTCATATATCTGGAGAAAAACATGGTTCAAAAGGATAAATGCACCCCAGTGTTCATTGCAGCACCGTTTACAATAGCCAAGACATGGAAGTAACCTAAATGTCCATCAACAGACAAATGGATAAAGAAGATTTGGTATACATATACAATGGAATATTACTCAGCCATTAAAAGGAATGAAATAATGCCATTTGCAGCAACATGGATGGACCTGGAGATTATCAGGCTAAGTGAAGTAAGTCAGACAAAGACAAATATCATATGATACTGCATATATGTGGAATCTAAAAATAAAAAATGATACAAATGAAATTATTTACAAAACAGAAACAGACTCACAGACTTAGAGACTGAATTTATGGTTATGGGTGGGGAGGGATAGATCCGGAGTTTGGGACTGACATGTACACACTGCTATATTTAAAATGGATAACCAACAAGGATCTACTGTATAACACAGGGAACTCTGCTCAATATTATGTAACAACCTAAATGGGAAAGGAATTTGAAAAAGAATAGATACATGTATAACTGAATCACTTTGCTGTACACCTGAAACACAACATTGTTAATCGAGTATACTCCAATATAAAATAAAATGTTTTTTAAAAAAGCAGAAGAATATACATTCAAGTGCACATGGAACATTCTCCAAGATAGAGAACACGCTAGACCACAAAAGAAGTCTCAGTAAATTTAAGAAAACTGAAATCATATCAAGCATCTTCTCCAACCACAACACTATGAGACTAGAAATGAATTACACGGAAAAAACTGCAAAAAAATACAAACACATGGAGGCTAAATATGCTACTAAACAACCAATGAATTACTGAAGAAATCAAAGAAGGAATTTAAAAACAGCTAGAAACAAATGAAAATGTAAACAGAATGATCCAAAAATCAACAGTACGTAGCAAAAGCAGTTCTAAGAGGGAAGTTTATAGCAATACAAGCCTACCTCAGGAAACAAGAAAGATCTCAAATAAACAACCTAACCTTAAACCTAAAGGTACTAGGAAAAAGAAGAACAAGCAATATCCAAAGTTAGTAGAAGGAAAGAAATCAAAGATTAGAGCAGAAATAAATGAAATAGAACAACAAATAATAGAAACGATCAACAAAACTAAGAGTTGGTTCTTTGAAAAGATAAACAAAATTGATAAACCTTTAGCCAGACTCATTTTTTCTTAAAAAAGAGGACCCAAATAAATATAATCAGAGATTTTAAAAAGTTACAACCAACGCTACAGAAATACAAAGGATAATAAGCGACTACTACAAACAATTATATGCCAATAAAATGGACAACCTAGAAGAAACGGGTAAATTCCTAGAAATGTACAATCTCCAAAGACTGAACCAGGAAGAAGAATATGAACAGGGAAATATCAGGAATGTAATCAAATCAGCAATTTTTAAAAACTCCCAACAAACCAACCCCAGGACAAGATGGCTTTGCAGGTGAATTCTACCAAACATTTAGAGGACAGTTAACACCTATCCTTCTAAAACTATTCCCAAAAATGGCAGAGGAAGGAACACTTCTGATCTCGTTCTATGAGACCAGCATCACCCTTATACCAAAACCAGACAAAGATATCACAAAAAAGAATATTAAAGGCCAATATCACTGATGAACATAGATACAGAAATCCTCTATAAAATATTAGCAAACTGAATCCAACAGTACCTTAAAATGATCATACACCATGAGCAAGTCTCCCAGGGAGACAGGATGGTTCAATATCTACAACTCAATGTGATACACCCTATTAACAAACTGAAGAATAAAAACCATATGATCATCTCAATAGATGCAGAAAAAGCTTGACAAAATTCAACATCCATTTATGATAAAAAGAAACACCTCTCCACAAAGTGGGTATAGAGGGACCATACCTCAACATAATAAAGATCATACATGATAAGACCACACTTAACAGCATACTTGCCACTTTTATTCAACACAGTATTGGAAATCCTAGCCACAGCAATCAAGAAATAAAAGGAATCCAATTTGGAAGAGAGGAAGTAAAACTGTCACTGTTTACAGGTGACATGATACTGCACATAGAAAATCCTCAAGATGCTACCAAAAAACTACTAGAGTTCATCAATGAATTTGAAAAAGTTGCAGGATACAAAATTAATATACAGAAATCTGCAATTCTATACACTAATAAGCTATCAGAGAAATTAAGAAAACAATCTCATTTACAATTGCATTGAAAAGAATGAAATACCTAGGAATAAATCTAACTAAGGAGGTAAAAGACCTGTACTCAGAAAACTATAAAACACTGATGAAAGAAACTGAAGATGACACAAATAGATGGAAATATTTACCATGCTCATGGATTGGAAGGATTGATATTGTTAAAATTACCATACTACCCAAGGCAATCTACAGATTCAGTGCAATCCCTATCAAAATTCCAATGGCGAGGCTCCCCTGGCCATTGAGACCCTGTGCTTCCACTGCAGGGGGTGCAAGTTCGATCCCTGGTCGGGGAACTAAGATCCTGCATGTCACATGGTGTGACCAATAAAAACCACTAGAACAAAATATTCTAAAATTTGTATGGAAACATAAAAGATCCCAAATAGCCAAAACAATTTTGATAAAGAAGAATAAAGCTGGAGGTATCATGCTCTCTAACTTCAGACTATACTACAAAGCTACAATCATCAAAAATAGCATGGTCCTGACACAAAAGCAGACACATATCAGTGGAACAGAACAGACAGCCCAGAAATGAACCAGGCTTATATGGACACAATCTATGACAAAGGAGGCAAGAATATATAATGGGGGGAAAAAATAACCTCTTCTATGAATGCTGTTGGGAAAATCAGAGAACTGCATGCAAAAGAATCAAACTGGACTACTCTTATCAAATCATGCACAAAAATAAATTCAAAATGGGTTAAAGACATAAATGTAAGACCAGAAACCATAAAATTTCTCGAAGAAAGCACAGGCAGTACAGTCTTTGATACTGTTCTTAATTTTGGGACATGTCTCCTCAGGCAAGGGAAATAAAAGCAAAGACAAATGGGACCAGGTCAAACTAAGAAGCTTTTGCACTATGAAGGAAACTACCAACAAAACGAAAAGGCCGCCTACTGAATGAGAGAAGATATTTGCAAATGGATCTATCTGATAAACGGTTAATATTCAAAATACACAAATAACTCATACAACTCAACATCCAAAAAAAAGAAGAAAAACTCAGTGAAAACATGGGCAGAGGATCTGAAGAGACAGTTTTCCAAAGAACACGTAAAGATGGCCAATGGGCACATGAAAAGATGTTCAACATCACTAATCATCAGGGAAATGCAAACCAAAATTACAATGAGATATCACCTTACACCTGTCAGAATAGCTATTATCAAAAAGACAATAAACGACAAGTGTTGGTGAGAATGTGGAGAAAAAGGAACCCTCACACACTCTCAGTGAGAAAGTAAATTGGTACAGTCACTGTGAAAAACAGTATGGAGGTTCTTCAAAAAATTTAAAATAGAACTATCATATGATCCAGCAATTCTACTCCTGGGTTTTATCTAAAAAAAACCAAACATTAATTAGAAAAGTTATATGCACCCCTATGTTCACTGTAGCATTATTTACAATAGCCACAATATGAAAGCAACCCAAGTGCCCATCAAGAGATGAATGGATAAAGAAGATGTATGTATGTGTGTACACACACACACACACACACACACACCACTGGAATATTATTCAGGCATAAAAATGAAATCTTGCCATTTATAACAACATGTATGGACTTAGAGTGTATTATGCTAAGTGAAATAAATCAGACAGAGAAAGACAAATATTGTAAGAGTTCACTTATATGTGGAATCTAAAAACAGAACAATTGAAGAAGCATAACAAACAGAGTTGTAGTTACTGAGAACAAACAGGTGGTTGCCAGAGGCGAGGTAAATGTATATGTGTGTACACACACACACACACACACACACACACACACACACACACACACACAACACTGGAATATTACTCAGCCATAGAAATGAAATCTTGCCATTTATAACAACATGTATGGACTTAGAGTGTATTATGCTAAGTGAAATAAATCAGACAGAGAAAGACAAATATTGTAAGAGTTCACTTATATGTGGAATCTAAAAACAGAACAATTGAAGAAGCATAACAAACAGAGTTGTAGTTACTGAGAACAAACAGGTGGTTGCCAGAGGCGAGGTAGGGGGTGGGGAAACAGGTGAGAGAGGTTGAGATACAAACTTCCAGCAGCAAAATAAATGAGTCATGGGTATGAAATGTACAGTGTGGGAAATACAGTCAATAATTATGTAATATCTTTGCATGGTGACATATTGTAGCTAGACCTATCCCAAGACTTATTGTGGTGATCATTTTGACAAGTATAGAAATACCACATCACTATGCTGTGTAACAGGAACTAACATAGTGTTATAGATCAATTATACTTCAAAAACAATAAAACAAACCAACTCATAGAAACAGAGATCAGATTCGTGGTTACCAGAGGCGTAGGGTGGGGTAGGGGTAACTGGATGAAGGCAGTCAAAAGGTACAAACTTCCAGTTACAAGAGAAATAAATACGAGGGATGTAATGAACAACATGATAAATATACTTAATACCACCGTATGTCGTATGTGAAAGTTGCTGAATTCTAAAAGTTCTCTCATCACAAGAAAACAAATGTTCAATTTCTTTAATTTTTCATCTATGTAAGATGATGGATGTTCCCTAAATTACATCATTTCATGATGTAAGTCAAATCATTATGCTGTACAGCTTCAACTTATCACAGTGCTGTATGTCAATTCTCTCTCAAAACTGGAAGAAGAAAAATAAAAAACAAAATAAATAATAAAATAATTTAAACTGCAGTAACATATCATTCTCATCAATTTATTTGGCAGAGATTTAAAACAAAGTTTGACAAAACAAGGTATTTTTGAGGAAACTAAATTTCTGTTAGGAGAGGAAAACAGAATAACCCCCATGGAGAGCAATTAGTCAATGTCACAAAAATTACAAATGTCACTCCAGCAACTGCTACCTGTTTATAAAACTGAAGGACTGGAAACAATTTAAATGTCCATCAATAGAGAACTCATTAAATTATGAAATATTTATATAATAAAACAGTATGCATTGTTATAAAGGAATGAAGAAACTCTATGTATAGTTGAAGAATCTTCGAGATATGCCGTTATATGACAAAAATCAAAGTGCAGAACAAGTGCGTGGTGTACAACCATTTATACTAAATATATATTTTAAATATGTGATTTTATATCATAAAATACCTTTGATAGAACACACAAGAAACTGGTAATGGTGGTTGTCTCTGAGAAGGGGAACAGAATAGCTGGGTGTTCCAGTTATCTATAACCTAAAGCTTAGCAGCACAAAACCACATCTATTTTATCACACTCACAGATTCTGTGGGTCAAGAATTTGGCTAGGGCACAGTGCAGGGGATGGGGGCGACTTATGTCTGGTCATTGATGTCTGGAGCTCCAGCTGTGAACTGATTGGCAGCATGTGACTCAAATGGCCGGAGCCTGACACACCTGAAGACTCTTCACTCCCCTGTCTGGCACTCAGGCTGCCATGACTCAGCTGGCATTGTTAACCAGGGTGCCTACAAGCAATCTCTCCAAGTGACTGTAGCTTTCTCACAGCATGGCGGCCTCAGAGTAATTAGACCTCCTATGTGGCAACTCAGGGCTCCAAGAGCAAGTGTTCCAACAAGCAAGGCACACGCTGAATGGCCTTTATGACTAGCCTCTGTCCTCTACTGGTTGAAGCAGTCACAAACCTGCTCAGATTCAAGAAGCAGGGATACAGAAATTGAAGAACATCAACTGATAATAGTAGTTATCTCTAGGGAGCAGAATTTAGGGGAGTTTTTAATTTTCTTCTTGTTGTCTACCTTTATTTCTTAATTTCTTTAAATAAGCAAGTACTACCTGTGTTATAAGTGTTTTAGAAACTCATGGATCTATTTTAAGACTCTCTTGTGTGTGGTACAGCAAAGCCATATTTCCCATGCATTTTCCTTGTGAGCTTGAAGTAGTGACAAAGTACAGGGATACCTCCATACATATTTTCCATAAACTCTCTCTACACCAGGATGCATCACCTAAGCAGCATTATAGTTACATACGACCACACGAGCAAATACATTTTATCCATGTGTAGCACGTTCACTTTGCAGAATCGAGTTACGCAGGCACAGAAAGACAGTTTCAATGGACTTTACCTGGACCTTATCCAGCTGTGTGGCATGGCTCTGCGGGACCTACATCCCAAGTCCTTGTCACATGGGTGTGAAGCAAGCCGAGGACAACAAGGGGCTGGCCTGCAGCTGTCCCCTTGCCCTGGCTGTCACACCTTTAGAAGCAGCTTTTCTCCCTCTGCCTCTCCTTCTATATTTCTTTTTCCTTCCCTCCCCACACACGCACCTTCCCTAGATGGTTTTTTTTTTTTCTTTAATCTATTCCCTCTCCAGCCCTCTCTACCCTCTCCTTTTTCTCCCCACACCACACCCACCTTCATAAGGACTAGACAAAAACCCCACGTAAGGGCAGGCAAGGCAGTGGAGGGGAAAGGGGAAAACCCTCAATCAACAAAACAGGTTTACAGGGCTCTGTCACCTTATCTCAGCTACCTGTTTTGGGTGGGTTTTTTTTCTTTTCCCCATATCACTCTGTTTTATTTATTTCATCAGTGGTCTTACCTGATACTTTCTAATTTCCTTTGTTTTTTTATTGTGGTGAAATATATATACCATGAAATGTACCATTTTAACCCTTTTGAAGTGTACAGTTCAGTGGCATTTTAGTGCATTCACATGGTTGTGCGACCATCACCAACATCCATATCTGGAACTTTTTCATCATCCAAAGCAAACTCTGTGCCCATTAACATGAACTCCCCATACCTCACTCTCTGCCCCTGGCAACTACCCTTTCTACTTTCGGCACCTACGAAGTTGACGATGCTAGGTATTTCATATAAGTGGAATTATATGGTAATTGTCCTATTTGTGTCTGGTTTGTTTCATTTAGCATAATGTCTTCAAAGCTGATCCACGTTGTAGCATGTGTCAGAATCTCTTTCCTTCTCAAGGCCAAATAATATTCCATTGTTGGTACATACTGTGTTTGGTTTATCCATTCATCTCTCGGTGGACACTTGGGTTCTCAGCAATCGGTTTTTTCCAAACAAAGTGAGGATACCCTCCCTCCGCAGATCCTTCGTTCCTGGTGCGCAGGCTCCCTGCACCCCTGCTGGGGCGCCACAGAATTGGGTCCTGTGCCCTCCTCTCACCTCTTCCTACACTCTCCCAAATGACAGCATCTACGGTCTGAAATACCCTCTAGCGCCGATGACTTCAGGCATATCTGTCCAAATGAAACTTCTCTCAGAGCCCCAAACCTTCCACCCACCTCCCTACCTCACAGCTCTATTTATGCATATCTCATCATTTATGCCTATCTCATCATGTGTTCCAAACTGGATTTCTTGATTTTTCCTCACCCCTCCATCCTCAGGACAAAAGTGACCAGAACCCTTCCATAAATCAGCCAAGAGACCAGAGGTTTAGCCTTCAGAGAAACTAAAGCTTGCCTCCTCAGGACACCAGCCACAGAGGAAGGTGAGAGTAAGATTCAGATCTGAAAATAAGGTAATTACGAGAAAGTCTGTATGTGCTATGGTAGGAAGCAGACCCAGCCCCCTTCCCCCTGCCATGCTCCCAGAACAATAAGAGTCAAAGGGACTGGCATCTTCTTCCCTAGAGAAACTGAGAGGCCCCACAGAAACAATCCTCAGACACTGATACTGGGCCAGTTCACTGTCTGTTTCCTCTCCTGAGAGGGCCTCCTAGTCACCAAGAACAAAGCAGCCATGCACACGAAGCTTTAACCCATGCACTGGGGTCTCTCTCTTGAATGTCAATAAACAGCCAAGGATCAACAGGCATTTAAAGAAAATAGCAATGCACCAATATCTAGAAATTTAGAGATAAAACCAAGAAAATAGCTAAGAGAGTTAAAGATGGTTTCCTCTGGGGAGCAAAACTGAAATAGGAGGAGACTGACACTTTCAGTTGTACTTTTTTTAGTATTGATTTTTAAATGTGTATATTTTAATAAAAATAATTAAAAAAAGAAAACAGGAGTACCACCACCTACCTAGCTGCTCAAGACTTGAGAAGTCTAGAAATTATCTCTGATTCCTATCTTTATCTCCTCCCATATTTATTCTATCACTAAGACCCATCTACTTCACATCCTAAGTAGTTCTTGATCCCATTTGTTTCTTTCTATCTTTGTCACCACCATCCTCAAACAAGCCACCACTACCTGTCCCCAGTTACACACAGTTCTTTACTGGTCTCTTTTCCGACCCTGCCCCCCTCTTATTTATTCTTCTCAGGGAACTAAAAGTGATCTTCTTAAAAGGTCACAGGTCACATAAAACCCAACAATGTCTTCCCATTACCCTCAGAATGGAATACAAACTCCAGCAGTAACCCCAAAGGCTGCTTGATCTGACCCCCGCCTTCCTCTTCATCTACAGCTTGCTTTGTTCCACTCTCTTCCTTGTTCATTAAGCTCCAGCCTCACTATTTTCCTTTCCTTCAATTTCTTTTAATTTTTAATTTTTTTAAGATATTTTTTTGATGTAGACCATTTTTTTTAAGATTTTTTTTGATGTGGACCATTTTTTTTTAAGATTTTTTTTGATGTGGACCATTATTTTTTTTAAGTCTTTATTGAATTTGTTACAATGCTGCTTCTGTTTTATGTTTTGGTTTTTTGGCCACGAGGCATGCTGGATCTTAGCTCCCCGACCAGGGAGCGAAGCCACACCCCCTGCATTGGAGAGCTAAGTCTTAACCACTGATCGCCAGGCAAGTCCCTCCTTCAATTTCTTTTAAAAAGCCAACATCTTTGCTGCTGCAGGCCTTTGCATCTTCTCTTCCATATCCATGGAGAGCTTTCATCCTACTCTTCATTTGGCTGGTCCCTTCCTGTCCTTCAGGTCTCAGTATAAATATCATCTCCCCAGGGAGGTCTTCCCTGACCAACCTGGCAAAAATGAGTCACGCACACCACTCTCCAATTCATCCTCTTATGGCTTCCTTCGCAACATTTTAAAATTATTTTCCTTTGTATCTATTCATTTGCTTTATTGCTCTGCTCCCTCCATGAAGGCAAGAACCATGCCCTACCTCTAGTACCTGGCACAGTAGCTGTTTGAATAAATTATACCCTAAACTGAATGTAAATCTCAACGTGCAATCTCTCCAGGCAGTTTTCCAGGCTGCGCTATTCTTCAGAGTGAGCACAACCAACCTGGTTAAAGGTTAAAGGAGTATGACAACACATGCTCCCTACTGTGTGACACAGCATCGGTGCCACTCCAAATTGCTAAGACAGCTCCCTGTTTATATCAGAGGAAGCAGAGGACAGGAAAAACACACATACAACTTGATTCGGGGGTGGGGAGGGTACTTTTTTTAAAAATTTTTTTTAATGGCTCAATAAATCTTTCTTAGATAATAGGGAGGAGCCCCTATCTTGAGGGGCTTTGGGGAGTGGGAGTCAAATGCCGATTTTCATTCAAGTTGCATTAGTATGGGTGACATGACAGCTTAGTACTTAATCGTTATGATGACTATTAAAATTGTAGTCATGTGATTTTATTATTTATTAGGAGACCAGGAACTCAGATGATGAAAAGGGATAGAAAGGTGAATTACCCTCAACTGTGCTCTTCAGACATTTTTAGTTATATCTAAACCATATCTTCATCAAAAAGATCTGCAGTTAGGATAGCGCTGGTGACAAGATGTTTGTACTTTGTCTAACTTGGAAAGAAATATCTACTTTTTTACCTTAAAATAAAAACCACGTCACTCCTATAACCCATCCTGTGCAAAATCATGGTGACTTATTTCAGGCACAATTGGACACACACTTGAAAAGAGAGATGTATACTCTGCTGATGTTGAAACCTGAAATCACACAATCTTCTCTCCTACTTACCATGGGGTAAGTGCTCAAGTGCTACCTTGAGAGGAAAAGAAGGATCAAATGATTCCTCAACATCCCTTCCAGCTCTAAGATTCAGTAATTGTATGATTCATGATTTGCTGAAGGAAATTAGCTTAGGAGACTGGATGGCGGTAAGCAGTGAAACTCTCATAAGCTTGGTCATAACTACTGAGCCGCTAAATCTATATACATTAGCATCCTAGAAAAAGAAAAAGTCAGAGGAGAAAATACCAAATTTTCTATCAGCAGAAACCAGGAGGAATGAAATTCTACTTATCATTTATTTGCTCATTAAGCAAAACTTCTTTTAGCACTCACTATATAACGGGCACAGTGTGTGAAATGAGGAGCAGATACATTTTTTTTAAGTCCATATGCTCTAAGAGCAGTGGAGTTAGACTCAAAAGTAAACAATTGTAGCACAATCTGGTGAATGCTAATTGTTGGCATCCGAGCTGCAAAATGCTATAGGAACCCAGAGGGATGAGTAGCTCTATTGAGAAAGAGAAGAAAGACTTTATTAAGGAGATGATATTTGAACTGGGCTTTGAAGGATGATTAGAAGTTTTCTCATGAAGAAGGTAAAGGGGATTCCAAAAAGAAGGAATTGAAAACAAAAAAGTAGACATGAAAGAGCATCATAGAAAAAGAAAAAGGAAATATTTGGAGTGAGTAGAGCAGGGGTACATAGTGATATGAGACTAAAATCAATGCAAACAGGGAACTGATCATTAAGGATTTTGTATGACATGCTAAAATCTTACATTTTTCCTACAGTGTATATGATTGAATGACTTTTACTAGGAGTGCTTCATGATCAGATTGCTCTTGTTAAAAGAAATCCCTAGTGGGACTGTAGAAAATTAAGTGAGAACAAAGTCAAGGAAAGCAGTCAGGAGGCCACTGTAATAGTCTAGTCAAGAAATAAGGGCCGGGGCTTCCCTGGTGGCACAGTGGTTGTGAGTCCGCCTGCCAAAAAAAGAAGGGCCTACCAGGCCAGAGGGAGTAGCACGATATATTTAAAGTGCTGAAAGGGAAAAACCCCTTACCTCAACATTCTACCCAGCAACTTTATTATTTAGAATTGAAGGAGAGATAAAGAACTTCTCAGACAGCAAACACTAAAAGAATTCATCAATGCTGAACTGACCCTAAAAAAAAGTGTTAAAGAGCCTTCTGCAAGTGGAAGAGAAAGGCTATAACAAGAAGTAAAAATTTACAGAAAAGGGAAAATTCCGAGTAAAGGCAAATATATGGTAAAGGCTAGGGATAAACCATTTAATAAGCTAGATCAAAAATTAAAGGACAAATATTGTAAAATTAACTATACCAGACAGTTGAGGGACAAACATGATGTAAAATATGTCATAAAAACACAAAACATGGGGGAGGGGAGTAAAAATGGAGCTCATTTAGAATGTGTTTGGACTTAAATGACTATTGGTTTAAAACAAGTGGATATAGAAGTCAACATATATGAACCCCATGGTAAGCACAAGTCAAAAACCTACAACAGATACACAAAAAATAGAAAGGAACACAACCATATCACTAAAGAAAATCATCAAACCACCAGGGAGGAAACTAGAAAGAAGAATAGAGAAGAACTACAAAAACAACCAGAAAACAAGTAACAAAATGGCAATGAATACATACGCATCAATAATCACTTTAAATGTCAATGGACTAAATGCTCCAATCAAGAGACATAGGGTGACTGACTGGATTAAAAAAAACAAGGCCAATCTATACACTGCGTATAAGAAACTTACTTCAGAGCTAAAGATAACACAGGCTGAAATTGAATGACGGGATGGAAAAAGATAGTTCATGCAAATGGAGATAAGGAAACAGGGGTAGCAATACTCAGATAAAGTAGACTTTAAAACAAAGCCTATAACAAAAGACAAATAAGGGCATTATATAATAATAAAGGGGTCAGTACAAGAGAATATAATATTTGTTAACATAGATGCACCTGATATAGGAGGTCCTAAATATATAAAGCAAAAGGAGAAATTGACAACAATATGATAATAGTGGGGGACTTTAACACCCCACTTGCATCAGTGGGGCAGATCATCCAGACAGAAAATCAATAAGGAAACCGTGGTCTTAAGCAAGTTGGACTTAACAGATGTCTATAGAACATTCCATCCAAAAACAGCAGAATACACATTTCTTTTCAAGTTCACCTGGAACATTCTTCAGGATAGATTATATGCTAGGCCACAAAACAAGTCTCAACAAATAAGACAAGAGAAATTATATCAAGCATTTTTTCCAACCACAATAGTATGAAACTAGAAATCAAATACAGAAAAAAAAAACAGGAAAAGAACACACACCTGCAGACTAAACAACATGATACTTAAAAAACAAAAAAACCCACATTGGGTCAATGAAGAAATCAAAGAGGAAATCACAAAACACCTTGAGACAACTGAAAATAAAAACACAGCTTTCCAAGAACTGTGGGATGCCACAAAAGCAGTTCTAAGAGGGAAGTATATAGCAATACAGGCTCTCCTCAAGAAAAAAGTCTCAAGTAAGCAACCTAACCTACCATCTAAAGGAATTAGAAAAAGAACAAATAAACCCAACATCAGCAGAAGGAAGGAAATAATAATGATCAGAGAGGAAAATAAAATAGAGACCAAGAAAACAATAGAAAAGATCAATGAAGCCATGAGCCAGTTTTTGGAAAAAATAAATGAAATTGATATGTCTTTAGCCAGGCTCATTAAGGAAAAGACAAGAGAGGACCCGAACAAAGTAAGAACTGAAAGAGGAGAAATTACAACTGTTACGAAATAACCATAATACTATGAACAGTTATATTTAAACAAATTGGAAAACCCAGAAGAAATGGATAAATTTCTAAAAACATACTATCTTCCAAGACTAAATCAGGAAGAAATAGACAGTTTGAACAGACAAATTACTAGTAGTGAAATTGAATTAGTAATCAAAAAACTCCCAGCAAACCAAAGTCCAGGACTGGATGCCTTCATGGAGGAATTCTACCAAACATAAAAAGAAGAGCTATTATGTATCCTTCTCAAACTATTCTGAAAAATTGAAGAAGAGGGAACACGCCCATATTCATTCTTCAAGGCCACCATTACCCTTTGTCTGGATACTAAAACCAGATAAAGACACTCCAAAAAAAAAAAAAAAGGAAATATACAGGCCAATATCACTGATGAATATAGATACAAAATTTCTCAACATAATATTAGCAAACCAAATTCAAGAATATATAAAAAGGATCATATACCATGACCAAGTGGGATTTATCCCAGGGATGCAAGGATGGTTCAATATCCTCAAAATCAATGTGATATACATTAACAGAAGAAGGATAAAACTCACATGATCATCACAGACACAGAAAAAGCACCTGACAAAATTCAAGATTAATATAGGGCTACTGGCACCCAAGGTAGAGGCAGTGGCACTGGAGTTGGTTGGGGGCAGTGGCAGATTTGGGTCTTAAACAACTTCCAGGGAAGAAGGCCAGTGCAGCTGCTGTTGCAACCCAAGATTTTGATCCACATCCATAGGTTGGAATATTGCTGAGCCAGCCATCGTCAGACACCTCACTGAGTACAGATGAGGAAACTGAGGCTTGGTGAAGTTATGAAACTTGTCCAAAGTC
Source organism: Neophocaena asiaeorientalis asiaeorientalis (assembly GCF_003031525.2). Lineage (NCBI taxonomy): Eukaryota > Metazoa > Chordata > Mammalia > Artiodactyla > Phocoenidae > Neophocaena > Neophocaena asiaeorientalis. Next base: position 8,478,851 of record NW_020176571.1, read on the forward strand.
ACACAGCTTGTAAAGGGCAGAGTCAAGGTTCAGTGTCAGGCTCCTGGTGCTTCAGCCAGGTGTCAGGGCTGTGTTGCTGAGGTGGGAGAGCCAGGATCAGGATGCTGGTCCACAAGAGAGCTCCCAGCTCCACGTAATATCAAATGGCGAAAATCTCCCAGAGATCTCCATCTCAATGACAAGACCCAGCTCCACTCAACGACCAGCAAGGTACAGTGCTGGACACCCTATGCCAAACAACTAGCAAGACAGGAACAAAACCCCATCCATTAGCACAGAAGCTGCCTAAAGTCATAATAAGGCCACAGACACCCCAAAACACACCACCAGACGTGGACCTGCCCGCCAGAAAGACAAGATCCAGCCTCATCCACCAGAACACAAGCGCTAGTCCCCTCCACCAGGAAGCCTACACAACCCACTGAACCAACCTTAGCCACTGGGGACAGATACCAAAAACAACAGGAACTACGAACCTGCAGCCTGTGAAAAGGAGACTCCAAACACAGTAAGTTAAGCAACATGAGAAGACAGAGAAACACACAGCGGATGAAGGAGCAAGGCAAAAATCCACCAGACCAAACAGACATCAACTTGGTGCTTCATGACCACCTTGAGGGGTGGGATAGGGAGGGTGGGAAGGAGGGAGATGCAAGAGGGAAGAGATATGGGGACATATGTATATGTATAACTGCTTCACTTTGTTATAAAGCAGAAACTAACACACCATTGTAAAGCAATTATACTCCAATAAAGATGTTTCTTTAAAAAAGATTAATATAAAGAAATATGTTGCTTTACTATACACTAATAATGAACTATCAGAAAGAGAAAACAAGAAAACAATCTCATTTAAAATCACATCAAAAAGAATAAAATACCTAGGAATAAACTTTACCAAGGAGGTGAGAGACCTATACTCTGAAAACTATAAGACACTGATGAAAGAAACTGATTACGATATAAAGAAATGGAAAGATACCCCATGTTCTTGGGCTTAAAGATACTGTAAAAATGGCCATACTTCCTAAAGTAACCTACAGATTTAATGCAATCCCTATCAAAATACCCATGACATATTTTTCTACAACTAGAAAAAATAATCCTAAAATTCATATGGAACCACAGAAGACCCTGAATTGCCAAAGCAATCTTGAGAAAAAAGAACAAAGCTGGAGGTATCACCTTCCCAAGTCTTCCCAGTATACCACAAAGCTACAGTAATAAAAACAGTATGGTACTGGCAGAGAAACAGATGCATACCAATGGAACAGAATAGAGAGTCCACAAATAAAACCATGCACCTATGGTCAATTAATCTACAACAAAAGAGGCAGAAATACACAATGGAAAAAACAGTCTCTTCAATAAGTAGTGCTGGAAAAACTCAACAGCCACCTGTAAAAGAATGAATTAGAACATTTTCCCACACCATATCTAAAAATAAACTCAAAATGGATTAAAGACCTAAATGTAAGACCAGAAACCATAAAAATCCCAGAAGAAAACATAAGCTGCATGCTCTTTGACATAAATAATAGCAATATTTCTTTAGATCAGTCTCCTCAGGCAAAGGAAACAAAATAAACAAATGGGACCTAATTTAAAGCTTTTGCACAGCAAAGGAAAGCATCAACAAAACGAAGACACCTATTATACAGGAGAAAATATTTGCAAATGATATGACCAACAAGGGGTTAATATCCAAAATATATGAACATCTCATACAATTCAATATCAAAGAAAAAAGCAACCCAATTTAAAAATGGGAAGAAGACTTGAATAGACGTTTTTCCAAAGAAGACAACAGCCAGCCAGCAGTCACAAGAAAAGATGCTCAACATCACTAATCAGAGAAATGAAAATCAAAGCCACAATGAGATATCACCTCATACCTGTCAGAATGGCTATCATCAAAAAGAACAGAAATAACATATGTTGGCAAGGATGTGAAGAAAAGGGAACCTTAGTACACTGTTGGTTCAAACGCAAATTGGTGTAGCCACTATGGAAAACAGTATGGAGGTTTCTCAAAAAACTAAAAATAGAACTAGTATACAATCCAGCAATTCCACTCCAGAGTATATATCCAAAGAAAATGAAAACACTAATTTGAAAAGATACATGCACCCCAATGTTCACAGCAGCATTATTTACAATAGCCAAGATATGGAAGCAAAGTAAGTGTCCATCGACAGATCAGAGGATAAAGAAGATGCAAGATACACACACACACACACACACACACACACACACACACACAAAACAGAGTATTACTCAGTCATTAAAAAGAATGAAATTTTGCCATTTGCAACAACATGGATGGACCCGGAGGGTATTATGCTCAGTGAAATAAGTCAAACAGAGAAAGACAAATGCTGTATGTTATCACTTACGTGTGGAATGTAAAAAATAAAACAAATGAATGAATATAACAAAACAGAAACAGACTCACAGATGCAGAGAAAAAACTAGTGGTTACCAGTGGGGAGAGGGAAGGTGGAGAGGCAAGAAAGGGGGAGGGGATTAAGAGATACAAACTATTACGTGTAAAATAAATAAGCTACAAGAATATATTGTATAGCACAGGAAATATAGCCAATATTTTATAATAACTTTAAATGGAGTATAATCTATAAAAATACTGAATCACTTTTTTACACCTGAAATTAATATACACTGTAAATCAACTATACTTCAATTTTTTGAAAAAAGAAAGAAGGGCCTGCCTCATTAGCACATGAAAATAAGCTCAACTTCACTATAATGAGAGAAATTCAAACTTCTATAACTTCAAACTAAACTCACAATGAGTACCATTTCTCATGGCAAAAGTTCAAATTCCTGAGAACACACTCAGTTGGTGAAGCCATGGGAAAGCAGACCTAGTATGCCACATATTGTTCAAGAATGAAGGGCAAATAAAAATGAGTATACATATTTGCTTGTTTTTACAAAAAAGAAACACGAAAATATAAATCAGAAATAAATGCAAATGGTTACCAAGAAAGAGTGGAAGAGAATTAAGTATAAGGTATAAGAATAAGAGTGATAGGCATAGAGATTTTTTTAAAGTAAAGCCTAAAATTGAATGCAAATATCAAAAAGTAACCTTAGGAATAAGGAAAGGATGTCCCTCTCACCATTGTTTTTCAACATAATTCTGGAAGTTTAGTGAATGCAATAAGACAAGGAAAGAAAAGATAGACATATTTGAAAGAAAGAAATTAAACTGTCTTTGCTCACAGATAACAAGATCATCTATGTAGAAAATCCAAAAGAATCAACAAAAAACTTCTGGAACTAACAAGTGGTTACAGCAAGGTTGCAGGATACAAGGTTAACATCAAAAAGTCAATTTTCTGTATAAAAGCAATGAACAAGTAGAATTTGATACTAAAAGTGCATTACCATTTATATTAGCACCCTCCAAAAAAGAAATCTTAGTTAGATCAATGGAATAGAATAGAGAGCCCAGAAACTGAACCCACATAATTAGGCAATTGATCTTTAAAAGAAGCAAAGGCAATACAATGGAGCAATGACAGTTTTTTCAACAAACAGTGCTGGAACAACTAAACATCCTCATGGGAGGAAAAAAAGAAAAGAAAAAAGAATCTAGACATAAACCTTGCACCCTTCCTGAAAACTAACTCAATATAGATCACAGATGTAAATGTAGAACACAAAACTATAAAACTCTCAGAAGATAACATAAGAGAACACCTGGATGACCTTAAGTACGATGATGACTTTTTAGACACAGCACCAAAGGCATGACTCGTGAAAGAAAGAATAAGTTGGACTTCATTAATATTAAAAATTTCTTCTCTGCGAAAAAATGTCAAGAGAAAATGAGAAGACAAGTCACAGACTGGGAGAAAATGTTTGCAAAAGACACCTCTAAAAAAAGACTGTTATCCAAAATATACAAAGAACTTTAAAAATTCAACAATAGGAAAACAACTTGATTTTAAAATGGGCAAAAGACTTGAACAGACACCTCAATGAAGAAGATATATAGATGGCAAATAAGCATATGAAAACAGAAATATAGATCAATGGAACAGGATAGAAAGCCCAGAAATAAACCCATGTACCTATGGTCAATCACTCTATGACAAAGGAGGAGAAGACTTAAATAGACATTTCTCCAAAGAAGATATACAGATGGCGAAGAGGCACATGAAAAGATGTTCAACATCCCTAATTATTAGAGAAATACAAATCAAAACTACAATGAGATATCACCTCACACCAGTCAGAATGACTATCACCAAAAAATCTACAAACAATAAATACTGGAGAGGGTGTGGAGAAAAGGGAACCCTCCTACATTGTTGGTGGGAATGTAAACTGGTACAGCCACCACTATGGAGAACAGTATGGAGGTTCCTTTAAAAACTAAAAATAGAGCTACCATATGATTCAGCAATCCCACTCCTGGGCATATATCTGGAGAAAAATATGGTTCAAAAGGATAAATGCACCCCAGTGTTCATTACAGCACTGTTTACAATAGCCAAGACATGGAAGCAACCTAAATGTCCATCGACAGACAAATGGATAAAGAAGATGTGACACATACATACAGTGGAATATTACTCAGCCATAAAAAATGAAATGTCATTTGCAGCACCATGGATGGACCTGGAAACTACCATACAAAGTGACATAAGTCAGACAGAGAAAGACAAATATATGATACCGCTTATATGCGGAATCTAAAAAGAAAAGGAATGATACAAATGAACTTATTTACAAAACAGAAAAGGACTCACAGACTTAGAGAAGGAACTTATGGTTACGAGGGGGGACAGGTGGTAGGGAGGGACAGATTGGGAGTTGGGGACTGACATGTACACACGGCTATATTTAAAACAGATAACCAACAAGGATCTACTGTGTAACACAGGGAACTCTGCTCAATACTCTGTGATAACCTAAATGGGAAAGCAATTTGAAAAAGAAGAGATACATGTATAACTGAATCGCTTATACTGTACACCTGAGACTAACACTACGCTGTTGATCAACTATACTCCAATATAAAACAAAAAAAATTTTTTTTAATGTTCAACATCATATGTCATGAGAGAATTGCATATTAAAACAACGAGATGCCCGTACATACTTACTAGAAGAGACAAAATCCAAAACACTGGTAACACCAAACACTGGCAAGGATGCAAAGCAGTAGGAGCTCTCATGCACTGGTGGAGGGAATGCAAAACGGTATGATCGCTTTGGAAGACAAGTTGGCAGCTTCTTACAAAGCTAAACATAGTCTTGCCATAAGGACAGGGATTATCAGTAGATGCCGAAACCACCAGGATATCCGCATCATCTCAAAGTATTACCCACAGATTGCTTAATAATAACAAAGAGGGGGTACTTTTGCAATTGAAGGAGATGATTGATACTTTCTTTCCCTCCTCTAGGGTTTTCTTTTGCTAGGATACTAACCAAACTTACTGTCTGTGGTGGCTTTGTACTGTGTCAGTTTAGTTAAGCCGGAGCTACATTCCCCAGAATTCCCTTCCTGTATGTCCTGGAGTAGAGCTGGTCACAAGAGAAATGTGTGAGTGATTTAGAAGGTGGACATGAAGTAGCACAGTCAATGAAATGTTGGGGTTTTTTGGGGTTGAAATACCACTGGGTTAAGGGCCATTCGACCCATGTGCCCCTCCATCTAACCCTCACCGCTTCCATTTCTAGGATGTGAGGCCAATGATCTGGCTCAGGGATTCGTTTGTTTTTTTAAGTTTCCTCCTTAACTTCTCTCATCATATACTACAGATTGTCCTGGAAACCATAAAAAGAAAAAAGTCCACCACTACTGGATACCTCAACCTCACCCACATGTGGAATCTGGGGATTACATAAAGCCCCTGTGTGTTTTGGCATGAAGAAGGAAGCTCATTTGAATACCTGTGACATCAATGGAACAGACAGTAATTAGACAGATGGACGGTGGCATTTTTAGTATAACAGGCCCTATACGCCTGCAGGAAAATCACTCGGCCCACCGTGATGTTAGTGACTCATGGGTGTTAATAGTGACAGTTCATAACTCTACTGAGAATACAGCCAATTTCTGCTTCTCCACAAATAGATTATTACTTTGCCAAGTATTTGCACAGCAATCTGTTCCAGCCTAGGCTACCAGAGTGGGCCCCAGTTTGGGTGGAGCGAGGGCCGTATGAGGGAACGTGGAGAGCACAGGCAGGAGAAGAACATAGAGAGCGAAGGGTAAGGGAGTCGTTTTTTACCCCAACATGTGTCTGACTGTAGTCTAAGGTGAAATGTTAGTCATCTGTGTCACCAGATATTTACTGCGTATTTAATATGGTTGGAACACTGTGGAAGCCAGTAGGGATTCAAAGCTATAAAATAAGACCGTTACTTCAGGAATCTTACACTAGGGTTTATGATACAAATCATAAACAGAAAAAACGTATGCATCAATGTTCATCAAGAGGCTCAAGTGTGCGATGCAACCAGTGGAGAGCAGAGGAGATATTCACTGTGCGGATCTGATAGATGAGTCACAGGGCCGAGGGAATTCTCCAGGGAGAAAGAAGAAAGAAAGAGAAACGGGAAATATTTATTAAGTGTCTATCTACTAATGATGCCACTAATAGCTACCATTTGGGGGCATTTAATAAATGCCAACTGCTTCATCTGTGCTCCCTCATTTAACTTTGCCACCATTGTGTGATCAAGCGAATTGCTATTCCTCTATGATAGTTAACCAAGTGCGCTCTCAGATAAATAATTACCCGCAAGGTCACACAATCTGTGAACAACCAAGCAGAGCTCACATACAGGTTGGTCTGACTCAGAGTTCATGCTTTTTCTGTTTCGTGGTCTGGACTCACTTTTCCGTGCCTTTCCACAGTAGCAATGTGTCATATATGTCATGTGTAACCCCCATGGCCTCTGCCTTCAAGGAGAAGGTCGTGGGCACAAGATGGTGGGGGACAAGAAAACGCCAAACCAAAGGGTGATTAATGCCCAAACGTATGGGAGAGATCATCTGTGCTGGGAGAGGAGAGCTTGAGGGGGCTGATGGTGCCATGGGGAGGGGATGCCCTTCTTAAAGCATCAGGTCCCTCTAGCTGTCTCCATGGAGCCCTGCCAGTGCTCCCAGACAAATTCTGGTGTAAAAAAAATCATAAACTGAAACAACAGCCCCTCAAGAGTCTCTTTATCTGATGCTGCACGATGGGGCACCCTGATCATGCTTCAGCAGACACATGGCCCATGGGTGGCCCGACTGGGCCAGTAGATTATGGACGTAAGACACAGCTGCCATTCCCCAGGCCTAGCCTCCCATCTGAGTGCTGTCAGCTCTCCAGGGACACAGGACATTCCCCATGACTATAATGGGCCTCACGAGTGTCAATATTTGCAGAGTAACTCAAGGGACAACACCTGGATGGACTGAACCAAAAAGTGGCCACTTTGGACTTCCCTGGTGGCACAGTGGTTAAGAATCTGCCTACCAATGCAGGGGACACTGGTTCAAGTCCTGGTCCAGGAAGATCCCACATGTCGCGGAGCAACTAAGCCCGTGCACCACAACTACTGAGTCTGCACTCTAGAGCCCGCAAGCCACAACTACTGGGCCCACGTGCTGCAACTACTGAAGCCCACGCGCCTAGAGCCCATGCTCCGCAGCAAGAGAAGCCACCGCAATGAGAAGCCCGTGCACCACAACGAAGAGTAGCCCCAGCTCGTCACAACTAGAGAAAGCCCGCGCGCAGCAACGAAGACCCAACGCAGCCAAAAATAAATGAATTAAATTAAAAAATTATTTAAAAAAAACCAAACAACTGGCTACTTCCCAGCCTTCACTTTGAAGTCTCTGCCCCAGGAAAGGAGGAGCCATTCAGGGAAAGTGGTGTAACTCCCCAGTGAAAGGTGAGTAATAAATGGCAGGAGTTCAGTAAAGTTTAGCACTTCTGTCTCAGGATAAAACAAATCCACTCCCTTACCCCTAGACTGTAATTTTCTTCTGTATAATTTTCCGGCAGTGCTCGGCAGGTTTGTGAGTCACCAGCACACAGTCGTTAGCTGTGAAAACGACAGCGAGTGCTACTTAGAATCCAGAGGGAAGAGAACTGGCCAAGAAAATCCCAGGGGACACCGACACGTAAGGGTGTGATGCTAAGAGGAGCCCACGAACTCGACATGATCGTGGGCCTACATAAAGAACCAGGACTTCAGTATCCAGGTATCCTGGGAGTCCCAAAGGGTCAGAGGTAGCAGGAAAATCCAGGAAGAAGACAAAAAAAAAAAGATGACCCTTAAGGAATCCTTCTAACACTGTAGATGGGAATATAAATTGGTGCAGCCACTATGGAAAACAGCATGGAGGATCTTTAAACTAAAAATAGAGCTACCACGTGATCCAGCAAACTACCGTATGATCTGGCAATCCCATTCCTAGGCATATATCTGGAGAAAAACATGGTTCAAAAGGATGCATGCACCCCAGTGTTCATTGCAGTACTGTTTACAATAGCCAAGGCATGGAAGCAACCTAAATGTCCATCGACAGATGAATGGAGAAGTGTGGTGTGTATCAGGGGGCCCCAACCCCTGGGCCACAGACAGGCACTGGTCCACGGCCTGTTAGGAACCGGGCCGCACAGCAGGAGGTGAGCGGCGGGCCAGCGAGCTAAGCTTCATCTGCCACTCCCCCTCGCTCACATTACCACCTGAACCATCCCCCCTCCCCGTCCATGGAAGAACTGTCTTCCACGAAACTGGTCCCTGGTGCCAAAAAGGTTGAGGACCGCTGGTGTATATATATATATACACACACACATACATACACATATATATATACACACACACACATACATACACATATATATACACACACACATACATACACACATACACATGAACTATTACTCAGCCATAAAAAAGAACGAAATATTGCCTTTGCAGCAACATGGATAGACCTAGAGATTATCATACTAAGTCAGACAAAGACAGACAAATATCATGATATCACTTATATGTGGAATCTAAAAAATAATACGGATGAATTGATTTACAAAAACAGAAACAGACAGACAGAAAACAAAATTACGGATAAATCAGTGGGGGGATAAATTAGGAGTACGGGATTAACAGATACACACCACTACATATAAAACAAACAGCAAGGAGTCACTGTATAGCCCAGGGAACTATATTCAATATTTTGTAAAAACCTATAATGAAAAAGAATCTGAAAAAAGTATACAAATATATATAACTAAATCACTGTGCTGTACACTTGACACTAACACATTGTAAATCAACTATCCTTCAATAAAAAAAAATTGGTCCTTATGTTTGATACGTAGGTCATGATTGATCTTAGCACGGGAGTTTTGGTAGTTTGATGGTGTTTGGAAGACAGACTGAGGTGGAATAAAGGGCAAAAGGAGGTGAGGAAGCAGAGACCGAGAGGTGAGATTTCAGAGGAGTTTGAATATGCCAGCAGGGGAGGGTGAAGGCAGGATATATTTTTCCAAGATGGAAATATTAGAGTATTATGAGCGGGTTCAGGGGAAATATCCAGTGGGGAGTGAGGAGTGATAACGGGGTACAGGAGCTGATGGACGGACACTAGTAGCCATTATAGAGAGAGAGTCTGGAGCTGTGCTCTTCATCCAGACTCAAGGTTTTCTCAAGAATCCATAATCAACTGAAATTGTTTTCTTTGATTTCCCTTTTTGACCTGTTCAAGGACAAGAGGCCCAGACTGGCCACCTGTGCTGGCTGCCGGCTAATGCATACCCGCAACAAAAGTGCAGGCAAGATTTACTGTGTACAGACAGTCCACAGTGTTTCCTCACCCCCCTACTCACATCTAAATCCTTACATCAGCTTGAGAACACATGAGCAACCAAGTCACATACGAAATAATTAATCAACATGCAAACTAACTGAATGTTTTTGAGTTATTTTTTAAGAAGGGAAAGAAAGGCAGAAGATGCAGGAGCAAATGGTGATGATGATGATGAAGGTCCAGAGAAGGCGGGAGGAGACTGGGTCAGAGGTACCGCATGGGGTTGCCTGTAAGTAAAAGGGGTGCCCTACATTCTGACCCTTAAGGAAATGTCGGGAGGGTGCATAAGGTTGGCAGGGGGTGTGGAGGGGGTGAGGGGTGAATAGAACAGAAAGCTAAAGGGCTGTCTGCTAAGAGTGAAGAGGCCACATATGTAGGGGATGGTGAAAGTTTTAAATTGCTATTGAAGAGAATGGGAGATGGACATGACAGGAGAAAGAAAAGGACTGCTGGATATCCACAGTGACCCAGTTGAGGCTGAGACACAAATGACAGTTTGCACAGCTCTGGGATTTCCTCCCACAAAGTGCTGAGCTACCCAGGTGTAGAGAGAAAGGAGAGTGGGGCAGGTATTTTGTTGGGTGGGTGCAGAGGAAAGATGGTGGGGGTAGGCAAGGACATCAAGAAGAGAGAAGCTCAGATAATCACAGGACTTCGGAAGGGAAGGGCGAGAGACAAAGAGGATACCTAGGGTGGGCAGTGCTCTAGTTAGAAGAGAATCCGCCTCAGCTGCCTTAAACAGAGAGCCATACAGACAGCTCAAGAAACCACTTGAGGGGTGCACAGAAACAGCCTCTGGCTAGGCGTCCAAGAATGAGTCTCTCCAACACACCCCAGGACTGGTCCATCAGAGGGGCCGAGCCTCTGCCCTAATCACAAGGCTTTAGCTCCGAGGCCACCACCACAGCTGCCAGCTATACAACTAAACGCCCTCAGCTGTCCTGCTCCCAGGAAGACAGAGGCTCCTGCTTGACCATCTCTGTATAACTCGCTTTTGAGTCAAAGTCTCTCGTAGGTGCATTAAGTTGGTAGAACTGAACCATGTATCTGCCCCTGGAAACAAGGGAGGCTGAGAACTTAACTCTGTGTGTTTTTTCTCCCTCCACATCCCCCCGTTGCAAAGTTGGTATTTGCAACGTGGAGAAAGCGTGCAAGAAATATAGGAAGGGTAGTAGCCATCCACCATAGGGTGTATCAAGGCTGCTGCAGCCTACACAGTGCCTCTGTGAATTTTTCTCAATGCCCTGCTGGGCCCATGAGACCCTGTGGGCACATGACTGGCAAGGTCTGCCCTTTATAAGAAGACAAAGGTGCTCCTTCTTCCGGGCAACACCGCCCTGCACCCGGGCACGGCTTCCAGAACAAAGAAGAGGCTGGGCTTCAGCCCCCACCCCCACCCCCCCATCGCCACCCTGGCCTCCTCAGGTGGCAGAGTCTGTGCAGAATGCAAAGGACACAACTGTCTGTGACAACCCTGGGGCTTACTGACTCAGGAGAAACCTTACAGGAGCCAAGGAGTCTCCACAAAGTCAAAGCGCGTGTGCAGTGGGAAGGAGGTTACGGGGTCCAGAGGGATGGGCGGTTACGGTCAGAGCACGAGACACAGGAGTCGGGGAGTTCTCAGTGTAGGAGTAACAAGTTCCTGAGGGAGGTGAAGTGCAGGGGAGCTAAGGAGACCTTGACACTGAGGAAGCTGTTTGACAGAGCATCGGTGTGGACGTTAAAAAACGGGTTGGAGGAAGAAGAGAGAAATCAGACTCCACAGTCTCTGTGAGAGAGTTACAGGGAGACAGTGGCTGACAGCAACCAGCAGTGGCCTCAACAGGAAGGACTTCACGCAAGGGCAGAAGCTGCAGCAGGGAGCAAACAAACCAACACAAAAATCCCAGCTTTCCTCTCCTCGCCCCCTACACATTCATTTAAGCAAATACTTAGTGAATTTCCACGACTTAGCCAGCTCCGGCCGCCATAACAAAATACCACAGACTGGGTAGCTTAAACAACAGAAATTTACTACTTACAGTTCTGGAGGTCCGGCTGCAAGTCCAAGAACAAGGAGCCAGCGTGGTCACGTTCCGGAGAGAGCCCTACTCCTGGCTTGCAGACGCCTGCCTTCTCCCTGCTTCCTTTCACGGTGGAGGGAGAGGGGAGAGGTTCTCAGGTGTCTCTTATAAGGAGGCTAATCCCCTCACACGGGCCTCACCTGCATGACCTCATTTAACCCTGATCACCTCCGAAAGATCCCACCTCCTAATCCATTATACTGGGGGTTAGGGCTTCAGTATATCAATTTTGGGGGGACACAACTCAGTCCACAGCACTCCACTATTTGTGAACAAAGTCCCTATCCTCATGGAGTTTACATACTCATGGAGGAAGGCAGAAAATAAACAACAACAAAAAAATAAATATATATCATGTTAGGGTAATAGTGCTATAAAAATGTTAGTTCAGGGGCTTCCTGGTGGCGCAGTGGTTGAGAGTCTGCCTGCCGATGCAGGCGACATGGGTTCGTGCCCCAGTCTGGGAAGATCCCACATGCCGTGGAGCGGCTGGGCCCGTGAGCCATGGCCGCTGAGCCTGCGCGTCTGGAGCCTGCGCTCCACAACGGGAGAGGCCACAACAGTGAGAGGCCCGCATACAGCAAAAAAAAAAAAAGTTCAGTGGGGAGAGGGAGAGCCAGGGCGTTACAGTGTGTAGAGCAGATATGGAAGAAGAAGGGAGTGAGATGTCGAGTATCTGGTGGAAGAGCATTATAACCTGTGGGAGCAGCAAGTGCAAAGGTCCTGAGGCAGGACCAGGTTTGACTCAAGACAATGGAGAGGAGAGAGGAAAAAGAAGACAGTGATAGGGTTTATTGTCGCTGCAGTATAATGGGGGCAAATCACATAGGGACACTGTAAGGACTTCAGCTTTTACTGAGTGAGCTGGAAAGCCACCATAGGTTAATGAGGAGAAAAGTGACAAGATCCAGAAATGGGAGAATGGAAAACCTACAGTGGAGAAAGTTACACGTGTACTGTTCCTTAGAGGAAAGGCAGGCTGCAAGGAAGAGAGGGGGTGGAGGAAGAGTGGTTTGAGGGGGCTGAGCACCCAGAGGGGAGGGTTCACAGGGTCCAGTGGACTCAGAGGTGGGGAGGGATGGGTGAGGAAGCACACGGCAGCAGAGACATGAGAGAGGGCAGAGGTGGAAAGATGCCTGGGACACCCAGGATTAAAGTAGTGAGAAGCAGCAGCAGACTGAGATGCTTTGAGGCAGGATGGGGCCAGGAGCAGGAGCCCCAGGGAGACACCCGGGGCCTGCGCAGGGCAGAAAGGACTGCCCCATGGAGATGGGCTCTGGTCGAGGGCTGTGGTAGAACGTGGAAGCCACCAGGAACAGTTCCCACAAGGCTTCAGGATGTTTGGGGGGACGTGGGGAGGGGGGAGGCCTCCCAAATGTGCAGAATGGTGCCCTCGGTCACAGGAGGAGTGCAAGAGACTGTCTGGCCAAGATCTATCTCGTGGTAAGTTTGGGGAGGTGGGAAGTAGGGAAAAAGGAAATCTGGAGAGCTGTTCAGCCCAGGAAAACCCCCCCACCCCGTGATGACTGGTGAGCAGGGAGGAAGAGCTCGGGGGAGAGAGATGCTGAGCCAGGAAGGGAAAGGGGGAAGCGAAAGGCTGCAACCTGGGACACTTCCTCGTCGCCAGCTTCGCCCTCCCGGTGACCTGGGCCAGCCGGGGACGCGCAGGGAGGAGGCCACAGATTGTGGAGGAGGAAAGCCAGAGTCGATCTAATCAAGGCCCTCTCTCCAGAGCTTCATTTGCAATTCAGTTGTTCCTTTGGCAAAAGGCCTCGTGCAGCTGTTCCGCCCAGAGAGCCTCTGCCAGGTGAACTGGGGGTGCGGGATGCCTCCCAGCTGCCGGCTTGATGGCTGCAGAACAAAGCTCCCCCCAACAGCTTTCCTAACTCCAGGTTCTCGAGCCAAGTTGCACTGGGCAGCAGGTGAGGGAGGAGGCCCAGGCTCAGGCAGGGAGCTCTGGCTCACCTTTCCTTTCCTGGTTGAAACAAGACACAGAGCACTCTCTGATCTGAGCCCTCTGCCAGTTCTGGAAGGGCTGGGTTTGTCACAACTCCAAAAAAGAGCAGGAGGTTACTTAGCTATGGATGAGTAACAATTGGGCATTCGTCTGACAGCAACTATACTGATGAATAATTAAATTTTTTATTACAGTTGAGTGAGAAGCCCTCTGCCCACATGGTCTGTCAGCTGCCAGGGGAAATGCAGGTAAGGAAAGAGTACCTTCCGGGTCCTGAAATCGTAGTCATTGTTGTGTTTAAGATGGTTGGGATCTTAGGAAAAGTTATAAGTGAAGCAGACTCAAACACTCCCTTCCTTTATACTCCTTTTCAGGATCTAATAAGATAAATCCGCTGGAGCAGGACTTGGGCATGCAAATGGCTGAAAGAGCTGGAACTGAAAACCAGGAGGAAACAGAGATAAAGAGAAATAAGTAATAAGTCAGCTGTACAAACACTGTTACATCATAGCCAATGATGAAGACTCTGATGATGGTGGAGAGGGCACAGCTGGTGTATAATGGGAGACATACTGAACTCTGGAGTCAGAACACCCCAGTTCTGACTTGGCTACTTCTTGCCTGTGACCTTGGGCAAACTCACTTCACCACCACAAACCTCCCTTTCTGTATCTATAAAATGGGGATAATACTACTTACTCCCTGTGTTATCCTGAGGGTTTAACAAGGTAGTGTTCATGGGAGTATCTGGTGATTATAAAGACAGCAAATGCAAGTGATTAGCTTAAAAACCAGAATTAAAGGCAGCTGAGTCCCATCAGCATAAGAGCTGGGATAGGTTGAGTGAATCAGGATTCAGAAATAATGGAAAAGAAAATCTGTAGTATTTGGATTGGATCTGAAATTATCAATGGAATTCTATAGGGTTCAACTTAAATGCATTAAAAAGGGTAAATGAATCCCTCTAGTTGTTAAATGGCATTTTATCTTTCTCTAGTTTGTCAACAGGACAGAACACTTAAAGGGGGACCACTAAATGTTCATTATATTTATGAGAGAGTGCCTATAGAATTCACACGTCCACCAATATATTCACACAGTGGGAAGTGACCACGGGCAGAAGGGACTATTTTTGTTAAACGTATAAAAGCTGAACACTGACTACACGTGATCTGCTTTAATCCTCACAACACAGAATGAAACTAAGGCTCGGAGGGGCTTAGGTAACAAGACCGAGGTCCCAAGGCTACCAATGCGTAGAGCCGCGATAAGAAGCTTATTTCTCTCTTGAAAGCCGTCAGAACATTCACTAGACTATTTTGCTTCGCAGTCCATGTGCAGATGGGCCATCTACAATTAACACGGTCCCTTTCATCTGCTAGGAGAGTTGAGAGTGCGACAATAATTCAGCAAGTGTTTGTTGGGTTCCTTTGTTCAAAGCGCTGGGGATCCGTAAAGGAGAGAGATGAAGCCCTGTCCCTGGGAGCAGCTATGAGGCGAGCGCCACGTGTGTGGCACAGACCCAGTGCTGGAGACCTTGCCGGCCCCTCACTAGCTCTTGGTGGTGAACCCTTCTTGCTAGTAGGTGTCCATGGATGCAGCTACCACCCAAGCAGCCCCCTCCAGACTTGAGCATCCAGAAACTGGCAGACAGCGGGCAGGCCAGCATGGAAATGGACAGAACAGGGATTTGAAGTCCAGTTCTGGCTTCACCATTGTTAGGCCTGTGACCTCCTGTCTGCCCCTCACCCGCTAAAATCAGTTGCTGTGTTTGTAAATGGGGATACTATTGAGAGAGAGAGGCTGGTGAGACATAGTCCAAAAGGGCCTGGGAAATAATACTAAATAAAAGTTCACTTTTATTATCACTTTATGTTTCTGCTCATCAAACCCAGGACAGTTTGTGTTCTCAGCTATCTGTGGGGCTTCATCAAATACAACCTTCAAATATTCCAAACTGCTCCCCTGTAGCAGGAGGGAGTGTCGACTCCACGGGGAGTGGCTGCAGAAGGGCCAGAAACATGAGGCATCTTTCCAGGCCAGCTCCTTCTTTCCACCTCTTCTTGGGCATAGATCCATGTAACACATGCTGGAAGTCTGGGTGGTTGTAATTAACAAAGAGTCAGGTGGGAAGAAGAGGAATTTCTAAAACTTTTGTCAGCAATGCTGAAGTATATACAATGGAACACTACTCAGCCATAAAAAAGAATGAAATAATGCCATTTACAGCAACGTGGATGCAACTAGAGATGATCATACTAAGTGAAGGAAGTCAGAAAGAGAAAGGCAAATACTATATGATGTCACTTGTATGTGAAATCTAAAATATGACACAAATGATCCAATCTGCAAAACAGAAACAGACTCATGGACATAGAGAACAGACTAGTGGTTGCCAAGGGGGAGGGGGCTGGGGGAAGGATGGAGTGGAAGGTTGGGATTAGCAGATGTAAGCGATTATATATAGAATGGATAAACAACAAGGTCCTACTGTATAGCACAGAGAACTATATTCAGTATTCTACAATAAACCATAGTGGAAAAGAAAAAGAATATAAAGAATAAGATACACTACCAAATGTAAAACCGATAGCTAGTGGGAAGCAGCCGCATAGCACAGGGAGATCAGCTCGGTGCTTTGTGACCACCTAGAGGGGTGGGATAGGGAGGGTGGGAGGGAGGGAGCCGCAAGAGGGAAGAGATATGGGAACATATGTATATGTATAACTGATTCACTTTGTTATAAAGCAGAAACTAACACACCATTATAAAGCAATTATACTCCAATAAAGATGTTAAAAATATATATATATATAATGTAAAGAATATAAAAAACAAATGTATATATGTATAACTGAGTCACTTTGCCGTACAGCAGAAATTAACACAACATTATAAATCAACTATACTTCAATTTAAAAAAAGAAAGAAATGCCGAAGTACTTAGCGACACTCCTGACACCCAGGAGCTGCCACCCTCCTGTGACTCTGCCCTGACTCTGTGTCTGAACGACTGTGTCTGACCACTGAGCTCCACGGCTCGGGAACGATGCCTCATCTCACAGAACGACAAAGCAGCCGCCGTCCCACCATCTGAATGGGCCTGGACATCTGGCTGGTATCGCTCCAAAGGGCTCCATCCTGAGCAATCCTCAAGCAAAATGCTCCAGCCTTCCACGTGGACTCAGGCCAGCTTCTCTACAACTTCCATTGGTCCAGTAGATATACCACATTTATATCAGACCTTCAGAAAACACAAGCGGCCCAAAGAGAGGAACGGGTACCTCTACTCTCCCTTGCAGATCCTCCTCCTAATCTACCCCACAGAGATGTTCTAGTCTGTTTCCTGACTCGTTTTGAAAAGTCAGGTCCTCTGACTCACATCTTGATCGATTATAAAAGACCTTCCCCAGGGCACTGCTTTTCCCGGGCCCCCTCATCTGATCCCCTGGGAGTCACATAATCCTCCTATCAGGGCAGTATCCAGCCCATGGACACTACAGAAAACTCGAGGCAGAGGCCAACATAAGTGACTGTGAACATCGAAGAAAGACAGCTGTGGCTGCTTCTCAATGCTTATTAGGGACAAAATAAAACCCACAATGATAAACTTCCCATTTCCCGTGGTGGGTTCATGTGGGTCAATCCAGGCAACAGCTTATAGCTTTAGCTTCTCTCCAAAATTATTTGTGCAAACGTGTCAACGTTGCTCTAAAGGTAGAGGTATACTCTATGGACATGAACTGTCATCAGAAAATCACCCCCTCTTCTCATGATCACCTCCATCTGCCAGAACACTCCCCCACGGTGGGAAGGGAGATGGTAGAGAGCCGAACAGTAACTAGTTAATAATCCTTTCACTCCACACATTTGCATGGAATGAACTTTTTGTTTTGATTAAGGGACTGGGGGGAAAAAAAGACCTTAAGAAATCATAACCTATCCCCCATATATTCTGGTAGCTCTATATTTGTTATCTTCCAAGTGGGAGAGAATTCTTTTATTGTTGTTGATGATATTTTTGTGTTGGCTCATTTTACATTATCTAGTATTTCAATGTAAAGAGCAAAGTACAGACTATAATAAATCAAATATCTGTGTATCCACCAACTAGCTTCCACATTATTAACAATTTACCATATTTTGTTCAGTTTTTTTTTATAAAGGGAAGAAAGCATTTAGGGACTTCCCTGGTGCTCCAGTGGTAAAGAATCCACCTTCCAATGCATGGGACACAGGTTCAATCCCCGGTCAGGGAACTAGGATCCCACATGCTACAGGGCAACTAAGTCTGCGCACCACAACTACTGAGCTTGCGCGCCTCAACGAGAGAGCCCACATGCCACAAACTACAGAGCCCACGCACTCTGGAGCCTGCGTGCCACAACTAGAGAGAGAAAAAGACCCTGCACGCCACAACTAGAGAGAAACCCATGTGCCTCAGTGAAGAACCCATGCGGCACAGCTAAGACCCAACGCAGCCAAAAAAATAAGGAAAATAAATAAATAAAAATTTTAAAAATCATTTAAAAACAGAAAGCATTTACATACACATAATGCTCTGGAAATGTTCTTCCCTGATCCCACGTACTTCCTTCCACTCCAGCAGGTAACCCTTGGCCTGAGGTGAATGGTATCAGTCCCATGAAGACTTTTAAAAAAGATTTACTGCATTTATACTCATAAAGCAATGATAGGATTTGGCGGCATATTTTACATTTTTAATAAAATTGTATCATGGGCTTCCCTGGTGGCGCAGTGGTTAAGAATCTACCTGCCAATGCAGGAGACACGGGTTCAAGCCCTGGTCTGGGAAGATCCCACATTCCACGGAGCAACTAAGCCCCAGAGCCACAACTACTGAGCCCGCACGCCTAGAGCCCGTGCTCCGCAACAAGAGAAGCCACCACAATGAGAAGCCTGTGCACCGCAACGAAGAGTAGCCCCTGCTCGCCGCAACTAGAGAAAGCCTGCACACAGCAACGAAGACCCAACGCAGCCAAAAATAAATTTATTTTAAAAAAAGACATATTTCTTAAAAAAATAAAATTATATCATACTGTATGTTCTATTCTGTACTTACTTTTTTCACTGCTCATTATGCTTTTGAGATACATGCATAACAGTCCCTGAAACTCTGAATCATACATCCCAACTGCTACTATTTCTATCTTTAAAAGAGAAAACTTTCATTGACTTTGCCAGCCACTTCCTTCACTGTTTTTTGCTCTCTTCACCCTTTTGGCAATAAAATTCCCTGAAAGTGTTGTCTACACTCACTGCCTCTAAGTTTTCTCTCACACTCTCTCAACCCACTGCGGTCGGGCCCCCTCGACTCCACTAGCAAAAGACCTGGGTGTGGCAGCTAAAAACCCTTCCTCTCTAGAGTGGCTGCATTGCTTCACGAACGGCCAACAAGAAGCCTCACGTCTCAGCTCCCGGCGGTGGCTTCTGTAGTGGCCCCACGGCTTTAGAGAACCTTCTTCGGCTTCTGTGTGTGGAACTTTAGGACCTGGGGCCGAGCACCCTCACAGACTGGCTCACCTCGAGAGGTGATGGCAATTCCGCTGCCTCTGCCGCTGTGTGACAGTCTTCAGAACACGGCACTCGTGAAGATGCTGAATCTAGAAGTCCATTCCGACAGCTTCTCGGGATGTGCAGAAACACTGAGTTTTTTCTTCCCTTGTGGACACTGTCACACAAAGAGCCTCTCTCCAGGACCCCCTACCTTCCATGGCTCTTGACTTCCACTCAGGCAACCAGCGAAGGCCCCTAGTGGCTAGTAAGATAGAGGCCCACAGGTGGGCCAAGAAGCATTTTCAGCCCACCTCTTCCATTCCTGAAAACATCCTTTGTTGCAGTTGGCAGTAAGGGTCTATGAATGCAGGCTTAGATCCCCATCAGGAAGAGAACTCGAAGCTCACGAAGGAGCAAGGAGGCACTGTTCTCAGAGCATCTCACCTGTGAAAGGACACCTTTATCATCCATGCATATGCTACCACGACCTACTCTGCCCGCCCCACTTGTGGAGAAAGGTGGACTCATACACCAAGAAGCCCCACTAGACTTATAAATTGCCTACATGCACTAGTCAGACTCACGGTGCTGACAAGGCAGTTTCATTCTTTTTCTTTTTTTTTTTTTTTGTCCTGTTCAATTACTTTGCATCTCAATTTATACTGAGATATGGGTGGATATGCATGAGTTCCCAAAGTCCCAGTGTCCTGATCAGGAAATGCTGTAGAAAAACAAAACGGACATTATAAATATTCTCACCAAACCCCAGCTCTAAGAAACAAATTACCTGTGCAGAGAAAACTGCGAATAGATGCTGCTTATCCCGCCAATGTATTTCATACACTAAGTTTTGTTTTGCATTATGCTTTCCATACAACGCACCCTAAAAAGATTTTTACCGTGAACTGTGTAAATGTGGTAAGGATTGCGGAGAGAGGAAAATAACAAGAGGTACACAGACAAAGAACAACTTAAACCAAAGATTTTGGAAAGAAGGGTTATTGGGGACAAATAAAACATTTTAAAAGTGGGTGTTGCATAATTAAATAATCAGAGAAATAATTCAAGACAAGTAAATTGGCTTTCTTCTCCTTTCTTGACATTTTTTGTCTTGAGTTATTTCTCCCTTGGGTAAGACAGCCAGGATTTGACTCTTGGCTCTCTCACTATCTGTGACCTTGGGCAATTTATTTACCTCTGTAAGACTCAGCCTCGTTATCTGTAAAATAGGAGATAATTACAGCACCCATCTTTTTGGGTAGCTATGAGTATTTGAATGAAGCACATGCCTGGCGCATAGAACATATTCAATACATGTCAGCTAGTAATATTATTAATACTCCCTTCATAAATTTCTCAGTATTCATTTCCTCCCATTTTAACCCCCCTCGACCCCTCACCCACTCCGTCTGCCTTCAGCCTCCCACCTCGTCCCTGCTTTCATTCCCACTTCTTTGAACCAGGCTGACAAGTCCCTTCACAATCTTTCTCAATCTATCTTTCCAGCCCCAGATACTTCCCTCGCTCTGTAAACATCCTCCATGCTGACCACACAGAACTCTTCCCAGGTCCCAGTGATGGCAGCTCTTTGGCGTTTCTCTGTCCTTACTTCCTCTGTGCTCTTTTCCTGGAATGCCCTTCTCCTCTCATTGTCTGACTCAAGACAATCAGTCCTCTCTCCGTGGCTCTTTGAACCCACCTCTGATACTGCACTTGTCTCTTTGTATTGCCAAGTTTGTTTATGAAATACACTTCTTACCCGTATTGTGAGCAGTATATCTATATATAGATCAAGACAGATAGATCTCGATAGATAGACACAGACTGATAGAGAGACAGAGAGAGATAGGTAGGTAGGTGGATAACTACATGTATGTATCTCCACCTAGTAGGTACTTTGACACACTTGCGGGATGATTGAGTGAACATGCTATTTCTTCTGAGCTGTTCTGGTCTTGCTAGGTCACTTGGAAGAACTTCCAGGGACACCAGATCAATGCTGTTTTCGCTTGCCACCTTCAAAACCCAAAGTATGTGAGACCCTCAGGTCACTGAGGCAAGTTTTCCAGCTCGAAAACACCAAGCCTGCATTTGACCCTCATGTGAAGGCGAGTCTCTTCTGAAGATAAAATGGAGATGAGGGGTGAGATTCTTCCAAGGACCCAATTTCCCTGTGAGATCCTCTGGTGACTTAAAAAGCATTCTGGAAAGAATTACGTGGCACTTGCCTCACCCATCCCAGGCTATGATAAGATCAAGCTCTTGGTGGTCCACACTGTGAGTCTCTTTTGTTCCCCACTGTTTTGGGAGGGGGAACGTTAGAGCAGAGATTCCCTGGGAGACCTGGAAGATTCCTCATCATCTCACTATAGCTGATGGGAACCCAGAAATGATTCAAAGCTGAAGCCACTCTCCCAGGTCAATACATTTCATGGCCATTTAAACTGGAAACCAGACAGCCATCTGGATACAACCCATTCATATTTTTGTGAAGTTGTAAATACACCGTAAGAGGAGTCCAGTAAAATCCTACTATAATGTTGGTGCTGGGAGCCATGAAGAGTACCCCCCTTGACAGACATTCCCTGATCTAGAGAAAAACTCACTGTCTACAGAGTCCAGCATCCTGGGGGACGGGATGACACCGGCTAGAAAAGTAAACCCAAAGGAGAGAGGCGCTTCCCAGTAGAGTTTTTGGCTTTTTTTTTTTTTTTTTTTTGGTTATTTGCTTTGTTCTATTTTGTTTTACTATAATTCAGTTCTACTGGTAGCTGGTAGCTGGACGGGGCATAATTTCCCTGAGTTTCAGTAAAAGACGTGTTAAAAAACGATGGCCTCCATAGCAGGCTCAGAAATAGTGGGTCAGTATGTGAAAAAAACAGAAATGGTAAGTGACCCTCCCAAGGTCTGGTTAGTGGTGGAGTGTGGACCAGAGTCCAGGTGTCCTGACCACTCACCACCAGTCCTCCTTCCGCTGGACAAAATCCCTTCTAGGTCAGAGCAGGGAACCCAGGAATGGCATCTCAGGTTGGGGGACAGGCAGAAAGGGCAGGGAGGGCACCAAGATAGCCAGTTCCAGCCCAAACTCCAACAGTCTGGGTTCAAAAATCCAGCTCCGCTTCTTAGTGGCTGTGAGATGTTGGGTCCATTTACTTCATTTCCCTGTGCCTCTATTTCCTTGTCTGGAAAGTGGGCTGATGATAATATGGGTCACTCTAAGGACAGAAGGACACATTAAAGCTTTGGGAAGAGGGCCTGGCACACAGTGATCAGGACGTTAGCTGTTATTACTCTGACAGTGGATTCTCTCCAAGCCTTCTTCGACTGGGGGAGAGCCGGGCTCTCACCTATTCCTTTGATCGTGGCCGTAAATTTGCTCCGGCACCAGCACTCCCAAAGTAGAATCCTCTATTAACTTCCCCAGGCCTGTGACCCATCTCTGCTTGGAAACTTTTCAGGGGCTGCTTACTTACTACTTCTTTAGAGGGTCCCTTCCACTGCTGGATAACTGCACTACTTAGAAAGATCCCTCTGGCATTGGGATAACATCTGATCTACCTCTCCGTAGCCTCTCCTTGTTGGTCCTTTTTTTTTTTTTTAGCCAGGGACTGAACCCAGGCCCTCAGCAGTGAAAGCGCCGAGTCCTTAACTACTGGACCACCAGGAAGTTCCCCTCCTGTTGGTCTTAACGCTACTTACTACGTTGCTTCTCATACTAAGATAAACGTTCCCCCATGAGACTTGGGGATGGGTTGGGGATGTGTAAACCCATACAGTAAATATGGCATGTTTTCCTGATGAACCAAATTGAAATGGAGACTTATGCGGGGTGGGGGGATGGATTTTAAACTTTACCTTGAATGTCTTTGCATTTTAAAAGATTTTCTAATCTAAAATACTTTTCATTCAAACCAACAAGCATATTTTTGTGGATAAATATAAAGTTCAAATAACTTCTTTTTCGGATCTGACACAAAATGTTGCTTCTGGCAGCTCTGCCCCAGACCCCTCAGGAGTATCTATTCACTTGTCTTTTACATTGGGAATTTCTAGATGGAAGAGCCTGAGACATGCTGCTCTACTGAGAAGAGCTACAAAGAACCAGTCTAATTCCTCTCCCACAGGACCGCCCGGTGAAGTTTTCATAAGATCTTACAGTTGGAAAGACACTCAGAAGTAGTCTAAATGCATCTGCCTTCTGCAGCAGGCCTAACAGATGGTCACCCAGCCTCTCCTGGATCAGGCTCAGAGCAGAGACCACATGGTAATCGTCGCCATCCCATCGCTGGCCAGCTCGAATTGTTAGAATGTTCTTTTCTTAAGCACACGCACAAAGGCCCTGGGATGAGCCAGACCTCAGCTGGACTTCAGGATGAGTCACTTAATCTCACTGGTCCTCAGCTTCCTCAGCTATAAAATGGGATAAATGGTGTTAGCTACACCACAGCGATACTTAGAAGTGAAAACGCACATTAATCACTTAGCATTCTATCTGACACATTAAAGGATTCAATAAACGTACACCGGGACTTCCCTGGTGGTGTAGTAGTTAAGAATCCGCCTGCCGGGGCTTCCCTGGTGGCACAGTGGTTGGGAGTCCGCCTGCCGAGGCACGGGACACAGGTTCTTGCCTCGGTCTGGGAAGATCCCACATGCCGCGGAGCGGCTGGGCCCATGAGCCATGGCCGCTGAGCCTGCGCGTCCGGAGCCTGTGCTCCGCAACGGGAGAGGCCACAGCAGTGAGAGGCCCGCGTACCGCAAAAAAAAAAAAAAAAAGAATCCGCCTACCAATGCAGGGGACACGTGTCCGAGCCCTGGTCCGGGAAGATCCCACATGCCACGGAGCAAATAAGCCCGTGCGCCACAACTACTGAGCCCGCGTGTCACAACTGCTGAAGCCTGCTTGACCTAGAGCCCGTGCTCCACAACAAGAGAAGCCACCACAATGAGAAGCCTGCGCACCGCTGCTCGCCGCAACTAGAGAAAGCCCACGCACAGCAACAAAGACCCAACACGGCCAAAAAAAGAAAAAATAATTATATATATATATAAATGTGTACCATTATCTCCCCATCTCCCCATTTAAGAGCTTCCACCAGCTAAAGTTCCAGAGCTTGCTTGTGATGCCTCTGCTCCAAAACCATGTTTTAGATATTTGATAACCGTTCACGTACTCTCCCCCAACTGCGCCTCAAAAAGCCTTTTTCCTCAGTTAAATATAACGCCACCTTCCTCAACAGAATAACAGTCAGATGTCTCTTTTTTCAGAAAGCCACTTGAAAGTGTATTAAAAGATTCTTATGGATAGACTGGAGAAATGGTAGAAGACAAAAAGTGCCATGGAGAAAAAAATTAAAAAGCAGAGTAAAGGAGGTGGAAGAAGCTAGGATGGGGGGCGAGGGGAGGTGCAAATTATGCTCAGGTAACTCAAAAGCTCAAAGGACTGGGCTTCCTCATAAAGTCTGATTGGAGAACAGGGCTTGGATCAAAGTTCACGAGGGCATCTCACTCCTTCTCTGAGTTGCAAACAGACATCTGAGCACAGCGCTGGCCCTATTTACCCACCGTGCAGCAGCTGAAAACAGGAAGGGACCGAGCAGGGGTCCGGCTGGGGCAGCCTAAGGCCCCTTGCTGTCCTGCTCGCTGCCTGTGGCTGCACAATGCCAGCCTCTGAGCCTTGGAGGAGAGGGCCAGGAAAGCGGGAGGTGGGGCACAAGGCCCTCATCTTTACATCATGCCTTGGCCCCTACACATCAGCTCAACGGGTGTGTCAGGCTCGCAGCCATTCAGTTAACTCATCCTCTGGAAGACAGGTGCAACCAAGGTGTTATGGACTGAATTGTGTCCCCCTAATAGTCATGTTGAAGCCCCTACCGCCAGTGTGACTGTATTTGGAGATGGAGGTGGTTAAATGAGGTCACGGGGGGAGAGGGGTTATCCGATAGAAATGATGCCCTTATAAGAAGAGGAGAAGACACAAGAGTTCTCTGCCCCCTCCCATACACTGCAGAGAAAAGGCCACAACAAGAGGGCAGCCATCTACAAGCCAGGAAGAGAGTTCTCCCCACGGACCGAATCAGCCAACACCTGGATGAAGGCCTTCCAGCCTACAGAACTGTGAGGACATGAATTTCTGTTGTTTATGCTGCATAGTCTGTAGTATTTTGTTATGGTGGCCCGAGCTGATTGATAGATACCCAAGGCGGAGCAGATCCCCAGCAGTGCGATACTGTTAGTGGGAGCTCCTTCCTTTACGGGCAGAGGGAGGACATGGGGAGAGAAGAGATCCCCACCAGAGGCAGAGTCTTAAAATAATTCAATGGTGTAATTATAAAATATAAGAATGGAAAATAAGGCAAAATTTAAATAGAAAGTTATTATGCCCTAGCTATGTGTTCAATATGTTAGTCTATTCTTGGAAAAGGAGAAAGTGAAAGAAAGCCTTGAACAGGTGAAAGAGTGAAGAAAGAAAACATTCACAGAGGGCAAGGAGAACACTCAAAAGAAGTTAGAAGTACTCTTTAAACCCACACTCAGATGGTGCAAATCCTAACTGAAAGTTTTTGAAAAGTATTTACTGAATGCCTGACGTATTCAGGGTGCTGAGCTAAGTGTGGAAGGATACCCATCCTGCTTTCTAGAAACTTAAGTTTCACAATGCAAATCCCTTCCTTCCTTCCTTCCTCCCTCCCTCCCTTCCTTCCTTTCTTCCTTCATAATTTACCAAACATTGAGCCGGACCTTTGCTAGAGAATGCAAAAGGTATATAAAGATAAGTTATAGGTCATACTTTTGAGGTATTCAAAGTCTCAAAACAAAAACAAGTTAAAAATAGAATCAGCCTGTGGAAGGGCCACAAGCTTCACAGAGATGAAGAAATTTAAAAGATAACTTCCACTTCCGGAGCTGAGGCCAGAGAAGAAGAATATTCTGAGGAGAGGAGATGGCCTGAGCCCCACCCCAGAGAGGCCTGGACACACAGTGACCTTCTGAGAAGCCAAGTCCAGTCCTGGGACCGGGTGGAAGGGGATGACACCTCAGTGGAAATTTCCCCTCTGCCTTCAAAACGCTTCTGAGATATGATTTTTGCCTTGAATTACTAACCTGATAAAACATCCAAAAATAGCTATTTTACTAAAAATAGCCAAATCCCTCTCCCTCCCCCCTCCACAAGCTTCTCCAAAGCTGCCTGTGGTGCCTCTGCCCTACACGAACTCCCATCCCTTCCCAAATTCATGACTGATGGCGTAAGCAGAGAGGAGGCAGAGGGAAATCAGCTTAGTTTCTCTGCTCTGCTTTTTAGTACCTTTTTTAATTACAGTTTTTCCAGATCTTTAGGCCTCCTATTCCTGCTACATCCCTAACGTCTACTCCTTCAGTTACTCCTTTTAAATGCTGAACATTTGTCATATATTTTTTAAACTGATATTCAAAACAAGTCCAAGACGTGTTATTATTCTATTTACAGACGAGAAAACTGAAGCTCACAGAGGTTGTATCGCTTGCCTACGGTTATAAAAGTAGCTAATGGTGGAAATTTAAAACCAAGTTCATCTGACTGTATAGCTGTGGTTCTCAAAGTGTGGGCCCTCGTCCAGCAGCACCTCCTGGGAACTCATCACAGACCCACTGAATCGGAAATGATGTACGGGTGAGGGGGTCAGGCCCAGCGATCTGTGCTCTAGCAAAGCCCACGAGGTGATACTAACGACTGAGAACCTTCGCTTAAAGCGTGTAACCGTAACCTATCACTCACCCCCACGTTCTGCTACCCGTGTGCGAAAAAATCACCTTGGGGGAATCATCCAGAAAAATAGATTTTTTCACTTCTCCACCTAGATGCTTCCAAGGAATGAAAGGTTACACTTCACTCTACACTCTAAACTTGACCGCCATCTCAGTTGGCTACCCCAGATTCGTTATCAGACCAATCGGTTAATTGTTTAGTGTGGAAATGTGTATTCCCATCCTGCAAGGAATTCCGGGACGCTAGCTACTCAGGAAGAGGAAAATCGCAGCTTAGCTATCGAATCCAACTTGGTATCAAGTTTCCTTTGTCAGCACAACCCAACCCTCAGGAGACTAACAGCTCATTCTAGGCACTACCCCAGAGACGCAGCTCTGACTACTGCCACCGGTCAGTGTTTATTGATTGAGTACTCCTCCATGTCAGGTCCCCCACTAAGCACTTGAGATGCTTCATCTCAATTCATTCTTCTTTTTTTTAATTTTTATTGGCGTATAGTTGATTTCCAATGTTGTGTTAGTTGCAGGGGTACAGCAAAGTGAATCAGTTACACATATACATATAGCCACTCTGTTTTAGATTCCTTTCCCATATAGGCCATCACAGAGCACTTAGTAGAGTTCCCTGTGCTATACAGCAGGTTCTTATTAGCTATCTATTTTATATATAGTAGTGTGTAACTGTCAGTCCCAATCTACCAACCTATCCCTCCCCCGCCTTACCCCCTGGTAACCGTCAGCTTGTTTTCTACATCCGTGACTCTGCTCCTGTTTTGTAAATCAGTTCACTTGTCACAGCCTAAGATACAGGAACTATTATCAGCCCCATTTCAAAATCGAAGAAGCCAAGACACAGCAAGATTAAGTAATTTGACCAAGGCCACCAGCTAATAAACTGTTAGCTGAAACTCCAACTCCATTTCTGTCCCCCATGCTCTCCTGCCTTTCCTGAACAAGTCCTCGTTCCTGGTATGCTTCAGGCATAACCTCTGCATTTCCGCTTGAGAGTCCTCCTTGCAGCCGGGGATCCAGTTTCCTGCTCTACCAGGTTCTTCTCTGACACCACTTTCCCAGCTGTCTTCCATCCCCCTCCCCACCTGGGTGACGCTCCATCTGGACCTGCTTCCTGCTTGCTAGCCTTTCACCCCCTGGTCACTTCACCTTCCTTCAGACCAGTTCAATCGCATCTATGTGCTGCTGAGCAGGGCATACATTCTAGCTTCTGCCAGTTCCCAGTTTCTAAGGCAATTTTTTCTTATCTTACCATCTCTGCTTTGACCAGACACTTGGTACAACTTCAAACATTGTCGCCTGTTGTCTGGCTGCCTAACGAGAACTCTTGGCCCACTTTGAAGCCAGCTTTCTTGAAGCCACTGTCATATTTAGCACCCTTAATATAGACTTTGTCTACCACAGAGTGGGGTGTACTGAGAAGATAGATAAGCCTCTGTGAGGAGGTTATTTCTCTGCTTGTGATTTCTAGCCTAGTGGTGGAACCAATACTGAGTCTGGTGATATAAGCTGAAATGCAAAAAAAAAAAAAAAAGGGGGGGGGCCTGCAGCTCCTCAGACTTGGCCACTGAGAGTTCACCAGAAGCATTGCTAACAAAGTTGGGGGGAGGCCCCCTGGAGGGTCCTTTCCTCCCAGAATGATTGGGGCATAGGCCAGCTCAACCTTATAGGCAAACAGGAAACTCTACCCACAAACAAAAGGAAAAAGGAAGCTTCCAGATTCCTGTTCCAAGTAGCCTCCTGAGAAGGACTTTATCTTTGGGGAAAATTTTGCTGAAGGAAATTTGAACTGAAGTTGAGAGTTTCCTTTGTTAAGAAAAGCAAATAACATGAAAAGGGAGAGAAGCAATGAGACAAAAGATTGGTCATCACAGATACAGATCTAATCTCTGGGATAAAATATGCTGGAAAGAACCTAGTCTTAAATACACAGAGAGGGGAGGCGGGGGTGAAAGGCCTGAACCAAGGCTCAATATGGGGTGAGCCTGACCTCCGAGAGGAGTAGTGAGGACACCTGACCAACCAGAGAGAACAGTATAGAATCAGGCGTGCAGGGGCAGATCACCACCCTGTACTGCCAGGATGGCGTGTTTACTAAACCCATGGGCCATAGAGAGTTCTGGCTCCAAGCATCTGAAATGAGATCATCATAGCATATTAATAATAACAGTCAACGTTTTAAAACATGTACTAGAATCTTCTTGAGCCTTTTGTATGTATTAACTCATTTAAACCTCCCAATAATGGTATGAAATAGATACCATTATTATCACTCCCCTTTATAGAACACAGAAAGTTTGGCTATCTTTCTCAAGGTCACAGTGTGCAAGGCTCAGGGCAGGATTTGAATGCACGCCATCTGCTTCAAGGTCCCTACTCTTGACCACCATACTTGACCGCTAAGCAGTCCACAAAATTAGTGACGTATATTCTCTTCTCTCTGTTGAGAAGAATATAGGCAACTCCTGGAATGGCAGCAAGCTACAGCAGAAAGAAACCTGGGTTGGAATCCGAACTCTACAACTAGACCTTAGATCTTGAACCTTATAAGGTTGTTTTAAGTATAAATGAGATCATGCATGACTCTGGCACACAGCAGATGCTAAGTAAATCATTACACTAGCTGGTATTCCTTGATGATTCTCAGGTGCCAGGAATATTTTTTTCAGGGGCTTAATATGTATTTATTGTTCATAACAAAACCCAATGTGGATGTTTCTGGATGGGTAGCTTTCTTGATCACTCTCTTCCAATTAGTGACACAGGGATCCATATTCTTTCCATTTTGCAATGGAATGGTCTTCCGCAAAAAGTCTCCGTGGTGTCACATTCTAGAAGGGAGTTGACTCAATTCTCATTTCTATTTAAGGAAGGAACTGAAATCTCTTCTTCCTGATGGATCCAGGAGCCACAGAGCCTGTTAGTCTCTTGCACGTTGGTGGGTCAGGAGTGTGGGAAGGGTTTGGCTGCATTCCTCTCTGATGGAACCCTAGACACACGACTTCTGAGTTGAATTCAACGGGAGCAGATGAGTTTTATACCTGTTACACTTCAGGGCATGAAAAATGGTTCTGTTCAGCGTCTCGGGGAACTTCTCAAAACCCCACACTAGTAATACTTGCTCGAGCCCCATATAGATGCAATTCTCATGTCCTCTTTTAGTCATATCTTAATGAATGAAATAGATTCGAAAGGTTACAGTCATAAAGCAACTTTCTTCTTTCTCCCACTGTCCTTCTGTAAGTGGGTTCTTTCTCTGGCACTAGTTGAGATTTCAGACAGATCTAGGACCTCTTCTGGTCCTTCCTAGGCATACGGGTCATTTCCAGTCACAAAACAGCCTCACTTCAGTATTTAAATATCCAGGCCATAGTAATAATCAAAATACTGAACTTTTATCTATATTAGAGTCTCTCCCCTTCCAGCAGGGCAGTACTTCAGGGCACTGAGTGTTTGCCTACAGGCAGGGAGGGATGCATGGACATCTTCCTCCCTGTCTCCCCACTGGACCTGCTGCTGCTTTGACCCCTTCTGGTCAGATTCAGGGAAGGCAGGTTTTGGAGGAAAAGAGCATCTGTCTTATATGGCTGGGACTAGCATGACCTGGGGTCAGGGCCACGGGGCCTGGCACACATGCAAGGCTGACCCCTGTGTGGGCGGCCATTGCAGGTGGCTAAGGGAACCTCCCACTCAGTTACCTTAACACCACGGTGGCCATATGTCCTGTTTGCAGAGACAGTTCCAGTTCAAGCCTGTTGCCCCAGCATCTTGGGTAATAGCACCCCCTTTCTTTCTCAAAAAATGGCCCCGTTTTGATAAAAAGTTAAATAATCATCCTGCTTAACACAAATGGGCACGCTTCAACTTCCCGCTGACCTGTAGGCTCCCAGCAGGCCACTCTACTGGTCACTGCATCCCTCCAGGGAGAACTGTGGACAAAGTCCTTTCAAGAAATCTCCAGGCTGGCTCGCCACCCACATGGCTCACATCTGGTGTCCATGGAAATGGATCCCCTTCCTCACGTGGTCTAAGAAATGCAGCTCACAACTACTGCAGCTCCCTTTCTCTGTTGTCATTTCTCTCCCACCTCAGGACTGACTATCCCTTCCCCCACATATCCTCACACTCCTCTCACTCCAGAGGCTATACAGAAGCTGCCCTAAAGCCCCCTCACTTGCCTAAAGTGAAAAGGAAGGCCCCCATTCCTCGCCCCTGTGGTGGGAGGGGGCATAGCACTCTAACAGCTGCCTCTAGAGGAATCCTCACTCTAGGCTCTCCATTTCTACTCTTTTTGTTTTTTTTTTTTTTTTTTTGCTGTACGCGGGCCTCTCACTGCTGTGGCCTCTCCCGTTGCGGAGCACAGGCTCCGGACGCGCAGGCTCAGCGGCCATGGCTCACGGGCCCAGCCGCTCCGCGGCATGTGGGATCTTCCCGGACCGGAGCACGAATCCGTGTCCCCTGCATCGGCAGGCGGACTCCCAACCACTGCGCCACCAGGGAAGCCCCATTTCTACTCTTTTTAAAGGTTGCAGGTGGGTGACTATTAATGCTAGCGGATCTGGCTTTACCATTTCTCAGCATGTCTTGAAAAAGGGTACAACTTCTTATTCTTTTACAACATGGAGTTACTTAGCACCTATTGTAATATTCTCAGACTTTAGGGACTCTGCCCATCTCCTAAGCAACAAGGGAGTTGAATTTAACATCTAGTTATGTCTAATTTAATAAAGAAGTAAGGAAAAAAAAAACATCACCCAGCTCTACTGAACTCTACCAAAAAAGGTGATTCTTGTAGCAGGCTGTGGCCCAAAGCCACAGCAACTGCCAGAAATGCAACGTGGACAGCACAGGGAAGGAGCACAGCAAGGGCAGGATCCCCACCACCAAGGAGAGGAGACAGGACTTACCAGGATGGCCTTGGTCACTTTCCTTCCTTACTTTTTTTTTTTTTAATTTACCATCTTCATTGGAGTATACTTGCTTTACAATGGTGTGTTAGTTTCTGCTTTATAACATAGTAAATCAGCTACACATATACATATATCCCCGTATCTCCTCCCTCTTGCGTCTCCCTCCCACCCTCCCTATCCCATCCCTCTAGGTGGTCACAAAGCACCGAGCTGATCTCCCTGTGCTTCCCACTAGCTATCTATTTTACATTTTCCTTACTTACTTCTTGAAGATGCTAGCGCATGTAACAGAATCTGGAAACCTGAAACATGCCCATGGCATTCCACACCTGGAAAGAAGGGTCTGTGCAAACTTTATCTCAGCTTTGAACATGTGAACAGAAAATCCACCCTAGACCTACCCCTCTAACTGGGGACAGCTGGCCGCATTGCTAACTGACCCATGCACAGAGGGGTCACCATCGCTGGTTTGGTTTTCAGTCCTCTGTCCAATCCAAAGAGTAGAGAAAGGAATAGAGGGAAGATTCCTCCTCTTTGTGTCTACAGGGGGGTCACAGCAGTCCCCTTGAAAGCTGAAGATGGAAATCTAAGAGCATGGCCTTACGGAGGAATCACTGTGCTGTCTCTGTTTTTCCTGTGAGGAACCTGAGAGGCCCTGTGGGTATGCATGCCCAAGCCATGGGCTGTATCAGTGGCTTAGCCAGGAATGATCTCCATGTCCTGATCGCTACACAACTCAAGCTCTGTAGAATAGACTGTCTTCAGAAACAAAGAAAAGCTTTTTAGGGTAATCCCACCTTTTCCCACAAGCCATGTTTTTATAGGAGGTTTTTGTTTTTTCCCAGCAGCAAGGTAAAGCAAGCAATGGAACTAATTTGTTCTCAGATCAGAGTCCGCTGTGTGCTTCAGAGAGCAAAAGCGTTTCTGTTGTTGTTGCTTTTTTTCCTCTTTCGATGCTGGTTTGGAGCAGGAATTGAACTTGGCCATGGGCTATGAGGAAAAAGAAATGGAGAGCCAAAGCTTCTCTTTCTTTGGTTGAGATTTAGATTTCCATAAAAATCTATAGGTTTATAACTAAAATGGTTACTAAATATGTATTCACTTACACATGCATACTCTTTGAATCCTCCTTCCTGCTTCCCTCCCCTAACTCCTCATAGTAGCACCAGCCGAGCTCCAGGACACTAGAATAGCCTTTATTAATAAGGTGCTAAAGTATTACGTGCCTAACCTAGCTTGATTATCTTGCCGATAGAAACAGATGCAAGGTTATTGAGGTTCTATCAAATGCTGGCAAAGAAAGGGAGATTCAAAAGTTCACACATAACATGAACAAAGCTTCACATCAAAATTCTAGAATGCCCTGATCTACTTACGAATTGAGGAAGGAAGCAGAGTTGTTTATTTCACTATTTCTTCTCTGCTCACAGACAATTTGGGTAGATTCTACTCTCAGCCCTGAGCTAGTTTAAGAGTAACTGGAGCCGAGACAATTCAATGTGAAAGAATAGTCCTTTCACCAAATGGTACTGGGACAACTAGATATCCTCATGCAAAAGAATGAAGTTGGACCCCTATATTAGTCAACTCAGGCCACCATAACAAAATACCAAGACTGGGTGGCTCGAACCACAGAAATATATTTTCTGTTTTGGAGGCTAGAAGTCCAAGATCAGGATGCCATCGTTGTCGAATTCTGGTGAGAGCTCTTTTCCTGGCTTGCAGAAGGCTGCCTTCTCACTGTGTCCTCACATAGTGAGTAAAGAGGAGAGAGAGAGAGAGAGAGAGAGAGAGAGAGAGCGATGTCTCTCCCTCTTCTTATAAGGCCACAGTCCTACTGGACTAGGGCCCCACCCTTATAACTTCATTTAACCTTAATTACCTTCTAAAGACCCTATCTCCAGATTGGGGGTTAGGGCTTCAACATATGAATTGGGGGTGTGGGGGGGGGACACAATTCAGTCCATTACAACCCCTTCCTCACACTGTACACAAAAATGAATTCAAAATAGATCAGAGACCTAAATGTAAGAGCAAAACTATAAAACTTTCAGAAGAAATGTAGGAATAAATCTTTATGACCTCAAGTGAGGAAAAAATCCTTCTTAGAAATGACACCAAAAGGACAAGTGACAAAAGAAAAAATAGATACATGGGACTACATCAAAATTTAAAACTTTTGTGCAATGGACACCATCAAAACAGTGAAAAGACAGCTCACAAAATGAGAGAGACATTTGCAGATCATATACCTGATAAGAGACTTGTATCTAGAACATATAAAGAACTCTCACAACTCAATAATAAAAAGGCAAATAACCCAATTAAAATATAAACAAAGGATCTAAACAGACATTTCTCCAAAGAAGACATAAAAATGGCCAAGAAGCAGGTGAAAAAAATGTTCCTTATCACGAAACAGGAAAATGCAAATGAAAACCACTATGAGATACCATCTCACATCCACTAGGATGGCTACAGTGAGAAAGATGGATAATAACAAGTGTTGGCTACAATGTGGAGAAATCAGAACCTTCGTACATGACTGACGGGGATATAGAATGGTGCAGTTACTTTTGAAAACAGAGCAGCAGTTCCTCAAAAAGTTAAACACAGAGCTGTCATATGAACCAGCAATTTCACTACTAGGTGCCTATCCAAGAGAAATGAAAACATACATTCACACAACAACTTGTACACAATGTTCACAGCAGCATTATTTATAATAGCCAAAAAGTGGAAACAATCCAAATGTCCATCAACTGATGAACAGATAAATAAAATGTGGTAAATCTATACAATAGAATATTATATGGCAACGAAAAGACTGAAGTAATGATACCTGCTACCACATGGATGAAACTTGAAAACACACTGACTCCCTGGCGGTGCAGTGGTTAGGAATCCGCCTGCCAATGCAGGGGACACAGCTTTGAGCCCTGGTCCAGGAAGATCCCACATGCCACAGAGCAACTAAGCCCGTGTGCCGCAACTACTGAGCCTGCGTGCCTAGAGCCCACGAGCCACAACTACTGAGCCCATGTGCCGCAACTACCGAGGCCCGTGTGCCTAGAGCCCATCCTCTGCAACAAGAAAAGCCAGCACAATGAGAAGCCCACACACCACAACAAAGAGTAGCCTGGCTCGTCCCAACTAGAGGAAGCCGACACACAGCAACGAAGACCTAATGCAGCCAAAAATTAATTAATTAATTAAGTTAAAAAAAAAAATACACTGACTTAAAGATGCCAGTCACAAAAGCTACACACTGAATGAGTTAATTTATATGAAATACCCAGAGTAGGCAAATCTACAGAGACAGAAAGTAGATTAATGGGTTACCTAGGGCAGGGTGAGTTGTACATATACGTACACACCCAACTTGAAGAACTACTTTACCTAAGATTTGAAACAAAAAAATTTAAGAGAAAAATAGAGGGGTGTGACCCAACATATAGGATTTTATTCATTCTTGGAAAGGCATCAAAATGTCTGAAAGCTAGAAAATTGAATTAGGGAAAAATATACTCAGGAAAATGAAACCAGAGTTCAGATTATGTTAAGCGGAGCAAAGGAAGGCACTGATCTTGCTTAAAGGGGTGAGAGCACAGGGATACGGCTTTGACCGTGCTCTGAATAACTCTTGTTAGGAAGGAAATGGAACCCACACAGACAGTCATGCCTTCCTTCCCTGGAAGTGACCTCACCTCTAATATGTGACTATAAAGAACAACAACACGCTCTTTTTCCTGCTGGTAAAAGCAGTATATTTAAGATAGTAGAAAAAGTACAGAGAGAGGCAGAAGATCACTCGATCTTGTACTGATAACTGGTAGATTCTCTCCTATGCATGTTGCTTCCCAGAGTCAAACTGATACAATACACAGAATTTTGTATCCTTATTTTACATTTACAGTCAACATTTCCATTATTTAAAACTCCCATAAGTATCACTTTCAATCAGAAGAATGAACCGTCATTTATGTAACTAATTTCCTAATACGAGAAATTTACCTTTTCAATCTTATATTATTATTAAAAACAAAATGAAGCAAAGGAAATTTTGAGCATAGATTTTTGGCCATATTTCAAATTATTTCCCTGGAATATAAACAATTTTATAGTCAAAAGGTGTGAAACTGTTTAATGACTCACAGTACTTATCAAAAGTGTAACATAAACTAATCTATAAACAGCAGTGTGTTAACAAGCCCATCTCACTACACAGTATGAGGACTTTCCAAAGTAACTCACATTCCCTTTCTAAAAGAATTCTCATCACAGCGTTATTGATGATAGCGAAAATTGGAGGAAAAACAAATATCCAACAACAGTGGAAAAGTTAAGTAGATCATGATGGATCATTTTTCAGTAACTAAAGTCCAGTGTTTTCAGAGAATATGAAATGGCAAAGAAAAGCGATTTCTATAAAAAATTTTAAATGAAATGACATGTATGCCAAATACCAAATTGTTGGTGAGGTCAGGCAACACAAAAGCATACCAGCAGTGACTATGCCTGGTTTGTGGGATCACAGGTGATTTTGTTTGTTTGTACATTTCTACATTTTCCAAACTACCTAAAACTGACAATGTATTATTTTTATAATTTTTTAAAGTTCATTGATTTAAAACATTAGCCCCATAAGTAAATTCACGTTCAGTGTGTATCCTGCAGAGAAAAGGTCGAAAAGGGAAAAAAACCTATGTGTACCATTGAAAGCCAGTGGGGAGAGGTCTCGCTGCTCTGGTTTCTAGCTAAAGCCCTACTGCTTCCTGGGTGTGCTCTGTGCTGAGACCTCATTTCCTCGTTATTACAGGGAGCAGTTGGATGACTTCCACGTGCTCTTTCCGAGTCTGCATCCTCGAGAGCACCCCCTGGGACCGTGTTCCAGCCATCAAACGGGCATTAATAACTGATTGCACACGAGGCAAGCATCCAAGCAAGTTTGGCGTTTCTTGCCAAGCGCAGAAGGAGAAGGTGAATCTGGATAACGCTTGCACTTCGGAATCTAAACACAATCCTGTCTTCAATGAAATCCCCCAGATTGCAAAACTCTCGGACAGAAAGCAAAGTACATCCAATATCCCCTGCCACCATGTCTGTGAGTTTTCCAATACCATTTCCTCCCATGACCTCTGACTTGTTGAGCAGCCTGCTGGATGTTAGAGCAAAGTTAAAATGAAAGGAACGAAGTCCTGCAAAAAACAGTAGGGTTGACGCAAAGTCCAGAGTCAACGGTGTAGTCTGGGCTTCCTGGCTTGTAAGCTGCTCATGACGACTCACTCACCGGTCAGGCATTGACAGCAAACTGAATTTCTCTGGACCTTGGGCTAGAATGTTAGTAACGTATTCCTTAATTTAAGGAGCTCACATGACGCTGGAATGCATTTATAATCAGGTAGGGCAAGCTATATTTGCCCTGGATGGGAAGTCGGATTACCCATATTCTCTTCTTTCCAGGTTATCACCACAACGTCTGTGGCTGGTTTGGGCCTACTTACCATGTGCAAGCAGCCAGAAATCCCTTTTCTACCAGCAGGGACTCAGCTGGGTCTGTTTAGCAGACTCAGACCAGTGTAACAACCAAAAATAGTCCCAGTAAAGCTACATAATAAACCACCCCCAAACTCAGTGGCTTCAAACAACCAGGGTTTAGTCTCCTACTCACGAGCCTGCAAGATTGATTGTGCTTTGGCTAGGCCAGGCTAGGGAGCTCCACTTCGGGTGGCAGTTCAGCTGCGCTTGGCTCCAGACTGTAGACTGGGTTGTAGGCATGTATGTTTATTCTGGGGCCCAGGCTGATGGGGCAACAGCTGCCTGGAGGAAGCTC
Source organism: Neophocaena asiaeorientalis asiaeorientalis (assembly GCF_003031525.2). Taxonomy (NCBI): domain Eukaryota; kingdom Metazoa; phylum Chordata; class Mammalia; order Artiodactyla; family Phocoenidae; genus Neophocaena; species Neophocaena asiaeorientalis. Next base: position 8,516,742 of record NW_020176571.1, read on the forward strand.
TTCTCATGGGGGGTCACGGATGTACCAAAATTGCAGCCCGAATGCACGGGCTCTTTTCAAGCCTCTGTCATCCCCCATCCACTAATATTCTCTTTGGCCAAACCCAAAGTTGCGGGGCAGGACGCATATTCCACCTACCACGAGGCCATAACAAGGGCGTTGATGATAACTCTCTTTGAGTGCTGTGAAGAATTGAGAACAGTTATTTGGTTTTCCACAGTGGTGATTAAATCTCCACATATCCATCAGCTCTTCCTCCTCTGGCTCCTGCTGGTTTTCTCCTCTAGTTTCCCAGGCAATGTCTGCACCCCTACAGGTGAGCCAAATTTCCAAAAGGTCAGGTTATCCACCCAAATGGAGAAGGGCCAACTTGCCTTCTGGAAGGTTCTGCCCAACCTGCCACGTGTCAAGATAGCTTTGTGATTGGAAAGGGACACGAATATGCAAAATAACAGAGTAGAAAGAACTTAGAGCCAAAAAAGAGTAAGGGGAAGAAGTAGATTCAGCAATTTGAACTAGAAATGAAGTTCACGTTAATTTCAACCAAAACATCCCAAGAAAAGGAGGTTCTCCTGAATCCCTTTTTCCTATTTTTGCTATTTTATCACAGAGGCAATAAATGTTCATTGTGGGAAAAAATCTGTTTGCTGAGCAGAAAACACAATCATCCATATTTCCATCACCCATGGTTGGCCACTGTTCAAATTTTTTATACATGGACAAGTACAGAGCATTGGAAACCAAGGTGACAATACCGAAAAAATGTGGTGAAAATATTAAGGCCCTGGGTCCAGGCCACGTGGACACCAGAAATTCTTCTTATTCCCCCAACTACACAGGCCTAGGTGAATCCTCTCAATTTTTTCTTTGCAAAAACGGGGTCATCTAACATATAGTTTTAACCTGTTTCACATATCAGAATAGTTTTTCATATCAACAAAGATGTACCTACATCATCATTTTGGTTTTTTTTGTTTTTTTTTTTTTTTTTTTTTTTTTTTTGCGTTATGCAGTCCTCTCACTGTTGTGGCCTCTCCCGTTGCGGAGCACAGGCTCCGGACCTGCAGGCTCAGCGGCCATGGCTCACAGGCCCAGCTGCTCCGCGGCATGTGGGATCTTCCCAGACCGGGACACAAACCCGTGTCCCCTGCATCGGCAGGCGGACTCTCAACCACTGCGCCACCAGGGAAGCCCCATTTTGTTTTTTAATTGAAGTATAGTTGATTTACAATGTTGTGTTAGTTTCTGCTGTACAGCAAAGTGATTCAGTTATACATATGTGTACATCCTTTTTTGTATTCTTTTCCATTATGGTTTTAAATGCTGCCTTATATTTCATTTGTGAGTTACTATAAATTTGATAATTTATAGTAATCTCCATTGATGGAGATCTAGGTTATTTCTGATTTCTGTGTGCATAATGGCCCACATCACTTCATATACAAATTAAGGCATTTATTTTCATTTTCAGATCTAAGCAATCTAAGAAGTGCCTTTATTGACAATAAATAGAAACCACCCTTGGGGGTGTTAGAATGTGGGCAGTAAGAAAGGAAATAGCGTGGCTGAGTGCAGATTAGTCATTTTTGAAAGAGCACATATGTATACTTCACATATTGATGGCAATCCACACGAAAGTTTAGAGGGCAGCTTAAGTTTTGGATCAGCGTTAAGCACTCCTAAATTCAGATGTTCATCTCAGCCTCTTGGGTCTGCCCACCAGTTTGGAGACAAAACAAGACCAAGCTTTCTGGCTGCCTCTTGGCAAACCTGCCCTTGGAGTCATTTCTGGAAGGGCAAAGGAGCCCCGTGGACTCTTGGGCCACGAGGACAGAAACGTCACCCAGCTCCTCAGCCCGTCTCCATCACAACAGCAGGGCAGAGTGGCCTGGTCATTATTACATCGGTCAGGAATAACTCAAAGCCAGGATAAAGCTGGCTGATTACAAGCAAAGTCAGGCATTCAAGGGAAGACTCTGGAAGGAAATAAGCCAACAAAACAGCATCAGAAAGTGAGGGAACATTTCTTCTCCAACTCTACTCCCCAAGAGCTATCAAGGTGACACAGTCTAAAGTAGGTGTTGAAATTATTACTGCCATGGCAAAGAGTTTTGGGGCACCAGGAGGATTTATTCTTTTCCCTCAACCCTGCTTTTCCCCAGAGTTATTTTCACCCTTCCCATGGTACACCAAGATTGTCCAGCGTGTTTACATGAATACACGTTTATTCAAAAGATTGCAGTGCCATTCAGAGACAAGAAAGCACAACTCTCCCATTAGTGTATTTTATAACCTTAGATCAATGCTGTGACCTTCTTATTTTGAAATGTGGGCTCAAACTAATAGATTTATAGAATGTTAGAGCTTATGAGGACCACAGAGGTTTTGTCCAATACCCTCATCCTTTGGTGAAGGCCTCAGAGAGGGGGAGGGACCTTCCTATGACTCCACAGAGTTGGTGGCAGCGCCCAAGAGTCTTGGCCCCCAACCGCGCTGTCCAGACGCCAAGATGATTCTCTCGCCAATGCCTCACAGCGGTAACAGACTTTTTGCCTGAATGCCTCCTGGGTGTGTCATGAAGACGAATTACTCTCTGGCTGTATGGTTCTTGAGTCCTCTGGATAAACTTGCTGCATGTCACTGTACCTGGCAGGCCCCCATGGAAAGTAAAGCTGGGAAGAGATGAAGCAGCCCACCTTGGCAAAAACCACTGACAGAACACTCATCCCCGATCCTTAGCTCTCTAGACACCCTAGCAGGTAAACTACCGAGAGTTAAATCTCATCTATCAGTTAGGATAAAAGAACAATTTAATTTCAACCCATCAACTTTACAGGAATAGAACACAAGCTACAAGGCAGCAAGAACAAAAGGAACAGACCAGATACATAGATTTTTCAGAAATGTTAAGCCACGGAAGAACAAAAAATTTTTTTCTTCAAAGAAAATTTGGGGGCAGGGGATTGAAATACATGCAAAGCTTATTTTTAGGGCCCTTTACAGATATAAAGTCATGCTGTTCGTTTAGGAACATAAAAATGCATTATGTATAACTTGTTTCACTCATAAAATTACCATGTTTTGTATATTGATATATTTAGACATCGAGAGAACTGAAAAAAGAGTTTTTATCATTTCTTTCCTGGTTGTTTTCTTGGGCAAAAGGGAGTTATGGGTTTTTTTAAGTCCTCAGTGGGAAAACTTTTCAGAATTTTCAGAAACTTTTCAGAAAATTTACAGATTTTAGAGGGTCTTTACTTCTCCTAAATCAACTAGTTCAAGTCTTTTAAGTTCTCAAGTTGTTGAAATCACATGTGTTCAACCAACTTCCTCTATCCAGGCAAGAGATTAGCACAACCTGGTTTAGTGATGGTGAACTATCGTGGAACTTCAGAAAGTCCATTTTAGAAGTCCCACAAATTTGGAATTCTCTTTGCCCTCCAAGGCAAATCTCTTCTCTTCTTTCTACTGCAGCACTACCCAGAGCACATTTCTAGAAATGAGCAGGAGAGACCATAAGTCATTTAGTTTAGACCTGACATGAGCACACATCCTCTCTATATGAGGTCTACAAATGGCCGACTGTCCCTTGCTTCTCCCACTGTCAACGGTCCAAGACCTAGTTGTTATACTTTATGATCTGCATTTACGTATGTGTGATTATCTGATCAACTTCTGTCTTCCTCACTAGAAGGAGGTGTCATCCTGGCAGGAACCAAAAGTTCTTGCTGACTATTCTGTCCTCAACACCTATCAGAGATAGGAAGATAGCAGTAAATGTGTGCTATCTCCTGAGACAGCTCTTACTATTAGAGTTTCCCTCTTTATACTGAACTTGTATTACTCTCCCTATATCTTTAACTCACTGGCTGGATTCTGCCCTTCTGGTCCATCCAGACTTCACAAAATAGAACTTCAAATGTGTGAAAACATTGTGTCACCATCAACTCTTCTTTCCTCTAATCTAAAGACCCTCAAGTTTCTTCAGCTGTTCCACATGATTTTTCTAGTTCCTTTGTTATCCTGGATGTTATCATATCACTGCTCTGGTTCTAAAGACCCACTCAGCTAACACGGAAGGAAGGGGAGCAGTTATTGGAATGGAGGCGACTGACATATTAAATGCTCCCCCTTCAGAAACAGTTTCAAGGTCTAGGACTAGCCTGGAACTCTGTAATATTCTTCCCCAGAAAGCTGATTGGTGACCAAGACTGCTGGTTGACCCTCGATATACATTCTTGTCTTCCTCCATGGCAACAGAACCCCTGATTTTCAGCTGGACAAACAGCTGCCTACAATAAAGGCTATGTTCCTCAGCCTCTCATGCAGCTAAGTGTTGCCATGTGAAAAAGTTCTTGTCAATGGAACGAGTAGGAATGTATTGGACAGGCTTTAAGAACCTTCCCTAAGAGGTAGCATACCTGCACCCTTTGTCCAGCTTCTTTATATTTCTTTTTCTAGAATCCGAATGCAACCATCTTAGACTATGAGCCCAAGGACACACATGGCTGAGAAACAAGGTAGAGAGATTCTGGACCCCTGACATCTAGGAATGTCCTGGACTGAGATTTTTATGTCTAAAAGAGAAATAAACAGCTATTGTGTTTAAACCACTGTTACTCTGGGTTTTCTGTCACACACAGCCAAAGCTAATCCTAACGGATAGTCTACTGCTCTGTCTTCAACCTTATTCAAGTAGTTTTGTTACTGAAGCATAACATAGTGTAATTACACGTGACCTTGCAAGCTGATAACTCTCCCAGCACTTGCTACTTCCACGGGTGATGGTGAGGAGGGACACATCGGGTATGACATGCAATCTCAGAGGGTGTCTATGGCTTGATTGGAAAGAGCTTCCAAGAACTGACTCTCTGCCCAGTAAAAAAAATTAAAAAATAAAATTACAAAGAAAAAGAAAGGAAGAGGAGCCAGCGCACACGAGGAAGTGTAGACGATAATTCGCAGCAGAGGATAAGCTATTTTTCTTCTTCCCCTTCCATCAAAGTTTTCAGATCTAATGGTTGATTCCAAAGTTACTTAATGAGTCAACAACACAGCCTACAGGCAGAGATGCTCACACGGAAGCCACTGAGAAGGTGAGGGGCAGGAGTGCCACACTGCTGGGCGCGCCACTGAGGCCAGCGCCAGTGCCAGCTTAGAAGATGCCCCACCTTTGTGGGTCGAGGTGACGGGCCTCCCGAGGACGGGAATTTCAGCCTCCATGTGCCATTTCCTGACTTAATGGCAGTTATTTGGTATTTCTTGTTAAAATTATACTTCTATTACAAAACCATAAAAATGGTAAAAGTATTAGCAAGACACAGGTTATGGCAGCTCCATATTTAAAAATATTCCCAGGTATTACGCTTCCATTCAGAATGCAGAAATTCACGAGATCGTTGTTCCCCACTAATGCTGAGAACAAGCTAGAGAAGCTACTAGTCATCATTTTAAAACTCATCTGGATGCTGAGGACACGAAGAAATCTAAACAAAGTAAATTTCAGAAAGTGATAAACACTTCATAGGAGAGAAGAGACTATGGCTGCTTTCATCCCTGGCAGAGTGAAAAGGAGGAAGAGACAGATAGGGAGAAACCAGCCAAACTTTTCATAAACTCCTAGTTCTGTGTGGACGCGCATGACAGATTAGAATGCCAATGAGCTCCAGCCACAGGGCAAGTTGACATCCTGTTCTCCACAGGTCTTCGCTGAGTGCCTGGCGATAGGCAAAAAGCTGGAGGCAATGGGACTTCCCTGGAGGTCCAGTGGTTAAGACTCGGTGCTTTTATTGCCGGGGGCCGGGGTTCAATCCCTGGCCGGGGAACTAAGATCCCACATGCCGTGTGGTGCGGGGGGGGGGGGGGGGGGGGATTGCTGGAGGCAAGGCACCAGACCTGAGAGAGATCCACACACCAGCCCGACCTCCTTCCCCAGCAAGACGCACAGAGCCTTCTCCTAGCACAAGGCAGCACCTGCTAAAGGCCGAGAGCAGAGCCGGAGAGCTGAGGGAAGGCACCCAAGCCACTTCACCAAGAGCTCTGAGGGCAGCAACTCTCTCAAGGCTGAAGGTGAGGCTAGAGAGTGGGAAGAGATCCCTCCTGAGTTCTCCAGGCCTTCGCTGATTGTAAGGCAGAGTCTCTCAAAGTCTGGGACAGCAGGACAGCAGAAAGGAATACTTCAGAGGCACCTGAGTCTTACCAACTATACCTCAGTAGCCTTCCAGAGGCCAGGGAAGCACAGGAGAGCTGAGAGGAATCCCTGCAAAACACTCTTGAGTCTTCACTGCTTGCACTGCCGTGGGGAGGGGAGCCAGGTAGAGAAAGAGCTCCTGAGAAACTGAAAGCCAGAGGAATACAGAGCAAAGAAAACTCCCAGACATGCAGAAAGTTGGTAGCTGGCTATAAAATATGTACCAGTGTTTACAGCCTAAGCATCTCTGAAAGGAAAGTCCTGTTCCTGCTCTGATCCTGAAGGTAATGGTGAATTGAGTCTAACTAAGACTACAACAAAGTAACTATGACTACAACAAAGCCTAGCCCCAGTTCAGCCACAGAGCAGGTCCACTCAGCCCCTCTAGTGGTGTGACCAAAAAAAAAGGAGTGTACCTTTTTCTGGAGGTAGATATCATTTACTTTCATCTACTGCTCTTTGGCACACAAAGTCCAGCGTACCATTAAAATTTATAAGACTTGTGAAGAAACAAGAAAATGTGACCCAAGGTCAAGAGAGGAAATAGTCAAAAGAAACAGACCCAGAGATGGATTCCCAGATGATGGAATGGTCAGACATGGGCATCAAAAGAATTATGACATTAAGGGATGTTGCAGGAGAGTTGGGCAACAAGAGTGAACAGTTGGGGAATTTCAGCAGAGAGGTGAAATTTTTTTTTTAAAAAAGAACCAAGTGGAGGGGCTTCCCTGGTGGCGCAGTGGTTGAGAGTCCGCCTGCCGATGCAGGGGACACAGGTTCGTGCCCCGGTCCGGGAGGATCCCACATGCCGCGGAGCGGCTGGGCCCGTGGACCACGGCCGCTGGGCCTGCGCGTCCGGAGCCTGTGCTCGGCAACGGGAGAGGCCACAACAGTGAGAGGCCCGCGTGCCGCAAATAAAAAAAGAAGCTGCTGAGTTTGCAACATCAGTGCAGCACCTCCTTTCAGCCATGACTTGAACACTGTCCCACACAATCTACATCACTGGCTCCAACACAAAACTCCGCCCAAAGTCCATCCAGTGCTCACATTTCTCTAGGGTCACAAGCAATCTTTATGCAACTTTGCAATCTTTACCTTTTTTATCACTCTGTTTCTCCAAGCATCTTGAATGTTATTATTGATCAGGTCATATTTCCCTAATTTCACTCATTTTATCTTATTTGTACCAAAAGCATAATATGTGAAATATTCCCAAATGGGCATAGCCATGTTATAGAACCTCTTGAAAAACACATTTCCCTTATATATTACTTAACCAAACAATTTTATACCACATACATCAAATTTAAGACACCATCAATCATAAGAGGCACCATTATTTTAGTACCGTAACATATACATGATGTATTAAGAACAGTCATGTTCACACGGCCTCTTGTTATCTCAAAATCTGGGATTTGCCTATTCCTCCTGCTTTAGGCTGCATTGTTTAGTGTGCGATAATGTAGTCACAGTGTAAATCTTTCTGAAGACATTTTAAATAGCAATTCAATTCAACATTTGTACTCCGAAGAGTGAGCGTAACCCAAGGGAAGTGGGGACGTTGTGAAAAGTTATGAACAAGCTCACACACGTGTGGACAACAACATTCTGGCTGCTGCCTGGCAGGCAGTGTTTGTGAGACACCGTTGCTTACGAAACCCTTGCTGATGTCAGGGAGATTAAGTTGAGCCCCCAAATGTGCACCTTTTTTTATTTTTATTTTTTTTAACATCTTTATTGGAGTGTAATTGCTTTACAATGGAAACGTGCATTTTAGAATCACTACAATATGAACATTAAATTTCCCTCCTGATGACTACTACCCATCACTCCTTCATCTGTTATATGCCTCTTTCTATGTGCCTTTCATAGCTATGAAAAGGATCCCACATTTGAATTTCCCTTTCTCTTCTGATCAGTATACCCATTTAGAGTTCTCTCCTTTAGTGGTGATATTTTAAAACAAGGAGTAAAATATGTGTAGAAGACAGTCGGGAAGCATATCCCCCAAAATATAAATAGTCATCTGTGGGTGGTTGTCTATGAGTGGTGTGAAAATGGGCGATTTGTATAGTCTTCTTATGGTTTACTGTATTTAATAATGGTCTATAAACAACTAATATTACCTGGGTAATTTTTAAATTATCTGGAACATAATTTTTTAAAACTATCTTTGGACAAAAGATAAAGGTAAACAAAATCAAAATCAAATGATAGCTGGGAATGAATACCTGCAACACATAACTAATATCCAACTCAATACAACAGAACGGACAATTCACACAAGAGGAAATCCAAATGGCCAATGAACATGTGAAAAGATGCTCATCCCCACTGGTAAGTAAGGAAATGCAAATTAAACCAGTAAGGGAAGCCATTTTTTCCCACCCCTCAGATTGACAAAACAGATTTTAACATTTTAAAATTCAAAACCTATAGCATTCTGTGCTAGCAAGCGCTCTCACACGTTGCTATTAGAACAGGAATTGCTACACTTTCTTGGAAAGCAGGCTGGCCATAGCGACTAAAAATTCAAATACATATAACCTTTGACCCAGTAACCCCATTTCAAGGAATAGGTCCTATGGGGGAAAAAAGCACTAGTTCATAATGATACTCTTAAAGGAGTATTTACTGCAGCATTATTCCTAAAGGTGAAAACCTGGAAACTTTCTGAATATCCATCAAATGGACATTAAATAGATTTTGGTACATCTATACCATGGATTATTGTGAAGCTATTAAAAAGAATGACTTAGCTATTTTGATCTAGAGAGATATCCATAGAAAATTGTTATGTGAGAAAAACAGTTTGCATAAAACCGTATACAGTGTGAGTCCAATTTTAAAAAGTCAAAATAATATCTATTTGCACTAACTTGGGAAAGATGTGAAAAGATACACAATAGGTCATTATCCTTGGTTACCCTAGAGGAACAAGACATAGGAATGCAGAAGTCATGAGAAAGATGTCTAATTTTTTTTCCTTCTTTCTTCATATTATTTTACTTGTTACAGAGAACATATGTGAATTCTCTATTTTTAGAAATGGAATTTAATGAGAGCTTTTAAAAGTTGAAGAATATGCACCATGCATTCTTATCTCTGGAACAACAGACTCAGGATTAGGTCTCCCTCCAAGTGACAGAATGAATTCATCCTCCGCTGGAATGATGATAGCCCATATGTCTCCTCAGGTAGCCTGATTCTCTGGTTGATCTTTTTTTTTTGCATTAAGCGGGCCTCTCACTGAGGCTCCGGACGCACAGGCCCAGCGGCCATGGCTCACGGGCCCAGCCGCTCCGCGGCATGTGGGATCTTCCCGGACCGGGGCACGAACCCGCACCCCTGCATTGGCAGGCGGACTGTCAACCACTGCACCACCAGGGAAGCTCTCTGGTTGATCTTCTGATGTATGAATAGTTTTACACTTTTATTTATTGAAAAAAGTGATAGTGCAGTCACTCCCTCATGAGGTTAACTGGACATAGCATCTCTGCCTAAACCATACTACGGCATCACAGGCATCCCAGTAATTCCAGGAACGGTGTTTCATGGTTCCGCGAGAAGGAATCCGCGGCAAGAAGTAGGGGGATGTTCCTGAAAGTGAACATGGGACCAAGATCTGAGACCCATTCAAAGAGGTTCCCTTTGGTTCCCCTCATTCCAGCCCCACTCTCCTCGTTTACATTAGCCGCCACCGTAGGTCAGCTGACTCAGACAGCTGTACAACTGAAAGGGATTTAAAGTGTTACCCACGTTTGTCGGCTGTGCTTCGCATAGCTCTTCTGAAGACGCCAACCGCCACCTTATGCGCATTAGTGGGGAAGGCCCTGACAGCTGTCATAACCATCCAGTGGAATTTGGCGTCAAGAACCTAATTAAGACATAATCAATCAATCCAGCAATCCCACTCCTGGGCATATATCCAGAAAAAACTATAATATATATTACACAAATGAACCTATCTACAAAAAAGACTCATGGACATAGAGAACAGACTGGTGATTGCCAAGGGGTAGGGGGTTGGCGGAGGGATGGAGTGTGAGGTTGGGGTTAGCAGATGTAAGCTTTTATATATAGAGTGGATAAGCAATGAGGTCCTACTGTATAGCACAGGGAACTATAGTCAATATCCTGTGATAAGCTGTAATGGAAAATAATATAAAAAAAGAATGTATATATGTGTATAACTGAATCACTTTGCTGTACAGCAGATATTAACACAACATTGTTAATCAACTATACTTCAATTAAAAAAAAAAAAAGATTCAAGACTTCCCTGGTGGCGCAGTGGTTAACAATCTGCCTGCTAATGCAGGCGACACGGGTTCGAGCCCTGGTCCGGGAAGATCCCACGTGCCTCGGAGCAACTAAGCCCACGTGCCAGAACTACTGAGCTTGTGCTCTAGAGCCCGCGCGCCACAACTACCCAGCCCACACGCCTAGAGCCCGTGCTCTGCAACAAGAGAAGCCACCGCAATGAGAAGCCTGTGCACCTCAACGAAGAGTAGCCCCGCTCGCCGCAACTAGAGAAAGCCCGCGCACACCAACGAAGACCCAATGCAGCCAAAGTAAATAAACTTATTTAAAAAAAATTTTTTTTTAATTAAAAAAAAAAGATAATCAATGAAGAGAAACTCTAATTGCAGTCTGCCCAGTCTTTATGTGAAAAAAACATGTGGGTCAAACCTCTCTCAAAACTATGGTATCTGGGCTTCCCTGGTGGTGCAGTGGTTGAGGGTCCGCCTGCCAATGCAGGGGACACGGGTTCGTGCCCCGGTCCGGGAGGATCCCACATGCCGTGGAGCAGCTGGGCCCGTGAGCCTTGGCCACTGAGCCTGTGCGTCCGGAGCCTGTGCTCCGCAACGGGAGAGGCCGCAACAGTGAGAGGCCCGCATACCACACACAAAAAAACAAAAAAAAAACAAAAAAACTATGGTATCTTGGGGAAAAACAGTGACGTTCTTCTACTTCTTCCTTTCTTGGGAGTAAGGACCAAAAATTACCTCCCTCTGCTTTTCAGTAATAACCAAATCAAATGGCCTGAGGCATTCTGATAGCTGACCAGGAAGGGGACCACTGCCAGATTTCTAGTTGATAAAGTCAACTGTGTTGTGGTTCCCATGCCTTTCCTCTGGGGACAGAGACAGAGAAAAGAAAAGGCACAGACCTTTATTGGTCTGGGAACGGTCAGATGCTAAAATAGGGGCCTCTGATGGGCCCCCAAGCCCCTGCTGGGAGGCGAAGATCATTTGAACACTAATTTTTCTTATATGCCTGATAGTTTGGGAAGATCCTGGGGCCCATACTTTCCCCAAGCTTCGGCAGTGCATATAAAATTGCTGTTTATACCAACTCTCTCCTCTGGGCAGTGTCTCCTGAAGAGAGGAGAGGGAGGGTGGAGTCAGCCCAGGTGCCAACCAGCCTTTGGGAGGGACCCCACACACCCACTTCTACCCCAGGTGCTCTGAACTTAGACAAGAAACTCAGAGGGCCCAGAGAACAGCAGGGGCCTAGAATGCGTTCACATGCAAAGTGGACAGCTGTGGTTTGCATCCCTAACATTCATTTCCCCTTCGGCAACAGCCCCGAGTTTTTGTCTGGGGACCCACCTCTCCTTCACTCTTAGTCAAGCAAAGCATTGCATTCTCTGGCCACAATGAACATAAAATCCAACGGCACCCATGAGATGAAATGGGACTTTTGCTGGGACTCTAGAAAAAGGGCCTGATGTCTTTTCCCCTGAGATTTGAAGGTGAGAAGAGGTGAGGTCTGGAGCTGCACAGCCATCATGTCCCCGAAGGGAGAGCCTCTGAGCATGAGGTCTGATGAAGGTGGGCAGACTCAGAGTGTACACAGGAAGAAAGAGGATGTGATGACAGCAGTGTGACAACAAGATGCCCCTTAAGCCTGGGACTATCACATCAGTAATAAATTCCCTTTCTGCTTAAGCCATTTGGGGTATGACTGTCTTTGTCACTTGCAACAAGACATGAGGTGGCAAAAAGCCCGGGTCAATATGAGGACAGCCACGTGATCCCTTTGTTGCGTTTTAAATTCCCACTCATCGTGCTTACTATTCACACACCTGCGGAAGGTGTGGCGTTCTCACCCGGCGAAGGGGTTCCTTCCATTTTGGTTAAACCTGCTGTAGGAGACGTTTATTTTCCTGAACAAGAAATGCTGGTGGGAAGTCAAAAGCGTTGCTCACTGTCACTTTAATTTTATCCTTATTAATAGTCATTACAACGTATCTCTCGATATTCAGCTGTCATTCCATGGATCCAACACTGGCAGGAAGTAGAGCATTTTGCTGACTCATCCATATTCTCCTACGGCCCCACGGTGACAATGACACACTCCCGCACAAGAGTTTATCCAAATCCTCCCCAGTCCTCCTAGGTGGTTTAATTGAATTGGCCACTCTACACCAGCCACATTTGCAAGATAGGATACTGAGTATTATGAACAAAACGGGGAAACAGAGAAAAAGTATCACTCTATTCTCTCATTCCAGGTCCCAAGGCAGGATATTCTCCCGAACTAGTGTTCCTCGCTCAGGATGTTGTTAATGACGCCTCTCAAGTTGTGACTTGGCTATTGACAGGCCTCTATTTTTATTTCTTTATTTTTTTGTGTGCCTGCCTTTTTTTTATGGAGGAAGTTATAAACATCAAGTTGGGTCTTAAAGTATCATCCAACCAAAACACGGCGTGCACCTAAGCACTCACTAGGGCTCACAGGGAGCTCCCACCCCATCCCAGCAGCTAAGAGATGGCCGGCTTCTGGAGGGTCCCTCTCTCCACGACCATGATATCAGAATGGGGGCTGGCCTTTCATTGGCTGGTTTCTTCTTAACATTCAATCAGAGGAATTGAGAACTAACTGTGATTGGCTGCACTGGTTTACCGTACCAAGGTTCCTATATCTTCAGGAAGAAGACTTTTGGAGGAGTGGGGTCTCAGCAAGTAGGACGAATTAACCGCTAAATGAGCCACCGTTAATGTCAAAACCAGATCTTACTTCCTACCAACATCAAACATGATCAAGGTGGCTTTCCCCTCACCTTTCTCCAAGGGCAGAAGTCTAATAACAATATTTTGTGGGAAATTCCAGGTCTAACATATCTAAACCCTCCCAAACTGATACTCGTTTTCCTCCCTCCTTACTTCTCAAGGTGAGACACTCACAAACAGAGCTTAAAGAGATCTCACAGGCACTGGCAGGATGGAAGGTAAGAATGCACAACGGGACGATGGAAAGAGATACCAGGCTCTTTCCCACCTGGTCCCAGTGCATCCTACCAGCTTTAACTGCAGAAGAGTCTATGCTCTGATGGGTCCAACTCACCTCTTCCTGTGAGAGGATGGCTTGCAGTTGAACTTGTGATCCCCCTCCAGGACAGCACATCAAAAGAATGAATCCCAAAACACGACATAAAGGAAAATAATCAAAGAAATACTAACAAAACAATCCAAGAAAATGGAGCCCGTGAGCATCAATACACAGAGCACTAAAACGACTCCTTTCCAAAATCAGGACCCATTGTATCAGTAAAATATATCTTCTTGTTAAAAAACAACTCGGAGGGGATCAGAACTAAGATATTCTCTTTAAACTCTATAATCAGTTCAAGGACTCTGGCTCTGTTTCTTGGTGATGTCCATTAATGTGCGTGTGTGTGTGTGTGTGTGTGTGTGTGTGTGTGTGACACATACAGCATTGGCAATACAAACAGGCCAAGGTGGAAATTGAGAATTCTGACATCAGTCTGAGGTAAGTGAATCTTACATCATTTTTTTCCATTTGGAAAATAATGATTAAATTAACAAAACACAGCAAAAGTATGAAAATATATCTGATGTTTTTTAAAACCAAAACATTTTTAACAACCACAAATATTCTGGATTACACAAATATGGAATTTATTATGCTCTTCATCATATTATTTTATAAGATTTATATAATATCTATCCAAAAAACATGTGCTACTATCCGCATTTTTGTTGAGAGAGAAATTAGTGATAAGAAGTTGCATGGCCAATTCAAACCCAGGCCTTTCTGACTCCAAAATTCATGGTCAGCAATACAATGCTGCCTCTTTTCAAAATGTTTCAATCTGCTTGAGAAAAACCCAGCCCCATTACCGATGGTCCCCGGAAGAAGGAAAGAGTCTTCTCTTAGCTGGGGCTCCCCACCAACCATCAACAAGACCGCATTAGGGGCTTCCCTGGTGGCGCAGTGGTTAAGAATCCACTTGCCAGTGCAGGGAACACAGGTTCGATCCCTGGTCCAGGAAGATCCCACATGCCGCAGAGCATCTAAGCCCGTGCACCACATCTACTGAGCCTGCGCTCTAGAGCCCGAGAGCCACAACTACTGAGCCCACGTGCCTAGAGCCCGTGGTCCGCAACAAGAGCAGCCACCACAATGAGAAGCCCTCGTGCCACATCAAAGAGTAGCCCCTGCTCGCCACAACTAGAGAAAGCCCGCACGCAGTAAGGAAGACCCAACGTAGCCAATCAATCAATCAGTCAAGACCACACTGACTGCAATGCTGTCAGCCCCACGTGCAGCTGCAGGAGGAATCCCGGTCCTGCCCCCACCTTGAATTATACTCCAGCCTAACCAGCCTCTTGTGGTTCCTGCATTTCCCCATGACTTCCTGACCAGCCGGTCTTTTCCATGGTATCTCCCTCTCCTCCAAAGCATCTCTGTTACTCTCTAAGGAGAATCCACCTTGTTCCTGTTGTGGCTCTGTCTCCCTCGTGCTGGGTTTCCCATCCTGATACTCCCTGTCCTTGGGCTGGTTTGACAAGGTAGTAGCAACTGCAACCCAAATTAGCTGCCCCCGCCTCCATTAAATCTTCATGTTCATCAGCAACTCCCACCAAATCCCACCTGCCCTCGACTGACATTCCCAAGGTACATGCTGGCTCCATCTGGGAGCTTGGTTAAAGTCATAATTCAACCAGTTTCCTCCCTCCCTCCAACAGTCAAAGATGTTTTGGGATGTTTTAATAAAACGAATAAGAAAGTACAGCCTTCTGATGAAAGTTTAATAAATTTTTAGAGAACTATGAGAACATTCAGACTAAAACAATAATGAAATGTAAAATAGAAACAGTAAAGATGAGTAATAAAGTCAATAGGTATCATCCTAGCATCAAGAAGCAAACTGTAATGAAAAAATAAAATAAAACTAGATCACACCAAAGGCAGCAATTAATTCATTAAGAGGAAGAGAAGGGATACATTTCAAATAGAAGTAATGGTAAGTAATAAGCTTTTAGATCATCTGATAATCCAATTAATGAGAAGTGGATCACAGGAATACATTGAGAAAAGATGTAAATTTCTTGCTGATCTGACAGAAAATACTGCTATGGATGAAGGTAACACAAAATTCATAACATGCCAGGAAAATGAGGACATGGGTGTCATCAATTCAAAGAGTATTTAAGATAGAAATTCACAAGAAAATCTCAAACCTCCTGAAATCTTAGAGCTCCTCTATGAAACAAACTTGACAGTGGTTTGATTAGATTTGACAATTCTAAACATTTTCTTGGCATTACCAATTATGAAGCTGGAAAAAGTTTTCCTAAATTCTCTGTAATAAAAATAAATATTTCATCAACTATGCTAGGTAAATAACTGAATAATCTATTCTTTCTATAGAAAATATCACAAAACTGCTGCCAGATAAAACCACAATCAAACAGTATGTTGCTAAAATAACTTTTAAAATAATGTGGGGACTTCCCTGGTGGTCCAGTGCTTAAGAATCCCCGCTTCCACTGCAGGGGACATGGGTTCAATCCCTGGTCGGGGAACTAAGATCCCACATGCTGCACGTGGCCAGAAAAAAATAAAAATAAAATAAAACTTTGCCTTAAAAAAAATAAAATAATGTTATAAAGGTGTACTCAGTAGTTAGCTAATAAAAATAATATATCATGATTTCTGTTCTCATTATAAATAAATATTCACTTTTCATACCTAATTTTGCATTCTTAAAGAGGGCTCCAAAAATTGTCAAAGTTTCAGCCCTATAAATCCTGGATCCATCCTCACGATGAGATCTTAGATTTGCCCCTCCCTCCTCACTGTAACTCGGGGCTGACCCTCTTCCAGACACAGCCAGTGGCCAGGACAGCACCAGAGCAGGAATGGATAGAAATTCTGCCAGCTCTGTTCTTCTCCTTAAAAGTCAGACAAATTCATTCACTAATAAGCATAAAGCCCCATGAAAATGCAGAGCACTGCACTCAAGATTCCAGGGACTGTTGTTTTCACCAAATCACCTATGAACACCACACAGATATAACAGCTAGATAGGGGAAAAAAGCTATTTTTTAAATTATTCAGTTTTTTCAAAAGCAAATATTTCTCTGGCATGAGTAAGCAGAGTAAACACATTCCCTGCCTGATGAAAAACACAGGTGACTGAATGGATTTACATACTTGAGGAAGGCCTGGCAATCTTCTCACTCTAATTTGAAAGATGTTATTTATTTGGACTGTGGTCTCCTCTCTAAGAAAAAACTCTTTGCGTCTTGAACAAACATTTGTTGATACATTAGACAAACCAAAACAAATTAAAACTAAGGCTGTTTAACTACAATAGAGTTATCCTTTAATTTCATTATTTCCTTGATTCTTGTTTGCCTATGGTTTCATCTCAGGAATTGTCTATTTCATTAAAATAAAAATACAAAGCTTTACCCCCAAAACGAAATTTTATAGTTATTTCATTGACGTGTGTTTCACATCAGTTCAATTCAAGTCAGCAAACACTGCTTGCGAGCCTTCCAGTGGGTCAGTTACCATCTGGGCCCTGGGACATACAGAGATGAAGATTAAGGATGCTTTCTGCAAACATGCCTCAAGGTGATGAATGCTGCTCAGTGATAAGATCAAAATGTTGAGAGAACAGACAGGAAGGAACAATTAATGCTGCCTGGGCCAGCTGGGAAGAGAGAAGTGGATTCAAAGTGAGGTTTGTGGCTTCCAAGAGCTCTGTGTGTCTACTGGGACAGTGAGGGGCTGAGGGGCAGGGATCCGGGGCTCCCACTGTTGCTTCAACCCAAGTATATCTCCTTCCATCTGATTTCTCCATTGGAAGTCTGAATTAAGACTTCTTTGACAAAATGCTTCTCTTTCGAAAAATAATTTTTTAAAATTATGAAAACAAGATGCCCTTTGATCTGAGCTTTGAAGGTTACAGAATCTATCCAACTAGAGATCAAATGCAGTGGTTTCAGCTCTGTTCAGATGTTAAAATTCCCAAACCTACATATTTAACCCTAACCTTTCTCCTAGCTCTATTTTTCTCCTTCTCCAATCTGTCCTCTATCCTCTGTAGCACATCTTACAACTATCGATGGCTCCCCACTGCCTACTAGATAAAGTCCAGTCTCCCTGACATGGCCTACAAAATCCTCCCTAATCAGGCTCCAAATGCCATCCATCACCCATTTTCTCCACTTACCCAAAGATATTGCTGGAGACAGCTCTCCATGGGTCTTTGACATTTCTGTACTTCTTGCAAACAGAGGCACTCACAAATTTTGCCCCAGAGTACCCTTCCAAGAATGTTTGTATAGTGAGCAGCTTTGGAAAATAGAGAGAGTCTCTCTCTCCAGAATGGAGGGAAAGTCTGTTTGCTTTCCAGTAAAGATATTATCTACCTCCAGGACAAATTTTGGGCAGGTTGGCTTACAGTCCACTATAAAAGACTGGGGTTTCCTAAGCTTGAGGTTACTCAGCTGTGACACACACCCACCGGGTGCAGCACCCATCTGGGCCTGGTGGAAGTGCAAAGCTACCACACGCCCAGAAGGAACGCGAGTCGGGCTACTGCTAAGTATACCTGGGGACTACCAGAGAACATTGGTCTCCATCCACATGAAATGACTGGTCTTCATGCAAACCTGCTAAGCTCTCTCGTGCCTGTGCGTTTGGATTTGCGATTTCTTTTCTCAGAATGAGCTGCTTCTCCTTATTTCTTCACCGCTTCTCACACTTCTGATTACCTGGAAAATTCCTACTATTTTTCAACACCCAACCTAAATATTTCCTTTTTTGATGCTTTTCCTGACCACCGCTCACCCAGAAACATCTCTCTCTTCCTTACGCCTCCCTAGCAGTCTGTATATAGTTCTATCAGGGTAATGAACGCACTGCTTCATACTGGCTCATGAATCTGATGTTTTCCATAAACCAAGATCTCCTGAGGGGAGAGGATGGAGATGGGCCCATGATTTTTTTTACATTTATTCAAATCTAATACTATTTTGATTAAAATATTTCCAAGGACATCTACTCCTTAAGATTAAAAACAAAAACAAAACCCTTAACACACCTACAAAGCCCACAAAATCTGGCCACCTCCAGCCTTCAAACCCCACACCTTTGCCTCTACCTGAAATCCCCTCATTCCCCACCCCCTGCCTCATCTAGTCAACCCCGCCTCATCCTTCAGATCTGAGCAGAAGCATCGCTTCCTCGGGGAAGTCTTCCTGCCACCCACCCCCAGCCTAGGTCGAATCCCCCCATTACAAGGCCTCATGGTGCTGTGGACTTGCCCATCACAGCACTCAGCACAGCTGTATTTTACAGTTATTTGACCATTTTACTGTGTTTCACCCACACTTGACCTGAAGATGTAAGTTCACGAGGGCATGAATCTTATCTATTTTTGCCCACCATCTGATCTCTAGAACTTCTGGTATATTGTCCGTCACATCGTTAGGACTCAATAAATGTAAGGTGAATGCATAAGTGAACGAATGAATACAATGACTCAATGTATGTGTGTTGGGATTGAAAAATTCTAAGTAGGGGGGACAAGAGTAAAGGAAAAAAAGAGGCACATGGCCTGCAGGACAAACTTTTCTGGACAACAAGAGCAAGGGAGGCAAACCAACCTTTCTATAAACCTGCCAGTGTTTCATCTCAGTTTAGAATCTGAATTCTGAACAACCAGCTCAGCAGACGCTGGATTTCCAGGAGAGTTTAAGGATGTAATCTCATCATTTTGCAACCTCTGTCTCTAGGTGTAATTTACACCTAATCCTTTAAACAAAAAGAGACCTATGAAGCCCGTTACTAACATTATCTAACACTTATTTGATGATTTACCACTTACAACGCATTTTCCCTTACAGTGTTATACTTTACACTAAACAACCCTAATAATCAAGATTAAAGTCGTAGGTGACTTTGACATCTTCACAGAATAATTTCTGGATATATTTGTGGAATAACTATACGACAGGTAAGGCAGAAAAGAGACCCCCCAAAAGGCAAGAAAAGTAGATGGCAGAGGTACAGGGAGGGAGATCAGAAGACAAAGAATCGAAAGGAGTGGTAACAGGAGAAAGGATATAACCTACGAGTCATGCAGGAATGGCCCATGCAGTGGACTGAATGTTTGCGTCCCCTTGAAATTCTTAGGTTGAAATCCTAACCCCCAATGTGACAGTATTAGTAAGTGGAGTCTTTGGGAGATAGTTAGGTCATGAGGGGGGACCCTCATGAATGAGGTTAGTGCACTTATAGAAGGGACCTCAGAGAGCCCTCTCTCCCTCTTTCTGCCCTTTGAGAACACAGAGGGATGGCTACAATCTGGAACCCCGAATCAGGCTCTCACCAGAACCTGATCAAGCTGCACACTGATCTTGGGCTTCCAGCCTCCAGAACTGTGAGAAATAAATGTTCATTGTTTAAGTCACCTAGTCTATGGTATAATTTGTTATAGCAGCCTGAACTAAGACAGCCCACAAAGCAGGGAAGAGAGGGCGGTGATATTTGAAGTTGGCATCAATGAGTCGTAGTGGGTGGAGACACCTGTGTGGGATAAGAAATGAGTAGGCGTCTTTAGAGGGGGCAAGTCCCTGGGGCAGGAAAGATAAAGAGCCTGTAGGGCGCCTACAGGGACACGAACTTGCCAACAGGAATGTAAAAGATATTTTTAGGTGTGCATGCCATTAAAAGATTTCTTACATGGGTAGATGGGGGCTGGAAGGTTCTACTTAGAGTTATAAAATGGAGATTAGGTAATAGGTCACAGAAAATGGGAATTACTTATTATTGTTTGTCTTAGGGATTCGGCCAGTATCTGGGGTTGGGCTAGCTGGGGAAATGAGCACCCCGAGTGTGTGTGGGCAGGGAGGGAGGTGGGGGGCAGAGGATACAACAGAATCTGAACAGGCTGGCAAGCTGCAAAGTAGACAATAAATGCCCGACTGATTTCACTGAGATACGCGCCCTCCCCTGATGCTCCCAGGAGCTCTGAGCCACCTGTGGAAGACTTGAGTAGAATCCGGAGCCCAGGCTGCCAGCAGAGGCCCACCCAGTCCTGGGTGGCATGGAGGCAACCCTACTCACTCGGTGGAGAGCCTCCTGCACAGCTGGCCCAGAATACAGCACGACTTTACAGCCCATGGCCCATGGCAAACACCAGGACGTCATCCTTGACTTGTCTCTCATTTTCCCCCCACGTCAAATTGATTCTATGTTCTTACATCCCTCAAATCCACCCACCCCCTCACTATGCCCCCAACCTCTAACATAGTTCAGGAAACTGGCACTGAAGCATGTTCAAACGTCCTCCCGCCATCCATCTAGTTCCCTTCCCACCTGTTTCTCAGACTGCAAAACCGATCACAGCCCCTCCTCTGATTATTAGTCTTCGGGAGCTCCTCTGACCCTCAGGATAAAGTCCAAACTTCCCAATATTGCCTTCCATACCCTTGGTGAGCTGCCCTCTGGTCCAACCTCCAGCTCCAGGACCGGGTCTCGCACCCGGCTTTTGCAGCCACACTGAACTACTTGAATCCCACCTGAGTGCCTTTTTTGCTCTTTTTCGCTCCCAGACTCAAAAAACGCTTCTTGCTTTCCTCTTAACCACACTGCCACTCAGTCCTGATTTCACATGGTTAATGCCTACTCTTGACATCTCAGCTGTGATGTTTCCCACTTCACAAAATCCCCCCAACTCTTTCTGGGCTGCTTAAGTTGCCCTATCTGTGTGCTCCCATAGTTACTTGTATTTGCCAAAATCAGAGCGTATAATGCTCTGTGTTATCCAGGTTTCTTTAGCTTATGTGTATCTCCATCTACAACAGTGGCTCTGCTCGGACTGCATGTTAAAATCACCTAGGGACCTTATAAAAAAAAAATCACGAATGCCAATTAAACAAGAAGCTCTTAAGGTGGGTCTGGACATAGGTGTTTCGTAAGTTTCCCCCCAATAATTCTAGTGGGTAGCACCCACCAGGGCAGACATTAGTAGCTAAGTACCACTGAGAAGACTGCAATCCCATGAGCTCAGAGCACAGGACAGATCCGTCTCTGCTCGCCAGCGTCCAGCAGAGAAGACAGCTCTCAGTATTTGTCATCTAAACGAATCTCTGATCACTCCACTTTGGTCTGCAGGGTGAGAGCTCTGCTGAGAGGGCATGGAGAAGAAGAAGAGAAGGGTCTTGGAGGAGAACCTTCCCCTGGGGAAGATCGGAGGGAGTCTCACCCTCAAGTGAGCCTGGGTGGAAAGCAGTCTCTTCGGCTTGTTCCGGTACGAAATCACACAGCTGGAGTTGCGGCTATGGCTCCTAGGGGTGTAACACTCATATGCAAGTTTGTCCCATGAGGAAGGCTCTGAGGTCAAAAGGCGACTTACTTCCCTGCACGGAGGGAAGTGAGCATTTGGAGGGACAGATTTACTTTTCAGGGCTCTTTAGATTTCATTACCTCTTCAGAGCAAGTACACAGACGGGTGAACTGAAGCTCCGAGGCTGAGCGGCCCTCACCGCCATCCCCTCTAGAACAATGCAGGGCAGAAATCAGCAGGTGACTTGCCAAGAGCCCTCAGTTCCATGGCGGGGGCACAGAGCCCGACCCTCCTGTCTCCCAAAGCAGGGCCATCCAGTGTGCTGTCTGGCCTCCTGGTGGTGATGGAGACACAGCTGCAGGGCAGGAATCTAGGCGGAAGGCGGCAGAGAGCCGTAGGAGGGAGAGGGCTCTGCACCTGAGCGACTCTTCATAAAAACACGATGCTGTTGCTTCCTCCTGAGAGAAGGGAGGCACCTGGAGGTTTTATCAGAGACCCTGGGGCCCTAATGAACACAGGAAGACAGGTATCCTGGCCAACACCACACTGACTGGTCTCCTCCACCCTACTGCACGGCGGGGGGCCACAGTTAGGATCCTGGGGCACCTGATTCCCTGCTCAACGGTACGGCAGAGGCTGTACAAGCAGGTGGCCCCAGGGCCGTGCTTACGACTAGACGACTAGCCATCCTAGGGCAGGATGGCTTTGGCAGCGACACACCTGGGTTCAAATCCTGCCTGGCTATGGCCCTGACCAGCTCTAGACCTGGAGTAAGTAAAGGTCATGAATCTGGACTATTTACCACTCAACAGTGTCAGCGTTTATTACTGTCGTTGTTGCTGTTATTTCTGTTTTCACAAGGAATCCACTTCGCAGCTGCACTGAAAACCCCTCGTATCAAAAGGGCAACGCCACCAATAAAAGTGGAGAAGAACCCAGTGACTTAGGGAAACTGCAAGTGAAACCAAACGCAATGTCTCCCTGTGGCTTGTGGGGTGGAACGCTCTTGCTTCGCTGATCCTGCGGAGGTCAATGACCCTCTGAGGACCATCCTCCACTTAGCAACAGGCGGGGCTCCGTTCAAAGTCTCACCCCGCCCAGGTGGCCCCAGGCTCAGCCGCCCCCCCCCCCGCCCGCCCCCACTGATGCTGTGGCCCAGAGCGCGTGGGACCGCGGGCATCCACACTCATTTCCTGCCTGCCTGTCCCCACACGCAATGGCTCCTGAAAAAGGGGAACCAAGGGCTGTCCAGAATCCTTTCCACACTTGACGACAGTTGGGTTCCCATTCTGAGCAGCGAGACCCTGAACGTTCTCCCGCCATTCCTGTTCACGGTCGGTCGGCAGGGGAGCAAGCAGACCCAGGGGGGGACGTGAGCCTCCGACAACCGAGGCAATCAGGAAAGGAGACCGTGTGCCTTTAAGACGAAGGTGGTGGGCAGCCATCCATCTTCCCTAAATACAGACTCGCCTTGTTCTTCCATTTCTGGCTGAGTGATAAAAACGTTAAATGTCATTTCCTGGATCAGTGGTTAACCACTAGATGCTGGATCAGAGATTTACCAGAAGTGCTTAAGGAAAAAAAAAAAACAAAACGTGCTGTTTTCAATAACCCTTTCTTGTACCCTGTGGGAACTATTTAACCTTTGCGGGGGGCGGGGGTGGTACAAGGGGGGGACAGGAGGGGGCCGCTGGATTTGGCCTGAGCAATACGTTTCAGATTAGATTTGCCAAAGACTTCCTTGTGCTACATACAGGAAGTGAAGCAAGGCATGATTTCCCCATCCTACATCCCTGCCCAGGGAGTGAGCGAGCGTTCAGGGAAAGTGGGAGAAGACAGAAGTAGAAATCCTCCACGTGCCGCAGCGCCCACCTCTCTCTCAGGAGCTCCGCGGTTGTTTGGCTTTTTTCACCCGCTGTTTCTGTGGAGGACTGTGGCTCCGGCTATCTGCTTCCCCAGCTTCCTACAGCATGTGGTGACCAGGAAGCGTCCCAGCAACCCAGGGAAGAGCAGTGCTCCCAGGATACTTCTGCGTATGAGCAGCTGTGGTCTCGGGGATGGAGAGCCCAGCTTGATCCTTTGTTGTATCTTCTTGGATTTCTCCATCAGCTTCTCCAATCGGTGAATTAAGTGCCCGGAAAGTAAAGCGGGGGAGGCCCGGCTCAGCCCCACAAAGACGGGGCTGGACAACCCACAGCTTTGCTCGAAGCCACTCTACTCTGCTGGGCACTTTCCGCCCTGGGGTGACCTCCGTGGGGACAACACACAAAGCTGCCCTGGGCTCCGCCCTGCTGCCCTCCAGGCCACAGGCACCCCTCTCGGTCTGGGCAGAAAAGACTGAAGAGTTACACTTTGTTCCAGCAAATGCATTTCCTACCCCATGCCACCTAGAATGTTCTGTGCACACACCAAGCACTCCAGGCACTCCACGTCCATCCGGGGACTAAAGGGATCCAGAGGAGGAGGACCTTCGTTATCAGGACTAGGAAAGTCCCTGGCGAACCGGAATGAGTTGGCCCCCCAAGAGACAAGTGTGTGACAGGCAAATAGACCTTCTGCTTCCGAGCTGAAGCTGAACATTTAGAAAGGGATCCAGCCAGGTCAAATGGAAGAGGGGCGCCACAGCGTAGGAGTTCCTTGGGGAAAATGACATGGAGCACCCCCACTACTCCCACCCAGCACATCCTAGAAGACACCCTCTCCTAATTCAGCAGTTATCAGTGGAAATCTGAAATCAAAGTCAGAATTGGAAGGGAAAAGATGGTGAGGCAAAATATATTCCACCAAAGTGGCAAGTCTGGGAAACTCAAACCTATCTTCCTTCTCGTAACCTTGGGTAGCAGCACCCTCACTCCCAGGTGCTCAGGACACAGAACTTAAGAGTGCTGTCTCCTCGCTCTATCTCAGTCCCACTCTCCGTGTTTTCAACAAGCCCTGATTTTCCTCCCACCTATTTTCTCGCCTCTCTACTCCCGCTGCTGCTGCCCAAGTTCAGCTTCCCACATCCCTCAGCTACCCACTCCGTCCCCACAACCTCAACTTCATCTGCTCCCTGACCTATTCGATGCTGCCTCCCCTTTTTCTTAAATTAAATTCAAGGAACATTTATTGAGTACCTAGATCAGAAGGATGCCATCGATGTCACTTATATGGACTTCATATGACTTTGGACAACATTTCTAATGGGCACTTTTTAAAATAAGATCACCTGTGATGTCGTCTCTTCAGAAAACTCTCCCTGATGTTTCCAAGCAAAGCTGAGCCCTTCCTCCCAGCATCCTGGTTTGTTCATATCGCCCTTGAACCCTCATCATGTTGCTGCAATTACCAGTTTATATTTCCATCTTGTCTATTAGCTATGAACCCCTGGTGTCTTATTTATCTTGTTTCCCCAGGGTCGATCTCAGACCTTGATAGATAGTAGCCATTAAATAAGTATAGAAGCGGGCTTCCCTGGTAACACAGTGGTTAAGAATCCGCCTGCCAATGCAGGAGACACCGGTTCGAGCCCTGGTCTGGGAAGATGCCACACGCCACAGAGCAACTAAGCCCATGCGCCACAACTACTGAGCCCACATGCCACAACTACTGAAGCCCGCACACCTAGAGCCCATGCTCCCCACAAGAGAAGCCACCGCGATGAGAAGCCCGTGCACCACAGCGAAGAGTAGCCCCTGCTCACCGCAACCAGAGAAAAGCCCACGTGCAACAACGAAGACCCAACGCAGCCAAAAATAAAATAAATAAAAATTTAAAATAATAATAACTATAGATGAGATGGTCAGAGGTAAGAAGGGAAAATATTGTCTGGGTGCTCTTATTATACTTAGGTGGATGTATAGCCACTTGAACATATAAAATTCAAAGGCTCCTGATCATGGTTAGATCAACTTGGTAGTCTCTATTAGAGACCCAAAGATCTCACTCTACCCTGAGCCCCGTCCTAACCAACGTTTTTATAAACATCCTGGATGAAGATATAAAAGGATTTGAAACAGATTAGCAGAGAAACCAACGCTGGGAGGTACCACTAATATGTAGGATGTTAGAATTAATGTTGCAAAATTATCTCGGCTTACTAGATCAATAGACCAAAACTAAGAAGATAAAAATTCACACGAATTAAGTGTTAACGCTACCTTGGTAGTGACCCTATGCACCAGTCGGTGACGGGGATCTGCTTCAGCAGCGGCTCAGATGAAAAACTTCCAGCGATTCTCACAGGCTTTGAGCTAGAAGAGAACCCAGCGACGATCCAATATGGAGGCTCTCAAGGTGTTTTTTTTTAAATAATAGGACGTTGTCATCAGTTAGAATGTCACACAGAGGCCAAGGAAAGAAATGTTTCAAAGGTACCTCTCTGGGCTTCCCTGGTGGCGCAGTGGTTGAGAGTCTGCCTACCAGTGCAGGGGACACGGGTTCACCCACCTTATCAAGGCCCCTGAGGCATCTTCCCAAGATTCTGAGCTCTGCCGAGCACTGTTTGGAACAACTGATCTGAATCGGTCCCTTTGCTCAAAAGTAGAGAGTTGGTAAGTTGTACACAGCTAGTTAGTGTCTGAACTCCTTCAATCCCTCAGCCAGCTTTATTTTCGTTTTATGTTTTTATCTGTTTGTGTCCCTCCCTGGCACTGTGTTATCCATTTGCCTGTCTGTTCATCCCCTGCCCCCTCGCCGGCGGGCCGCTGTCTGTTTTGCTCACCCTGACCCCCGTGCATGGTACGCGGCGGGAGTGAACACTTGCTGGGAAAACGAAGGCGAGAGCTGGAGAAGAGCCTAGAGGTCTTGACTCCCAACCTAGTATTGCTCTCCCAGGAGTCTGACTGTCCCAGACGGCAGCAGCACAGGGCAAGGTCACGTTAGGCTGCAGTAGAAGATGGCGGTCCTAAATAAGGATGAAAGGGCCCCACCGCACTCTTCATTGTTCAAGCCACGTCTGCAATCCGGTGATAAGTTCTGGAAGCGCCATCAAAGAAAAGCAGAAAGGAAAGCCCATGTGGCGGGCTGACATATAAATAATATTTGGGAGGCTAACTTTGTGCCAGGTATAATACACATTCGTGTCATTTAATCATCACAATTATACTACAAAGTAATTACTACATTCCCTTTACATCCAAGGAAACAGAGACTCAGCGAGCTTAGGTAATTTCTCCCCAGTCACACAGCTAAAGGCCCAGGATTCAAACCACTGGCAGAGCTTGTGTTCCTTCTATTTCACCGAGATGCCTCTTGGAGGAGGTCCCCAAAAGGGCAAGCTGAGTGTGGAGGGTCTAGAAATCTTGAAAACTGGATGCTCAGCCTGGAGAAACCCGGGCATGCGTGCCGGGCCGGGTGGGGCATGAGGGGAAGATGGCGGCAGTCACCAAAGACAGGAGGGAAGTACTGGGACTCAATGTCACCTGTCAGGGGAGGTGGAGAGGAGATTCCTGGATGGGTAGAAAGCTGGTCCAAATAGTTCTAAAATCCGTGTGTCCTGGACTGGCTGCTCCTTGGGGGGCAGAGACAGTGCCCTGTGCCCACAGCACACACTCGCACCATCCCTCCATCCCTGTATCTTATATGCTGTCGGTCCTCAAAAGCTATCTGGGGGGTTTATCTTCCTTCGAGAGTGAATACTGAGCAGCAACCATGTGCCCACAAGTTATAGCTGGAATCATTTTCACAGCTGCTTGGCTTCTGTGGTTAAAGGAACGGCCCCAGGTGGAGAGGCTTGTCCTGGAGTAAACAGGCACCAGGCACAGATTATAGTCACAGGACAGTGGGAACCAAGGGGCAAGGCTGGGGTCCAAGTCAGAGACCTGAGCACCGGGGCTGGGAGGAGTTCGGTGACAGGACCCCTCTCCCCACAGGGCCAGCACCTACTCCAGCACTCTGTTCCAGGCTGTGGGCCTAAACTCCTGAATCTGGTCTAACACATGAAGGCCAAGAGCAGAAGAGGGGACCCGGGAGAACATGGCCTTTCCCCCGCTAAAAGTCTACTAAGACCCTTCCCAGAGGCTGGTCCTTGTCCCAAACCCACAAGAAAATCTGCCACGAGCCTGAGCTTTTAGAGACTCAAAGGTGACTACAACCATGTGCTGGCTCAACTCCTGGTTGATCAAAATGTAATCACGACGACTAAGAAAAGGTTTTCTGCTCTAATTCAAAAAGATACATGCACCCCAACGTTCATAGCAGCAGTGTTTACAATAGCCAAGACACGGAAGCAACCTGAGTGTCCACTGACAGAGGAATGGATAAAGAAGATGTGGTACATATATACAATGGAGTATTACTCAGCCATAAAAAAGAATGAAATACTGCCATTTGCGGTACACGGGCCTCTCACTGTTGTGGCCTCTCCCGTCGCGGAGCACAGGCTCCGGACGCGCAGGCTCAGCGGCCATGGCTCACGGGCCTAGCTGCTCCGCGGCATGTGGGATCTTCCCGGACCGGGACACGAACCCGTGTCCTCTGCATCGGCAGGCAGACTCTCAACCACTGCGCCACCAGGGAAGCCCCGAAATACTGCCATTTGCAGCAACATGGATGGACCTAGAGATGATCATACTAAGTGAAGTAAGTCAGAAAGAGAAAGACAAAATATTATATGATATCACTTACATGTGGAATCTAAAATATGATCCAAGGGACTTCTCTGGTGGTCCAGTGGTTAAGACTCTGAGCTCCAATGCAGGGGACCAGGGTGCAATCCCTGGCTGGGGAACTAGGTCCCACACACCGCAACTAAGAGCCCGCATGCCACAACTAAAGATCCTGCACGCGAGAACGAAGATCCCTTGTGCCACAACTAAGACCTGGCTCAGCCAAATAAATAAATAAATAAAATATTAAAATATGATACAAATGGGGCTTCCCTGGTGGCGCAGTGGTTGAGAATCTGCCTGCCAATGCAGGGGACACGGGTTCGAGCCCTGGTCTGGGAGGATCCCACATGCCGCGGAGCAACTAGGCCCGTGAGCCACAATTACTGAGCCTGTGCGTCTGGAGCCTGTGCTCTGCAACAAGAGAGGCCGCGATAGTGAGGCCCGCATACCGCAATGAAGAGTGGCCCCCACTTGCCGCAACTAGAGAAAGCCTCGCACAGAAATGAAGACCCAACACAGCCAAAAATAAATAAATAAACAAAATGACGGATGAATTATGTTAAAAAAAAATATGATGCAAATGAAATTATCTACAAAATAGAAACTGACTCACAGACATAGAAAACAAACTTATGGTTACCAAAGGGGAAAGGGGGTAGGAGAGGGATGAATTCGGAGCTTGGGATTAGCAGACACAAACTACCCTATAAAACAGATAAACGATGAGGACCTCCTGTATAACACAGGGAACTATATTCAATATCCTGTCATAAGCCATAATGGAAAAGAATATGAAAAAGAATGTATATATGTGTAACTGAATCACTTTTCCATATACTGGAAACGAACACATCATCGTAAATCAACTATACTTAATTTTTTTTAAAAGACAGCTAACAGAAAGGGTTTTCTGTTCCATGTCCTGTGTCACCTTCCTCCCACTTTCCCTGCCCTCTGCTGAGGCACCTTTCCTGAGAGCCCAGGGTTTCGAGCCACACCCTCCTTGAATACACTTCCCTGTGGCTGAATCCACCCAGACAGCAAGGCGAAGGACCAGACGGAGAATTTGCGTGGAGAACTGATGCTGAGGGGGAGGTGGGAAGACCCCGTAGGCAAAGGCATTGCCGTGCCTAGAATGTGAGAGACACAAGGACCTTCCAGAGTCATCCGGTCCAGGGACTAGCAAACACTTCTATGAAATGCCAGAGAGTAGACACTCTGGACCCCGCAGGCCACGTGCGGCTCTGCCACAACTGCTCACTCCGCCATGAAACGCCATGAAACACCAAAGCAGCCACAGACAATACGTAAAGGAATGGACACGGCTGTGCTCTGTGTTTATTTAGGGACACCGAATTTTGAATTTCAGATAATTTTCACATGTCATGAAACTGTCTTTAAAAAATTTTTTTTCAAGTATTTAAAAACGTAAAAGCCATTCTTAGTTCACAAAAACAAGCAGTGAGCTGGAGTTAGCCTTTGAGCCACAGTTCGGCAATCCCTGCCCTCGTCCAAGCCCCTCCTGAGACACGACTGCAGAGCAGCGTAAGACGAGAGTCCACATATGTGACTCTCCTGTTGTGCTCTGTCCCTGCAGAACGATGCTTCATCTGCCTCTCTTCCCTCGAACACCAAGTGCCTCTCCTGCAACGGTGGCAGCCTGGCCCCACCCTGCTTGCTGTCACATCTGGTGAGAACTTCTGGACATGACAGGCTCCATCTCTGTCCCGTTTCTATACTCCTTCACGGGATAACTTGGGGCAGGTCAATCCCCCTCCCTGGACCCTAACGGAAAGCGCAAACACGGGAACTCAACGCGGTCATCTCTGAGAGCGTGTTCCCTGCCAGCCGTCCTCCGTCCCACATCCCAGCCCGGCTCTCAGCCTCTCCCTGTCCT
This sequence comes from Neophocaena asiaeorientalis asiaeorientalis, assembly GCF_003031525.2. Lineage (NCBI taxonomy): Eukaryota > Metazoa > Chordata > Mammalia > Artiodactyla > Phocoenidae > Neophocaena > Neophocaena asiaeorientalis. Next base: position 8,547,041 of record NW_020176571.1, read on the forward strand.
GGGACGTTTCAGTGCCGGGACACCTGGCACCCTACCAGTTGGCGCTGCCTGCCGCCCTCACCAGCAACCGTTGGAGCCACAGGTTCTATGTCACCAAAGGATAATGACTGCTGGGCAGGAAAACTCGAAATGGAAGCAGATGAAGCGTCTACTTTCGTGCAGATGAAGCCATGGGAGGCTATGTGATTCATGTGTGGAGTGCTTTCTGAAGAGTATGTTTCTTTCATTTTCTGGAAGACAGAAAGTTGGCTTCCCCGGGGGTGGTTGGTGAGAATGACATTTGGGGTTTCCTCTTTTAAAGGGGGATTTGGTTTGGTTTTTGTTGACGTTGTTTGGTTGGTTTCTTAGTTTTTGTTGTGTTGTGATTTGTTTTCCTGAGGAGTTGGAGATGGAGGATCAAGAGAGAATGTTTTCTTGGGGGAGAAAAAGCAGAGCCCATGTACAATACCTCCAGGGTCATACAGAGAAGGTTAAAGTTGCTCAGAGTCACAGAGTCAGATGCCTCGGGACCTGCCAAACACCAGATGCCTCAGATAGGAAATTAGCAACAGTTTGCCACCCGGGCCTTGTGCAATTACCATCTAAAGATTAGGAAGGGAAAGGCGGGAGTCCTGGTATGCAGCCCTGGGCCTGTCCCTGCCATCACATTAAGGAATGTGGCCATTCTGCTGAAGCAGTTCCCTCTAGTCATGCCAGGTAACAATGGCCCAGGGCCTGGGCACTACCCAGCCCAGAGCAGCGCTCAGCATTGGCTCCCTCTGCTACTCTCTCCCAGGGCATCCAACACTGAAAGTGGGTGGAGACCTTGAATTAGGTAACTAGGTCACTAGATCTTCTCAGGAAGCTCTAGGGGCCTCTACAAACTGGAATAGAAGCCCCTCCAAAGAACTCCACTGAATCCTGCATTCCCCTTAGCTAGCAGTGTGCTGGTAAAAGTTTAACAACCAGCTATCTAGGGAAAAAAAGGCCCTGATTTACAACAGTTGCCAATTCCCATGGTGTAAACACTCCCATCTTGGCCAATTTCAAAATTGCCAGTCTGATGTCTACTGGCTCACGAAAGTTCTGAAGATAAACGTTCAGCCCCTGCACGCTGGAATGAACCAGCTCCAGTCCACCACTGCCCCGGCCCGTCGGAATCCAAGCGAAGAGCAAGAATCAGAACAGTCTGCCCAGGTATCAAAAGGAACTGGGAATCCGTGGTGAAGCCCAGGCTTTCTGAGCCTGAAGCACGTCACGGTGGAGGGACTCTGGTGGGGGCAGGAGGGGCTGGCTAAGTAGAGGCCCCCAAACACCCACAGGTAGGAGGGAGTGAGGGAGCTGGGGAAAACGTTAGAAGCTGCAGAGGCACCAACCTCTGTGTGGTCCACACACACACATATAGAAAATGGGGAGGGATGTAGCCACCTCCTCTTCCTGTTTCCTGAGTATGTCTCTGTCTCAGTCCATCACTTTCCAGGGAAGGTCTTACTAAAGGATGTGAGGAAGTAGCCACCCTAGATCCCTTCAGGGAAGACAGGCGCCCTGCCTTTAGAAGGTACTAAGAAGAGATGGTGGCTGACATCGCAGCATCTGTCCCCTGTCTCCCTGGCCAGGCCCAGGTTCCACGACAGATGGAATCAGGCTGCACGCCCCCATGCCCCAACTGCTGCAACCCCCCATCCTGCCCCCCGCCTCCCTGCCTACAAGTCCCACCCAATACACTTCTTCTGGGTTGACGGAGGAAAACCTGACCTCCTCCAGCTCCTTAGATTTCCCTACAGTCCACACAAACTCACTTGTTAAAAGAGTATCCGAGGATTTGTGGATAAATGGAGGCCCCTTCCCTCGGGCAGTTTCAGTTTAATGGGAATTCTGGGATTAGGACCAAAGAGTAACTCACTTATGAAAGATTCTATTCTGTGCTCCCCTCTCCTCACCCAGCGTCTGACATGCACAAAGAAGCCCTCCCTGCCAGCTTCCCTGCCCCTCGCTTTCAGAACCTACTCATCAGTCCAGAGACGCTCACACATTCCTCCGAGCACCCCCTGCTCCTTGCCTGGGAGACAGGAGCCCCGGGTTCCCTTCCTTCCTGCTGCTAATCGCCTTCAAGCCCCATTTAACCTCTCTCGACTAGCTTCCTTATCTGTTACATACCTATGGTTGGACTTTAAAACAGTACAAGTTCCATACAAATTTTATAGAAAAATAAGGTTTATGTGGAACTTTAAAAATGACCAAATACCTTTCACTTAATCATCACACACAAAAAAAACATAAGTAGTAACATTAGACATAATGTTGTAATAAGTGACAGAAGTAGTAATATTAGGTAATATTGGAAAACTGAGGTGCAGAAAGGGGTTGGGAAACATAGCCAAGGTTATGTGGGTAGGAGGTACCCCAACCAGAGTCAAGCTCATTCCTCCAAGCAGACCCCTGAGAGCGAGGGGCTACAACTAGGGCCTCACATCAGAGCCCCACAGCTTATCCTCCGGGTATGACACAGCCCATGGTTGACATTCATGTCCCTTTGGCTCACGTCCATCAAACTGCATTCAGACTGATTCCATCCCCAGGCTGGGTGACTCATGTGAATACACTCAACATAAACTCGGGAAAACTAGGTCCGTCCTAAGCAAAGCTGGTGTGTGGGTGCAGCCACCTTCAGTGGGTCTTCCTACCTCTTGTCCACAATTTCACGTCTACTCCTAACACCCTTCATTGTCTTAACACTGGCCTTGCCCTTCCAAAAGAAAACACTTCCATCAAAAAGCTTTAAATTATATCCCCTCCCTACCTCCTGCCATAAAACAAGGGCTGACATGCATAGCTCCACAAAAGGGTCAAGAAACAGGTACCCCTCCCATTTGACATAGACATTTCCTTTACTTCTCACCCTTCTGCCCTGTGCTGCCCCGTCTACCACAGGGTAGAATTTTCCCACCTGCCCTGAGTCCTTTATTGCTATCATCATTCTTTAGCATTGTCTATGGAATGTCCTGGATGCCATTCATCCCCCCCCACCCCCACCCCCGACCAAGTCAGTTAAGGCAAGAGGAAGAAACAGAAAGGAGCTTCAATTACTACCATTTACACAGCACTCTGTCCTAACAATAGCCTCCCAAAGCCCTCAATGAGTTATGAGAACAATCTAAGGCAGTAGGTATTGTTACACTCATTTCTTACAGATGAGGGCACAGAGCTTCAAAGACTTTATGGATCATTCAGCTACTAAGCAGGAGAGCCAGAATGAGAATCCGTGTTCATCGGACTCCAAAGGCAATGGCATAACCGGGGTACTCCCTAAGAAATGATCTCATACGCAGTTTCAGGAATATTTGCCTTTTCACAGCAGTGTGGTAAAACCAGAGCCTAACAACCCAGCCAACAATGCTCTGAGGGGCGGGCCATAGCCAGCATTGGCTGATGCAATCATACAGAGAACCCAGTGGGTCTGAAACGTGGGAGCTTCTCACTACACCAATTAGACAGTACCCAGTTCTGCTGACCGTAAAACCAACCGTAAATGTAAACAATAAGTCCCAATCCCATGGGTCTGGAGACTGAAAAGATGAGGCCCCCAAACTTAAAGAAATTCTGAATCAGAAATGGGGGCACATACCCATATGCCAAAGTCTCAGCTTTCATCCACATAACACAGGGAACTGGACATAATAAGAGGTTCACCAAGGCTGCCGAGACTCTGGCAACAGCAGTCAGGTTGTGCTTTCTAAAGTCTCCTGTGGTTTGAGACCTGTGGTAGAGAAACTGATTTTCAATTCGTTTTGGATGAACCCAAAGTACAGATTTGCAGACCTTCCTAGAAATGAATGGTAAGAAGTGTGAAGTAAGTTCAGATCACCAGAAAACTCTGATTTATTTTAGAGACATTTTCAGTAAAAAGGGGTCAGGGTACTGTAGGAACTTTCTGGTGCTTCCACTGGGCAGGTCCCATCTAAAGATCTTGTTCACAAATACATTATGACTCAGTTAATGAGACTTGGTGAGTTATTAACCATCTCGTAGAGCTAATAATGGTTGACCATTATAGGGCTTAGACCGGGGAAGTATGAAATTGAGCTGCTATCAGAAAAGCGTGAGATATTTTCCTAGGCTTTTTGTATAGGATAAAGACCCGCAAAAGAGGAAGCTCAAGAAATCATTTGAGTGCAATGTGAAGGTGTACTTTCAAGGTGCTATCGCTACCTAATGTGTGGCCTTTGTTGAAGAACGGCTAGGCAGACTATCCAAGAGCAGGTCATAAAAACATGGAGGCTGGACCATCTGGGCTGGGTTCAAAGGTGCAAAATGAAAGGTGAGCTGGGAACACCTGCTCAAATGGATTCAAGGAAGCTACCTGGGACTGGGAGGGAAGGGAAGGGGGTTAGTAGAGCTTCCAGAAGAAAAGGGGGGAAATGAAGAGGACTGATTTCAGCTGGTGATGGAGAAAAAGGGGTAAAGGAAAACCAAGAAAGAAGTCAGGGTGTGGTGACTGGCGCCCTGAGAAGACATCTAGGAAAAGACAGCTTCTAATGAGAAAAGGTGCCTAAGTGGATAAGCCTAGCTCCAGGGGGAAAGTTCTGTGAAGTGCATGAATGAGGAAATAGAGGAGGAGAAATAGCTATTGAAAGCGACAGAGAAGCCTGGCCAGCTCACTGTGGATGGATTCCAAGTCCTGGAGGAATGGGCAGAAAAAAAGGAGACAAAGGAAAAGAAATTTAGGAGGAGGCTTTGAAGGCTAATTAAATTTTCACCAAAAGAGGACAGTAAATAATTCAATGTAAAAGTATAAAATTACCACTAAAAAGAAGGCAAGAGTTACCACTTGACAGGCTCTGGGGAAAGATAAACTGGGCATCAATCTGTGCAGGAAGAAGTCTGGATATTACCTGTCTGGAGCAGATGTATTCTCCAGGAATACGGAGAAGAACCGGATCCGTGAGTTCCCTTACCAGAGAGTTCAAGAGAGTGAGATTTTTATTTATAGTTTATAATGGGAACTTTCCAAAGATTTGTAGGATCTGGATCTGATAATCCATAATGATGCTTTTTAATTAAAGAAGCATTCAGTTTGCTTCATGGATATGCATATCTCCCCCAAAAGAAATCCTCATAACCCCCCCCCCCAAAGAAATCTGAAAAAGAAAAGCCATACATAAAACACCACTCGTTTCTAAACACCACAAGAAGAGTGTGGTGGCGGAGGGGAGGAAAGGAAGATTTCTACCGATTCTTGAGAAAAGAATGAAACGAGAGAGCTAAGAAAAGTGCCCAAGCAAACCAAATAACCCAGGTTGTTAAGTGCATAGAATTGAAAGATGTTTGTTTAAACACACTCTCCCACAGTTGGCCACATGACTACCAAAACAGAAACTGAGCCAGGTGGGTTGACATTATTTATGAACAAGAAAGAACAGAGGTGGTGACATGTGACGTGACTAATGCTCCCATTTTTATTTTGTGAAGGTAATAGCCAAACTCTGCTTCTCAAAAACTAGAAGTCTGGCAGAGGCATAAAGAAGGCGGTAAATTCCTGATGGAACAAGAAGAGATTAAAAACAAACAAGGAGCGATCAAGGAGAGGGCAGGCCTCTGATCTTCCCAGGCTGGCAGTGGTGGGTGTGTTAAAAAATGATATGATACGAGGAAGTGCTCAAGGACAATGGCCATGAAACCAAGGGTTTTAAAGAGAAAACCAGACTCCCTCAAGTAGAAGCAATAAACAGAGAGGCCAGGATGAAGCAACTGAGATCGAAATGATGACATTTAAAGTACCACAGAGAGGTTTCTAGAGGAGTCTGTACCAAGAAGGAAATGAGGAAAAACAGAGAAAGATACAGCAAAAAGTAAAGAAACTGCATACAAAATTCTAGAGTGTGCTAGAAAGGTAAGGGAAAAAAGAGTAATGGTAAAATGAAGACAGTGAATTGAACAGATTTTAGTGGCATGATTGAAATGGAAAATAAGGGGATCTTTATGAAATTGTTTCCAGGAGAAGAAAGGTACAGAAAGAAAAGGCAGTGGGCTTATTCCAGTATGCCAAGAATAATAAAGAAATGCACGAATCATCAGCAAACAACGCATATCCAACAAGAACCATGGTCAAGCACTGCCTGGAGAGGCAGCCAGGCTCTGCGGCCTCCCTCAGACTCGGGCTCCTCCCTCTGACTCCTGAGGACTTGGGCTCCTCACCTGGACCTCCTTGAGCACCTGTTTTCAATGGCATGTGGGGAGAGGGTGAAAAGGTGAATGAAAAGAAACTCATTTCTCCTTTGGTTCAGTCAAAATTTATAAAGAGATGTCTATATACTGCTTGATACAGAGAAACTACAAGAATAAATAAGAACCATGACTAGATATTGGGATATTTAAGATACAGAATTTGCTAGATACGGTGGAGCAAAGTTGAAAGCCATGAAAATGAAAAGACAGAGTGAAATGACAGAACTGAAGATATAAAGGTGGACAAGAGACTGCTGTATAGTCTCTTTAAAGAGGAGAAAGACGGAAAAGAAAAAGTGCTACGAAAAGGGGAAGTGATGTGGAGAGCCCTGCTCTAGAACCAGGCAAGCATGGGCTCTGACCTGAGTCCCAGCCCTTACCCAGCTCGCTCTGGTGTGACCTTAAGCAAGGTCACCTATGGACTCTAAGCCTCTGGTTGCTTGACTCTAAAAGAGACTAATTATGTCTAACTACAGAGTAACTTCTGGTGCTACCATGACAGAGTAAGGATATCGGGCTCACCCTCCCACCACAAACAACAATAAAACTGGACAAAATATAGGAAACAACTGTTTTCAGGTGCAAAACTACAGATGGTGGAGGGATGGGAACCTTGAGAGAAGAAAAACAGAAGAGGTGAAATCCACATTTACTCTGGCCTTCTGCCTGGGGGCTTTCCAAACCACAGCACAGGGAAGTAGAACCCAAACCAAGGCAGGAGGAAAAGGAGACCAAGTGTTAGGGCTACAAAGGGGCTGAAATTAGCAAGGATGGTACTAGAGGAGGGAGCTGCACAGAGAAGAAATCCTGAGTCTTTCACTGCAAACAAAGCTGCACATGTGCAGGGTGAAATGCCAGGGCGTAGGAGAGAATCGGTCCTGAACAGAGACTCCAGAGATCCCATGGTGGGGGAGACACTGATGTTCTCAGTGGCCATAAGGGAGAGAGTGTGATGAATAGCACACTTCGGACATTTAACTGAGATCCAGGAAAGGCCACTAGGAGTCGGGCCTCCTGGCCCTGGAGAGGGGCTGCACCGGACCCACCATAACAAAGCCAAAGGCTGACGCTCAGCAGTATCAGGCTGACCCACCAGTGAACCAGCTGCCACCACAATAAAGTCAATACTCTTGAAAGGATGATAAGAAAATAGAAAATTATGACGCATCACAAAGAGGAAAGAAAGCAGTCAGTAGGAGGAGTCCTGGAGGTGATACAGATGGAATTAGCAGACAAGGACTTTAAAATGAATAGGAGAAATATGTTCAAGAATTTCAAGGGAAAAAATAGACATAAGGAATGAATAGATGGATAATCTTATCAGAGAATAGAAACTATGCAAAAGCACCGAATGGGAACTACAAAATTCAAAAATATACAATAACTGCAACAACTCACAGGATGGGCTTAACAGCAGATTGGATACGACAAAAGAAAAGATCAGTAAACTTGAAGACAGAATAATGGGACGTATCCAGTTTGAAGCACACAGAGAAAAAAGAACTGAAAAAAGAACAGAGCTTCAGTTATATGTGGGACAATATTCATCAGTTTATATATACGTGTGTGTATATATACATATATATACACACACACACACACACACACGTACACACACACATGCACACATGAAGTCTCAGAAGGAAAGCAAAGAAGAAATGAGGAATTGGGGCAGAATAAATATTTCACAAAAGGAATGACTTCCAAATGTGATGAAAAACACCAATCCACAGATCCAAGAATCTCTTCAGTGAGACAAACTAAGAAAACCACATCTAAGCATGTCATAGTCAAATTGCTGGAAAGCAAAGATAAAGGGAAAATCTTAAAAGCATCCTGGGTACAGAAAAAAAAAAAACACCTTACTACAGGGGAACAATAATAAGAATTATTACCAACGTCTCATCAGCATCAATGCAAGCCAGAAGACAGTGGGAGGATATCTTAAAGCTCTGAGAAGGTAAAAACTGTTAATCTGGAATTCTATATCCAGTGAAAATATCTTCCAAAAATGAAGGCAAAATAAAGACATGTTCAGATAAACAAAAACTAAGAGAATTTAACACCAGCAGAACTGCACAATAAAAAATGTTAAAGGGATGGGGCTTCCCTGGTGGCACAGTGGTTGAGAGTCCGCCTGCCGATGCAGGGGACACGGGTTCGTGCCCTGGTCCGGGAGGATCCCACATGCCGCAGGGCGGCTGGGCCCGTGAGCCATGGCCGCTGAGCCTGCGCGTCCTGAGCCTGTGCTCCGCAACGGGAGAGGGCACAACAGTGAGAGGCCCGCATACTGCCAAAAAAAAAAAAAAAAAAAAAAGTTAAAGGGAGAAAATTGTCTGGTGGTCCAGTGGTTAAGACTTGGTGCTTTCACTGCTGTGGCCTGTCTCAATCCCTGGTCGGGGAACTAAGATACCACAAGCCATGCAAGCGAGGCCAAAACAAAAAAAGAACAAAAAAACAAACATTAAAAAAAAAAATGTTACAGGGAATCCTTTGGGCCAAAGAGAAATGATACCAGGTAGAAATGCACGTCTACAATACACAATCTACAAAAAACACAATCTACAAAAAAAAGAGTGCTGAAAATGGCAAACACACAGGGTAGATATAAAATGCTTTTTTTTCTCCTTTTTTGATTTATTTAAAATACATTGACTGTTTAAAGCAAAAATAATGACAATGTGTTTCTGGGTTTATATGTGGAAGTAAAAGGTATAATAACGATATCACAGAGGACAGGAGAGGGACAAATGGAAGCACACTGTTGGAAGGTTCTTGTATTTCACGTGGTCTCATGAATCCAAGTCAGACCACGACAAACGAACAAAGTCAACAAAACAGTCATAACTGAAAAGCCAATAGAGGCGATAAAACGGAATACCAACAAATACTTCATTCATCCAAAAGAAGACAGGAGAGGGGGGAAAGGAACAAAAAATAGATGGATACAACCAACAACAAATGGCAACACGGGAGAATTAGACTGAACCTAATTTACAGATCTGTTGTGAAAATAAAATGGAAGCATGAAAGTGGAACTCGGCACCAAGCTGCCCTCATAACAAATATAAGGTTTCCACAGCGGGCTTTGGGATGGAGGGAGGAGGGTAACAATAAAGGAAGTAGAGAAGCAGGCCTGGGGGATGTGAAAACTCTAAAAGAAGAAGAAGCAGGCTCTAAGTGGCCGTGCCGCTTCTCACACTGATTCTTCTGGACACACACAGCCATGAACCACTCGCACAGATGGGGCACAGAGCTGGCTGATTGGGTGCCATTTTCATGGCCTTATGGGACAGTGCCATGAACTTGGCTTGGGATCTACCCCCGTGGGAGGGGAAGCTGAGCTGGTCTGCAGGGCCCTCGTTGGAGGGGTACAGAAAGCAGGAGACAAGGGTCTAAATCTACCTGCTCGAACGAACAGCTAGTGGGATGAGAGCGCCCTGCTGGAGAGAAAAGGAAAAGGCTCTGTCCACTGAAAAGACTGTGAAAAGATGGCAGAAGAGAACAAAGGCAGCAGATCTAGGGAGAAAAATGATAAGCAAACACATGACATAGGAAGCGTGTAGCTGTAAAATCAGAATTTGACACGGTGTTTAATAGGCAAAAGAGCAATTAAAACGCGGCTCACGTGTGGACAAACGGTGGGTTATTTAACTCATGAAGGCTCTAGAAATGGAGACACAACAACATCTCAACTAAATGTGTCATCTCAGTGCTCGTAGGTAATGAACAAAGAGATGTGGCCAAGTGTGATTCAGCATAGTTCACGTATTTACTGAGGACTTTCCGACACCAGGATGTTATGTGCCAGGAGCTGGGGGACAAAGATTACTAAGACCGTGTCCCTGCCTTCAAGAAATACCCAGCTCTCAGGGGGGATAGACACATAGAAACCAATCGAACGGTAGTGTGGCTCTGGTCCTTGTAACCCTCTGCCACTTAACAGCTGTGTGGCTGTGGCCAAATCACTTAACCTCAGTTTTCTCATCCATAAAATGGAGATAATAATAACTACCAGGCCAGACTGTTGTGAAGATCATTGTGTCCATGAGTTAGAAAGCGCCTAGCACACTGCCTGGCCTATAGGAATTCAACGACTCAGCTTGAGAGCAGGACACATGTTAGAATGTGGGTGGCAAGGAAAGGTCTCATCCCCCTCAGTATCCTGATTCCCCCCAGGAGAAGATGTCCACCTATTCCTGAGAAGGAATGAGAAGGGTGCATGGGTAAAATAAACTTTGAGAATCACTGTATAAGCATCTAATTCAATTCAATACTTAAAAAGTTCCTACTGTGTGCCAGGTTCATAAAAAACTAGTTAGCATAATTTCAACACAGTGATAGAGGGATGCATAAGATGCTAAGAGAGTACAAAGAGACAGCCCCCAGCCTGGGGTCGGGTAAGACCCACAGACCTTGGCTGTTAGCCAGACAAACAAGGGTGAGAACTGAAACGCAGAAGCTTGATTGTGTTGCAGGGAACTACAACCCAAGCTTTAATGGTCAGCAAATTGCATGTCTGGAGAGGTAGACAAGGGCAAGTTCGTGAAAGACATGCCGAGAAACTCACCTTATCCTGGGGAAGGTGAGCGCCATGGATGGTGTGAAAGGGAGGCCCAGGGTTCGAGCTGTGCTCCAGGAAAGCAGGTACCAAGCTGAATGTAATGAGAGCACAGCTAGCCTCAGAGAGCCTGGCTTCAAGAGAAATTCCTCAAGGGCAGGGTCATACCTCACTCAGCTTTGCTTCCCAGGCACCCACCAGAGTCTGACCCACAGAAGGCACTCAGCTGAACAGAATCAAAATTAATAAACTTCCTTATCCAGATCTTTTGCATTTTAAACCTTACCTCCAACTATGGGATTCACTCCATCACAGTTTTATTAAGCCCCCTGAGGGATACACCCACAAGTGGGGAGGGAAGATATGAAAGCAAATAATTACAATACGGTGAAATAAAGGTTAAAATTCAAGTGCGTGCAAAGTACTTTAGGAGACAGAGAAAGGATCAATTCACTGTCAGGGGAAGCCAGGAAGTTTCCACTATGGAAGGAATATTTGAACTGGGCTTTGAGGGAAACACAGGAGTTCAGTAGTCAGTGACTTGCAAGAGTGTTCCAGCCTGAAGATGGGCAGAGGGAGGGAGATGTGAGAGAGAGCTAGAAGTGTTCTAGGATGGGTGATCAGTTCTTCCACTCCCTGGGGATTAGAACACAATGAGAGGAGAGCCTAGAACAATAGGTTTCCAACCTGGGCTGCTCATCAGAAACACCTGGGGAGCGTATAACCCTCCAGTGGCCTAACCACTTTCCAAACCAATTAAATCAAGATCTCGAGCTGGGAGCCCGTCATGGGGATTTTTTCAAAGCTCCCAATGTGATTCAACGTGCCGCCAAGTTTCAGAATCACTAGTCTAGAAAGAAGACGGAAAGATGTGCAGCATCCCTGGAGGTCAGGCCCTCCTGGTGCCCCCCACCGCCCAGCCCTGGCACACCCCCTCCCCCCGGCCCCCGCGAAAACCCCAGCGAAGGAAGACCAGCCAAACCCCAGCCACGGGCTTCCTCCTGCTACTCCCTTCCCCCCACCAGCTCTCTGCTCTGAAAAAGAGGTTCTCGAAGTGTGGTCCCCAGACCAGCATCAGCCTCCCCGGGGAGGCGGGTAAAAATGCCACGTTTCCGACTGCCCCTGAGACTGACTAAACCAGAAAGGGGGGCCCAGCAATCTGGCTTCATAAGCCCCCCAGGTGGTTCTGATGTGTGCTAAGTGCGAGAACCACTGCTCTGGAACACTGATTCTTCCAAAGCTGCAGCCAGGCGGCACCTAGGTGTGGCTCTGCCCCCAGAACCTGGTGGAGTCTCTGCTTCGTCAGCAGGGATGCTGGGAGCTGACCTGGGCGCCATCACAGAGGCCTGGAGTCGTAGAGGCTGGAGGGCGGATAGCCAGTTGTTTTCTGCGGTACCAGGAAAAGGCTTTAGGGTAGGGAGGCATGGGGTTTTCCTTATTTTCTCCTTTTAATACAAAGTGGCCCCGTGTAAGCAAACTTTCAAGATATTGTAAATCAGGACTGGCAGGAAAACCCATGATGTCGATGGCCATGGATTTACCATATGCATTTTTCCTTTGGAGGAAAGCGGTAGGTTAAGGTGCTGGAAGGTCTTATGAGGCGGAGGGGTGGGAGGGAAGAAAGGACACGGCTGCTTCTCTGCTTCGTCTTTGCCCGCCTCCCAACCCCTAACCCGGCTGAGAATTCACAATTCCTGGGAGGAAAATAAAATAAAGGAAGCAGCAAAGGAAATGAGTTTTCCGTACAGAAATGGAAATTGCGTTTCCCCTTAAGGTCAGACAGTCAGACGTAAAGGAGTACACCTTGCAAAACAACCCCAGGCTTTCCTGCTGCTGGAGCCTTGAGAAGTCAGCCCGCTTCTCATTTACTCAGTGAATTCAAAGAACACTAGTGGATTCTCTGCCACACAGTTAAAGAGGGCAAGTGCTTTGGGGTTTTTACCACCTCCTTTCAGCTCCTCTGTCCCAAGCTGAAGTACTGGAACTACCTGTACTTTCTTTTTTCCTACTTGGGTAAATCAAATTCCCCAGATTGGGGGGAAAAAAAATTGTTAGGTTTGACAGCGAGTGTGTGGCGCCACCTGGTGACCACTACTTATCAAAACAGTTTTCTTCCCGGTTCTGTTGTTTCTATCAAAGGCTACAGCTTCCAGACCAGGTATACATTCAGATCTCATGCCCGGCCTACTTTCCCGTGGGAATTTTAACCTTGGCTGAAAATCTCCTGTCTTTTCACAGACACAAAACAACATAAACAAGCAACAGTTTTCTCTCTCAAGTATTTTAAGTCTTCTAAGGTACAAATTAACTGATTGACAAGGCAAGCAAGAAAGTTCTGGCTGTACCTATAAATCATGACAGGTTTTCAGGGATACTTTCTCCCTCATCATGATTCCTGGGGCCCCAGCAAAAAGGAAAGCTGAAGTACCCTTGACACTACACTATCCGGATTTCAAGTTTCTGAAGCAATATATGTTTTTTTTTAATTGAGGTATAATTTACATATAACATTATACTAGTTTCAGGTGTACAACATAACGTATACACAGCAAAATGATCACAATAAGTCTAGTTAACACCCGGCACCACATATAGTATGGTGTTTGGACCTGAAGCACTATTTGGGGCTGGGAGGGAAAGATGGTCTGCAGAGCTACTGTAGGTATTGGAACTTGCAGACAAATAGGCATCAGGAGAAATCAGTCCTAGTCTTGGCACTGCCGCTAATCCACTGTGTGACTTTGCACAGGGTACTTACTCTATTTGGAAACTTAGTGTCCCAGACCTGTTACCCTCCTCACTATTTCCCCATGATTTTAAAAGGTGTTGCCTTCCAAAATGCATCTCTAAAAAAGTAACTAGTAGTGGGAGGGAGGGAGATGCAAGAGGGAAGAGATATGGGAACATATGCATATGTATAACTGATTCACTTTGTTATAAAGCAGAAACTAACACACCATTGTAAAGCAATTATACTGCAATAAAGATGTAAAAAAAAAGTAACTAGTAACTTTTCTATCTTTAATATCAGATGTATAAATGTCGACAGGAGCTTCTGATCATTATAAAGCAACCAGAGTTACCGTAATAACTTTACATCTCAGACAGAAGTGAAGACACTAGATCCCTCCTTATCCTGATCCCTGGTACATGTATGATTTCTTTTAGGCTTTTAGAATACTGAAACTAACTCACAGACCTTAGTTATAACTTTCCCAGGCCCTAAAGGCTGGGGAAGCCCAATTTGGGAACCAACACTGGATAATCTTGAAGGTAACTTGAGTTCTTATGAACTATAACACAAGGGAAGAAGGGAAGGCTGTTGCGTGTACAGGTAGCATCCTGATTTAAGAAACATCATTACAAGGAGTTAACATTTAAGCAATACCAGCTCTGTGCCATTTTTCAATACAGAATGCCCATTGGTCCCCAAAATAACCTCTAAAGTTGCCCTGCAGATGAGGAAATAAGCACAGAGAAGTCAAACTGCCTGTACCATACAACTGGAATCAGAACCAGGTATGTATGATTTCAGAGCACACAACCTTTTGAAATAGCCAACTTTTAAAATAAAACATGGCAATTCTGAAGTACGAACCAACAGCCCCAACTTAAACCACTTTGTTGAATGGATACCTTATAGGTATTACTGTGTTTCCACAAGTTCCCATCTTATTAAAATGGAACATTTCTGGTTTAGCATTTATTGACAAACCTCTTGAATATCTACACAACGTTAATTCTTTCTACTATACAATTGTTTATTGTAGTAAAGCCAGTTTCCTGACCTCCAGTCCATTTATCTGAAAACAAACTGTGAAGTACTTCCATTCTACATCCTGCTGATTTTTAGTTACTTGGGTTCATGTGTTATTTCAAGATATGAAAGCTCGGTTCTGGAATATTTTCTTCTATTATTCCTTTGATAATTTTTTGTACCGTTATCTCTGTTTTCTCTTTCTGAAATTCCTAACAGTTGAATATTGGACCACTTGAATAGATACTCTAGTTTTTTAACTTTTCTCTTTGTATTAGGGAATATGGTTCAGCTAGGAATAGAAGAATATCCAATTAAACGGTAACTTAAATTGCGTTTGTTTGGGTTTTCCCCACACAAGAAGTCAAGAGGTAGCTGGATTGGTATTATTTCAGAGGCTCAAGAATGTCAGAGCAGCAAAGATCTCTGGAACTCTCTTGGCCTCTCACCCACGGCCACAAGATAACTGCTGCAGCTCCAGCCATCACATCCATATTTATAAGGAATAAGGAGGAAGCGGAAAGAAGCAGAAAGTGTTGCATCTGTAGCAAGGAACTAAAGGCTTTCCAGAAATCCATCCCCTGCAGACTTCAACTTTTGACTCACTGAGCAGAAATGTGTCAAAAGCCAAATCTAATTATAGGGCAGTCTAGAAAGGGAAGTTTAGTATCCCACCCCCAACAGTGAGAGTAGAAATAAAGAAAGGGGAGCTGTAAATGAGAAATGTACCAACCTGGTATCCCATTTTCCAGTCTTTTCTTTTTTACTACTTTATACAAGAATTCCTCAATTTCATCTTCCATACTCTGTTAAATTTTTTATTTCTACTCTAATCATTTTAGTTTCCAGAAGCTCTTTCTTGTTTTCTGACATTCCTTTATTTTGTTTTGACGGCATCCATCCTCATTTCATGGCTGCAATATCATCTCATCTCTCTAAAGATACTTACACTTTTTATTTAAATGCTTTTCCTCTGCCTTACGATATTTTCTTTCTCTTTAAACTGATAGTTTCCACCCACACACACTTTGATCTCTGTCTTTTATTTTGGTGGCATCTCCCAAGAGTCTGATGGTCCTTGGCTATTGATTTATGCTCCAAAATCAGACACAAAGAAGTTGTTTGGAGAGCCTGTATAATTAGTCAAAATTGTCACCTGGCAGCCTGCAGAGCGATCAGGTGTTGAGCCACTCTGTCATTAGGGGGACACACCCCCTCTTAATTGTCATTATGTATGAGTATTTCCCCTGAGGCAATAGAATTTTTCCATAGGACTTCACTCTGGTCTTCTCCAGTTTGATGGAGTTGGGGAACTCGGTCTGAGTAATTATAAGCCTGGTGCCATAGTAAGAGCAGGGAGGCTGATGGGGGCACACCAGCTAGCATGTCCCAGAGCCAGAGACTCTGGTCAGTTTCTCCTGAAAAGGAACTCTGTGTCCTACACCGATTAGGGAGAGGTTATCCCATATTGGTGTGGGTCAGAGGTATAAGAGGTCCTTAGAGAAACTTTAAAACCATCTCCCTCTCCTCAGCCCCATGACTCACCGTTGCCCCCTCCACTGTCATCGTGTCTCCAATTCCTGAAGTTTTCAGGGGTTCTGGTGAACAGATGTGCTGTTCATCAGTCTTCCTTTCCACAGGCACTTGGGTTTTAGCCACCTCGGCTCGAAGTCAGCTACCATCCGTCAAAACACTTTTCATCTCTCAGATGTGATTACATCTCTTCCCTACCCTTATCTCCCCTCCAATTCTCTTTGTCCTTATGCATTTATTCCTTCATTGTAATTTTGGATGGGGTAAGGGGAGGGAAGGTAGAGCTCAGATATATGCACATGTTTAATCTGCCATGCTTAACTGAAAGTCTGAATATATCTATATATTTTTAATTTCTCCAATTTCATAGCACATTTTTTAAAAACGATATAACTATTTATTATGCCTCATTCATGTTTATAGGTTTATACGAGACTGAAAAAGTTTGACCAACACTATTCTGAAAACTACATTTGGTTAGTAATCTCTCTGGATTCTCCAAAGTAAATAATTTGTTAAAGAGGAAGAAGAGTAGGGACTTCCCTGGTGGCACAGTGGTTAAGAATCCGCCTGCCAATTCACGGGTTCGAGCCCTGGTCCAGGAAGAACCCATATGCCACGGAGCAACTAAGCCCGTGCGCCACAACTACTGAGCCTGTGCTCTAGAGCCCACAAGCCACAACTACTGAGCCCATGTGCTGCAACTACTGAAGCCCGCATGCTCTAGGGCCCGTGTGCTGCAATAACTGAGCCCACGTGCTGCAACTACTGAAGCACGTGTGCCTAGAGCCCGTGCTCTGCAACAAGAGAAGCCACCACAACGAGAAGCCCACGTACTGCAATGAAGAGCAGCCCCCACTTGCCGCAACTAGAGACAGCCCGCGCTCAGCAATGAAGACCCAACACAGCCAAAAATAAAATATAATAAAATAAATTTTTAAAAAATAAAAAAATTAGTCTAAAAAAAAGGAAGAAGAGGAAACAAATCCAGATTGTGTTTCTGTTTTATAAGTCAAAGGTAGAGTGGGTTTTGAGAAGCAAACTCAGATCTTCCAATATTACAAGATCTGGAGGGTCAGGATAAAGTGAGCGAGGCTTGTACATCACAGAAATAGCCAAACACCTATTAAAAATGCGATTTCCAAACTGTGAAATTTTATGAACAACTTCAAGATAATTAAACAAAGAAAATGCATTTTCAGAAGCTAAGATACACGGAGGAAAAAAGAGCTTAGGTGAACTACATGGAGAATAGTAATGCAGCTAGGGCTTACCTCCTGAGAATGGCTTGTGAAGCACACCTTTTGATCCAACAAATCTAATTCTGGGGATTTGCTTTACAGACACGGTTGACCAAGTGTTCAATTATAGTCATTCAAGGATGTTTATCTTGGAGTATTTTAAATAATAACACAAAATGGAAACATCCTATAGATCCTTCAATAAGGCCCATAAGACCCAGAGGTCCAGTGGTCCCAGGAATGATACCTGAATCGTGAGTATAAACCAAAGGACAATAAACCTGGGTGGCCAAGGGGGGGCCAGAGCTCAGCACCAGCTGGGTTTACGGTACAGCAATGAGTGAGGTCTCGCTGGGCTGTGCAGGACCCACTGAACAGCAGTGCTTCAGGGCTGTGGCTGCTCAGTCTCTCCAACTCTCTGCCTGGTGTTTGGAAACCACACTGACCTCTTTAGACTGAATAAATCCCTGATACAGACCATGTGAGGAGCTGGGACTTCCTCCTGCACCTGGCAATAAGAGGAGCCTCTCCCTTCCCTGCTCATATCAGAGGAGGCCTAGTGAAGAGTCAGGAATTTCACCGTTGCCCAAAGGTTATGAGACCACGTCCACCATGGTGTCTGTGGAGGCTACACAAAATGTCAAGGACCCGTGGGACGATAATAAAAGACCTAATATTCACATCATTGGAGTCCCAGAAGGAGAGAAGAAAGAAGGCAGAGCTAAAATAGTATTATCACAGAAATCATGGTTGAAAACTTTCCAAATTTGCCAAAAGACATAAAGATAGCTTTCAAAAAACTGAGTGAAACTCAAACAGAATAAATCCAAAGAAATTCACACCAAGATATAGCACAGTTAAATTTCCAAAAACTGAAGACAAAGAAAATCTTGAAATCGGTCAGAGAGAAACAGGGACAAAACAATTAGAATGGAGTAGATTTCTCATCAGAAACCATGGATGCTGAAAGGAAGTGGCAAAGTATCTTTCAAGTGATGGAAGAAAAGTGCTGTCAACCCAGAATCTTATACCCGGAAAAAAATACTTCCAAAAATAAGGGGAAATCAAGATATTCTCAGATGAAGAAAAACTAAAAGAATCTGTTACCAGAAAACTAAGAGAATTTGTTAGCCTAAAAGAATGGCTAAAGGAAGTTCTCCAAATGGTAAGGAAATGATAAGAGAAAGAAACTTGGAATACCATGAAGCTAGGGAGAGCGTACACAGTAAGCAAAAATATGGGCAAATACAATAGACTTTCCTTCTCTTTTTGAGTTTTCAAAATTATGTTTGATGATTGAAGCAAAATTTATTTATAACACTTAACACTATCTGATGTAGTTCTCGATGTGCTTGAGGAAACATTTAAAACAATTATATTATAAATAGGGAAGATAAAGAGATGTAAAGGAGGGAAAGATTTCTATGCTTCACAAAAACTGATAAAATAATGATACCAGTTGACTATGATAAGTTACATATATATAATGTAATACCTAGAGCAACCACTAAAAAAGCTATACAAAGAGATACATTTAAAAACACTATAGAGGGGCTCCCCTGGTGGCACAGTGGTTGAGAGTCCACCTGCCAATGCAGGGGACACGGGTTCGTGCCCCGGTCTGGGAAGATCCCACATGCTGCAGAGCGGCTGGGCCCGTGAGCCATGGCCGCTGAGCCTGCGCATCCGGAGCCTGTGCTCCGCAACAGGAGAGGCCACAACAGTGAGAGGCCCCCGTACTGCAAAAAAAACACTATAGGTAAATCCAATTGTAAAAATGTTTAACCCAAAGGAAGGCAGGAAAAAGTAAACAGAGAAACAAAAAGCAGGAGACAAACAGAAAACAAAACCAAAATGTCAAACCGAAATTGACAAACCTCTAGCAAAGCTAACAAAGAAAAAGAGGGAGAAGACACAAATTACCAATGAATGAGACAGAGGATATCACCACAGATCCTGCAGACATCAAGAAAAATGAAGGAATTCTACAAGCAACTCTACACCCATAAATTTGAAAACACTGATGAAATGGAACAAATCCTGTAAACAAACAAACAACTGCAATTCACCCAATATGAAATAGGTCATTTGAATAGCTTTATGACTATTAAGAAAATTAAATTCATAATTTTAAAACTCCCAAAGAAGAAATCTCCAGGCCCAAATGTTTTCACTAGACAATCTACCAAATGTTTAAATAATTAATAATACCAATTCTACACAATCTCTTCTAGAACAAAGAGGAGGGAAGACTTCCCAATTCATTTGATTTATACCAAACCAGACAAAGGCACAAAACTACAGAATATCCCTCTTGAGTACAGATACAAAAATCCTTAACAAAGTATCAGCAAATAGAATTCAGCAATACACAAAAAGAATTATACACCATGACCAAGTAGGGTTTATTCCAGGGATGCAAGGCTGTTTTAGTATTCAAAATCAATCAACTTAATCAATCATATTAACAGGCTACAGAAGAAAAATCACATGATCATATTAATTGATTGTATCAATGTTAATATCCTGGTAATGATACTGTACCACAGTTTTGCATGATGTTACCATAGAGGAAAACTGGATAAATGGTGTACGAGATCTCTTTTTATTATTTCTTACAAGTGTATGTGAATCTACAATTACCTCAAAATAAAAAGTTTAATTTTTAAAAACTCATGACACACCAAAAAAAACCACACCACCTTATTTTTCACAAATAAGTTCAGCTGACATAGGCCAGGTGGCTCTGTTGATCTTGGCTGGCCTCACTCATGTGCATGGGGTTCAAATGACCTAGGCTGGGTCCCTCTGAGTCAACTGGGGAACTTGGCTCTGATCCATGTAGCGCTCATCCTTAGAAGGCAGGCCTGGACAAGTTCTCCTGGCTACTGCAGAGGTACACAAGAAAGCAAGCTCTAATGGATACACCTCGACGAAGCCTGGGCTTCAGTCATGGCTTTTGCATCATGACTGAAGCAAGTCCCACGACTGAGTCCAGACTCCAGGGACAGAGCAGATCATTCTACTACTCATGGGAGGGTGCTGCCGAGTTACAGGCATGGACACAGGGAGCAGTGAAAGGCCGGGGCTGTGACGGACTCGACCTCACCATCCTTGATCACCTCAAGGATTAAAAACACCTACTGCTACTCTTCCTTCTCAGAGTCAGGCTGTGGTTATTCTCCACTGTTTCAAGGATCATACAACAGGATCTAAGTGTTCCTTTGCCGAATACCAGTCACAAGGGAAGAAATATATGATGTCTAGCAATTTCCTACACTGAGCCAAGCTGCCTCTAGGCTGTCCTACTGCTCCTTAGTCACCTTCCCCAGACCTGACCTAATCTTTATTCCACTGCTGCCCCATCTCTGATTCTCTTCTCACCCCTTCAATCTTCTAGATTGAAGTTTCTTTCCTGGCACTCACCAGACTTTATTTTATTAGATCTCTGTCCAAAGTCACTGAGATCAGTTCTTTTGGTCTCCATGTTCTCATTTGTAAAGGGTGGATAACAGCAGTACCTACACTGCTCCATCGCAGTGTCCATGTGAGGATGAGACAATTGAACTCACGTAATGAGTTTACACTCCTGGTCCATAGTAATCCCTCAATAAATTATACTGTGCTGTGTTTTTTTTTTTTTAAATGGAGGTGGGAGGCACACTCAGTCTAACTGCAGACAGTTAAAGGAAACCAAGCATTCCAAGTTGGAACTCTGAGAATATTTTCCCATAGAAACACTGTTCTGTACTGTGATGGTACTCTACACCACAATTATCACTCCTAAGGATTCCATGGTGCCAGTGCTTCAGCTTAATCCTATAAGTTAAATGGGCTCTCCTGGACTGGCCTGGCAAAACTAACCACCACGAAGAACATTACTGTAAGAGAAAAATGTGAGTTCTAAATAAGTCCCTTACAAATGAACTCTTGAAATAGAAACCACTCTTAAGTTTGGTGTCGTCTAGAATTGAATGCTGTGAAGGAAGATGCTTTAGAGACTGTACATTTGTCAGGCTGATGAAGGGTAGACAGTCTGCTGACCTGATCTCTCTGAGCACGATCCTTAGGAATGGGACCAGACGGCAGAGATGCTCAGGGCCAAGGGTGAGAAGCAAAACTGTGTTGTGAAGAAAACTAGGCAGACCCTGGGGATGGGGTCGGATAATGGGAGGTCACAATCTATACCTGGATATACAGAGGCTGTGGGGATGTCTTGGAAAGGAGCCTCAAAAACAGAAAACAGGGTCTTGAGAGCGATGCCAGAGGGGTAGGTATATACTTGTTGGTGGCGAGACTGTGAAAAAAGAAAGGCTTTAACCAGAAACTTATAGGAATATATTTAGGATCCAAACAGAAAAAGAATAGCTACACCCATCATTTGAAAATGAAATGCAGGGAATTCCCTGGCAGTCCAGTTGTTAGGACTCTGTGCTTCCACTGCCAGGGGCCCAGGTTTGATCACTGGTTGGGGAACTAAGATCCTGCAAGCCACATGCAGCCAAAAGGGAAAAAAATGAAAGAAAATGAAAATGAAATGGAACGGCCAGAACAAATAGAAGAACTGTAGCTCCAAGGCTATACATTACACAACCTTAATAACCAAGTCAAAGATCATTTCAGGATGGCCTAATATATGCAAAGCACCCCGTGTGCTAAGTGGGATCCTAAAGTGAATAAACATCTCCTTGTTCTTCAGGCAAACAGGGTGAAGACAGAGGCAGGGACAATGGACTCTAATACAAGAAGACTGATAAGTACTATAATCAATGCTCAAAACTTGCTGTGGGGTAGCTAAGGGGAGAGAGGAGACTAATTCAATTTGGGGGGATCTGGAAAGGCTTCTAAGAAGAGGTGGGATTTGAGTTAGAGTCTGAAAGACTTCGACAGCAGAGGTGGGGAAGGAGGCAGCTGGTGAGTGGACAGAGCATAGGATATGGACTTGAGGGGCCTGGTTCTTAACTTCCTATTTGACCTTGAGCATATTTAAAATGAGGGCACTGAACGCACTGATCTCTAAAGTCCAGTAGTAGAGACCCAAAAGGGTATGAGTTTGAGCACTGCAGTTGAGGCAAGAGTCCAGAAGTGTCCTGCAGCCCCTCCTGTATCAAGGGAGTGGAACTTGTGTTTGGGGGAGGGGTGGGGGGACAGGAGGAGGGGAATTCATTCAATATTCTGCCCAGTGCACTGACGCAGCACCCAGCACCATTCTGCTCACGTCATTTTGGGAAACTGACAATGCCCTTCTTAGAATGGTGATGATGCCACCACCGCTGCCATCACCACCACCACCACCGCCATCACCACCACCACCACCAACACTTCTTTGGCGATTTATGAGCCAGACGTTTTTAGAATCACTTTACGTATCTACATTGACATCCCACTGAATCCTCATAACAGCCCTAAGAGATAGGTGCAAACTTTATTATTCCTATTTTACAGGTGAGAAAGCAGAGGCACAGAGAGGTCAGACAACTTACCCAAGTTCAGAGAGCTAGTCTTAATGGCAGAGCTGGGATCTGAACTCTTGCACCCTGGCTTCCCGCTGCCCTTCTTCAGTAAAAACACAAGGGCAGAACTGACCCCAGCTGTGCAGGCTGTGTTCTGACTCCCTGGAATCCTTTGTTCTTGCAGCTGTCCTTAGAGGTCTGCTCTCAATGTTCCTATAAACCTCCAACAAGACAAATGTTCTTCTCTGTTCTGCAACTTTTTATCTCTATATGAATGGAAAAGTGTATATCTTTAAAGGTCAGAGCCTTGAGAACTGGGCTATTATGTATATTTCAGGCCCCAGGCAACATTCTTTCACAAGGGTGCAGAGCCAGCATGACTCAGCACGGGCAACAGAGCACAAGGGTTCGAACTAAAGGAATGGATCCAATATGGAGTCAGACCTGTTCTCCTCTGTTACAATGGTGGTTCTGGGTCTCCCTACCCAGAACCTGAGATTTACTTAAAGCTGCTCAACACACGTCTGCTGTCTCTTTATCTAAAGCTCCAACTTCCCACTGTCACTGTCAGCTGAGACTCTCTTCCTCGGTACAGAAGAGAGGACTCAAATTGAATCAGTGTGGCTCTGTTTTCTTTCTGCCTCCTGTTGTTGTAACTGAATCTGAAAAATCCCTTCTTTCGCCATTTACATTTTCAAGAACCTCAGCTCAGTCTGACATTTACTCCAGACCTACTCTATTTCTGTGTATTTGCTTTTTGTCACAGTCCTTGACAAAGGCTCTCCTTGACCAAACTTTAGTCAGGCCCCTCTGAGCCCAGCTAGGTCATATTATCCAAGAGCCCAGTTTTAGCAAGAATCCTGCGAAGTTCGTTCCCACCCTGATGTCTGATCAAATTCTTCATCCCCAATAATTCCTCAGGTAATATCTGGTCACCTGGCTTGCCTTCAGCAAGAATCCTATCAGGCCAGTTTTGCAGGATCCCCGCTTACCCCTAAAGCTTCCTTAGTAATTTTCCATCCCCTCCCCTCCCCTGCTCCTTGGCTATGAATTCCCACTTTTCCTTATTGTATTCACAGCTAAGCCAAGTCTCTCTCCCCTACTGCGAAGCCCCACTGAAGTAGTCCCTATGCCTATCACAATAGTCCTGATCACAATAGTGCCTTAGCGTTTTAACAAGTGACAAAATAAGTTTTTCTTTTACACCTCCTCGGGACATCTTTTCTACATGTACTTTTAAGCCCAAGAACTTCCTTTTAGCCTCAAAATCAAGTGCTTTTATTGTTTCCTTCTTCAGATCACTCTCTCCTACCCTTCATTTAGTATGAGGCAGAATCAGTATTCAACTCCAAACTGCCTTTGGAGCCTAAGCCTTTACCTACTGTGCTATATTATACCTATATTATCTGCAAGTGTGTTAATAACTAAGTCATTGATTAAAACACAACCACTGGGACTTCCCTGGTGGGGCAGTGGTTAAGAATCTGCCTGCCAACGCAGGGGACATGGGTTCGGGCCCTGGTCCGGGAAGATCCCACATGCCAAGGAGCAACTAAGCCCGTGTGCCACAACTACTGAGCCTGCGCTCTAGAGCCCACGAGCCACAACTACTGAAGCCTGCACACCTAGAGCCCGCGCTCCGCAACAAGTGAAGCCCCCACAGTGAGAAGCCCACACAACTAGAGAAAGCCCACACAGAGCAACGAGGACCCCACAAAGCCAAAAATAAATAAATTTTAAAAATTAAATTAAAAAAAAAAAACAAGAAAACACAACCACTAACAGAACCTTGAGATCTCTACCCACCTGTGTCTCAATTAAGCAGACAAAGAGCCTGAAGGGAACATGCAGTCCAGAGATTTTAGGTAATTTAATCAGTGTTGGGAGATAATTTCTTTAAAGGTAAAGTCATGACTCTGTCAAAGATAAACAAAGCTAGTTAAAGTAGTAAGGACAGATTTTTTTTTTTTTTTTTTGGGGTACGCGGGCCTCTCACTGCTGTGGCCCCTCCCACTGTGGAGCACAGGCTCCGGAACCGCAGGCCCAGCGGCCACAGCTCATGCGCCCAGCCGCTCCGCGTCACACGGGATCAGTAATATACTACTGCAATAAAGAAAAGCATGAACTGAATTTGGATTTGTGTACTTTGCAGGGAGAATGAGGGAATAAGGAAGGAGTGACTGGGCACTCAGTTGAGTCAGGGGAGGGATAAATTACAAAAAGCAGGAAGGGGAGGTTGGTCTGCCTGAAACCATCTGGGTTTGTTGGGTTTCTCTCCTCCTACAGAGACTGGGAACAGGGACCCTATATTCAGGTGTTGGCTGGAACAAACAGTAAATTATGTTGGCAGTCTTGAGTTTTTTCAGGCAGGCACTTCAAGGTGTATGTGTGGGGGCCGGGCGTTGGGTTGGGTCAGCCTAGGGAGGTAGCTGTGGGCTGTCAGTGTTTTGCTCAAGTCTTTAAAGGACAAGGTAGAGCCTAGTCACGAAAGGGCTCAGAGGAGCACAGCTAGAGTTTGATCAAGGGGAGAATCTTTGCCAACCGTCAGATAATAAAAAGGAACATGTGTCAAACATTTTATCTAACTCATTAATTAACAGTAGAACCAGTATAATATTACAACTGCTCAAAGGAGAACTCAAACTACTGCACACTTATAGGCAGATAAAAAACGCTGAAATCATTTTACAAATACAGGCAAAACTGGAAAAACCAGTCCATACCCACAGGACAATAAACAGTTGCATTCACAAGAGACAATTTGCATTTTTATGAAAGGAATTATTTGCATTACTATCCGTTTCTTATAATCCAGTTTCTAGATTTGTAAAAGAGCCCAATCAAAAGCTGACAAAGGTGCACATTTCTATAAAATCAAGTAATCCCAAGGGTTCCAGGATTTCACTGAAAGGATATCCAGTAATCCCTTTTGCCCATTTCCAAACATTCAGGTTTTTCCCCACATCAAGGTCAAACAGCCGTAAAAGTAGGCTCAGAAAATCAAAAGTTGTTACCAGATTAATACAGACTGTTATAACTATAAGATGTTTTATAAAATCTCATGGTAACCACAAATCAAAAACCTATAGTAGATACACAAAAGATAAAGAGAAAGGAATCAGAGCATCCCACTACAGGAAACCATCAAATTACAATGGAAGAGACAAAGCGAGAAATAAATGAACAAAGAACTACAAAACAGAAAACAATGAACAAAATGGTAATAATAAGTCCATACCTATCAATAATTCTTTAAGTGGACTAAACTCTTCAATCAAAAAACACAGAGTGGCTGAATGGATTAAATAAACAAGACCTAACTATATTCTGCCTACAAGACTCACTTTAGCTTTAAGTAAGGGCACACACAGATTTCAAGTAAAGGAATAGAAAAAGATATTCCAAGCAAATAGAAACCAAAAGAAAGCAGGGGTAACTATACCTATATAAGACAAAGTAGACTTTAAGCCAAAAAGTGTAGCTAGAGATAAAAAGGTCATTATATAATGATAAAGGGGTCAATTCATCAAGAGGATATAGCAATTGTGAATATTTATGAACCCAATATCAGAGGGCCTAATACATAAAGTAAATATTAACAGATCTGAAGGAAGAAATAAACAGCAATACAGTAATGGTAGAGGACTTCAATACCCCACTTTCAACAATGACTAGATTATCCTGAAAGAAGATCAGTAAGAAAACTTTGGACTTTGTATTAGATCAGGTGAACTTTAACAGACGTATATATAACATTCCAACCAAAAGCAGCAAAATATACATTCTTCTCAAGAGCACATGGAACATCCTCCAGGATAGATCCTATATTAGGTCACAAAACAAGTCTTAATAAACTTAAGAAGACTGAAATCATATCCAGCATCTTTTTCCAACCACAACTACATGAAACTGGAAATCAATTACAAGAAGAAAACTGGAAAATTCACAAATACGTGGAGATTAAGCAACATGGCTCCTGAACAACCAGTGAGTCAAAGAAGAAATCAAAAGGGAAATCAAAAAATGTCTTGTGTGGTTACAGATGGCCAACAGACACATGAAAAGATGCTCAACATCGCTAATCATCAGAGAAATGCAAATCAAAACTACAATGAGGTACCACCTCACACCAGTCAGAATGGCCATTATTAAAAAGTCTACAAATAACACATGCTGGAGAGGGTGTGCAGAAAAGGGAACCCGCCTACACTGTTCGTGGGAATGTAAGTTGGTGCAGCCACTGTGGAAAACAGTACAAAGGTTCCTCAGAAAACTAAAAGTAGAATTACCATATGACCCAGCAATCCCACTCACTCCTGGGCATATACCCAGGCAAAACTATAATTCAAAAATTATATATGCACCCCTATGTTCATAGCAGCACTATTCACAATAGCCAAGACATGGAAATAACCTAAATGTCCACTGACAGATGAATTGATAAAGGAGATGAGGTACATATATACAGTGGAATACTGCTCAGCCATAAAAAGAATGAAATAATACCATTTGCAGCAACATGGATACAACTTGAGATTTAGTAAGTGAGGTAAGTCAGAAAGAGAAAGATAAATACCATATGATATCACTTATATGTGGAATCTAAAATATGACACAAATGAACCTATCTAGGAAATAGAAACAGAATCACGGACATAGAGAACAGACTGGTGGTTGCCGAGGGGGAGGGGGTTGGGGGAGGGATGGAGTGGGAGGTTGGGGTTAGCAGATGTAAGCTTTTATATAGAATGGATAAACAACAGGTCCTACTGTATAGCACACAGGGAACTATATTCAGTATCCCATGATAAACCATAATGGAAAAGAATACAAAAAAAGAATGTATAAATATGTATAACTGAATCACTCGGCTGTATAGAAAAAATTAACACAACATTGTAAATAAATTATACTTCAATAAAAAAATAAAAACTTGTGTGGAAACACAACATACCAAAACTTAAGAAATGCAGCAAAAGCAGTGCTTGGAAGGAATATTATAGTGATAAATGCCTATATTAAGAAATAAGAAAGACTTCAAATAAACAACCTAACTGTACACCTCAAGGAACTAGAAAAGGAACAAACTAAGCCCAAAGTTAGTAGAAGGAAGGAATAACAAAGTTCGAGCAGAAAGAAACGAAACAGAGTCCAGAAGACAATAGAAAGGATCACAGGAACTAAGAGCTGGTTTTTTGAAAAGATAAAAACAAAACTGACAAACCTTTAACTAGACTAACTAAGGAAAAAAAATAGAGAAGACTCAAATAAATGAAAACAGAAATGAAAGAGGAGGCATTACAACTGAAAATGCAGAAATACTAAGAATCATAAGAAACTACTATGAACAATTATACACCAACAGATTAGATAACCTAGAAGAAACAGATATATTCCTAGAAACATACAACCTACCAACGCTGAATCATGAAGAAATAGAAAATCTGAATAGCATAATTACTAGTACAGAGATTGAATCAGTACTAGAAAACCTCCCAACAAACACAAGTCCAGGACTGGATGGCTTTACTGGTAAATTCTACCAAACATTTAAAGAAAAATTAATACCAACACTTCTCAAATTCTTCCCCAAAAATGAAGAGGAAGGAACATTTCCAAAATCATTTTACAAGGCTAGCACTACCCTGATATCAAAGCCAGATAAAGAACCTACAAGAAAAGAAAATTATAGGCCAATATTCCTGATGAACATAGATCTAAAGTACTCAAGAAAATACTAGAAAACTGAATTAAACAGTATATTAAAAGGATCATACGATGATCACATGAGATTTAGCCCTGGAATACAAGATGGTTCAACATACACAAGTCAATAAATGTTATATACCATATTAACAAAACGAAGAGTAGAAACTGTATGATCATCTCAATAAATGCGTCTGAAGCATTCAACAAATTCAGCATCCTTTTATGATAAAAACTCTCAACAAATTGGGTATGAAAAAACATGTATTATCCAAAGCCATATATGACAAGCCCACAGTTAACATACTCAACAGTAAAAAGCTAAACGATCAAGAGCAAGACAAGGATGCCCACTCTTACCACTTTGATGCAACATAATACTCAAAGTCCTCGTCAGAGTGATTAGGCCAGAAAAAGAATTAACGTCATCCAAAAAAGAAAACCTTTATTAGATAAATACATAGATAGATAGGAATAGATATAGATACATAGAGAGAGAGAGAGAGAAAGGGAGAGAATAGAATATTTTCAGACTCAAAAATGAAAAAAAAAAGAGAAAATCTTGCCATTTGCAACAACATGGATGAAACTAAAGGGCATTATATTAACTGAAATAAGCCAAAGACAAATACTGCATGGTATCACTTTTTATACTGCATGGTATCACTTTTTTAAAAAATAAATTTATTTTATTTATTTTTGGCTGCATTGGGCCTTCATTGCTGCATGCGGGCTTTTCTCTAGTTGTGGTGCATGGGCTTCATTGCGGTGGCCTCTCGTTGGGAGCATAGGCTCTAGGCGTGCGGGCTTCAGTAGTTGTGGCACGCTGGCTCAGTAATTGTGGCTCGCAGGCTGTAGAGCGCAGGCTCAGTAGTTGTGGCGCGCTGGCTTAGTTGCTCCACGGCATGTGGGATATTCCCGGACTAGGGCTCAAACCCGTGTCCCCTGCATTGGCAGGTGGATTCTTAACCACTGCACCAGCAAGGAAGCCCTGCATGGTATCACTTATATATGGAATCTAAAAAACATTTTTTAAGTCAAACTCACAGAAACAGAGATTATAATGTCAGAGGTGGGAGAAGCAGGGAAAGGCTAGTAAAAGGGTACAAACTTTCAATTATAAGATGAATAAGTTCTGAGGCTCCAATGTATAACATGATAACTACAGATGATGATACTGTGTTGTATAATCAAAATTTGCTGAGAGAGTAAGACTTGAGTGTTCTCACCCATAAGTAAATAAACAAATATTATAAATATATTATAAATAAATATTACAAATTATTTAAATAGTATAAATATAAAATAAGTAAGTGAGGTGATAAATGTGTTCTTTAACTCAATGGTGGAAACCCTTTCATAATGCATACCTATATCAAATTATCATGTACACTTTAAGTATATTACAATTTTGTCAATTTACCTCAATAAGGCTGAGGGAGGCACAATAAATTTGTAGAGAAGTGACAAGATAAAGGAAAAGAGCTTTAGGCTTTTGGGGTGACAAACTGTGGGAAGGTAAATATACGAGGGCAAGTGATAGAAGACCTGGATTGTTTTAGTAAGGTTTGTTGTATAGATTCCTCTAGTGGCAGCTCTAGGCTAAGCAGACTCTATAGAGTTGTCTCCAGTGATTAGGAATCCTCCTTCCTTTTTGGTAAAGAAGCAGAAGGCAGAGTTTTTCTTATGTTGCTTCTTCATTTTTTTTTTTTTTTTTTTTTTTTTTTTTTTTTGCGGTACGCGGGCCTCTCACTGTTGTGGCCTCTCCCGCTGCGGAGCACAGGCTCCGGACGCGCAGGCCCAGCGGCCACGGCTCACGGGCCCAGCCGCTCCGCGGCATGTGGGATCTTCCCGGACCGGGGCACGAACCCGTGTCCCCTGCATCGGCAGGCGGACTCCCAACCACTACGCCACCAGGGAAGCTCCTATGCTTCTTCTTAATTGCCTTCAGCTCAAAATATCCCTATGCCCAAGTTGCATGTTTGGGAGTAGCATACTCTGAACCCCTTCACAGGTACGCTTCCTACCAAATGGTGCTCCTTTCCTCAAGTGTTTCATGTAAACCAGCCTCATTCTTTTGTTGTGGGAGGTTTCCCCTTTCAGGTAGCTGATAATGAGTAGGAACAGCATGACCAGCTTGGAAATTCCCTTTTTCACTTTTACAAGATGACCCACCAGCAAACAAAATCAGATCGGGATTAGTCAAAGGAGCGTCTCATACATGGGGACGCAGTGCCACAAAATGGGACAGTAATGCCTCACAGTCGTGCGGCTCACCTGCGTCGGGCAGGGGTCGTGATGTGGCAGGATTGAGAATGTTGCAATCTGAGCAACATGGATGCAACTAGAGATGATCATACTAAGTGCAGAAAGAGAAAGACAAATACCATATGATATCACTTATGTGTGGAATCTAAAATACGACACAAATGAACTTATCTACAAAATAGGCTCACGGACATAAAGAACAGGCATGTGGTTGGTTGCCAAGGGGGAGAGGGGAGAGGGAGGGAAGGACTGGGAGTCTGGGGTTAGCAGATGCAAACTATTCTATCTAGGATGGATAACCAACAAGGGCCTACTGTAGAGCACAGGGAACTATATTCAATATTCTGTGATAAACCACAGTGGAAAAGAATGTCTATATGTGTGTAAGTGAATCACTTTGCTGTACAGCAGAAATTAACACAACACTGTAAATCAACCACACTTCAATAAAATAAAATTTTAAATAAATAAAACATACATCACACACATAGAAACACTGCAATGTTTAAGAATAGATTAGGTGGTGAAAGCAGAAAGCTCTCTGCTTGCAGAGAAATGCTAATTCAGAGTTAAGAAGACTTCAGACAGCGTGTGGAGCTTGTAGATGTTATTTCCTAGGGTTAGATCTGCTGAGGTTCTACTATCTTTGCCGCTGTGGCCATAGCCTTCCTGCAGCTGGGATACGTATAAGCAACTGAAGCCGTTTGCCTGCTGTAATAGGCAACAGGCCTGTGTTTATTGCTCTGTTCTTGTGTGAGCATTCCCAGGGCTTGTTTATCTTTTTCATGTACAAATAAGGTGAAAGTTTTTGAATCATTAGGTAGCCCTAGGGCAGGTGGCTCTTGTGGTGCTATTTTTAGTCTTATGCAGGTCTGTTCAAGTTTATCTTCCCAGGAAATGGGCTCAGGAACTGAAATTTTAGTAAGTTCATAAATTAGAGACGCAAATAGAGAAAAATCAGGAACCCAAAGTCTGCATAACCAGCTAGGCTCAGAAATCCACGAAGCTCTTTCTTAGTTGTAGGCCTAGGAAATTCTTCAATTAACTTAATTCTTTCTGGAGATACCTGGATGTCTTCAGCGCTTAGGTTCTGACCTATGTCATGAACAGTGTCCAAAAATAACTGGAATTCTGTTTAGAGACTTTATGTCCTTTTTCAGCTAAGTGTTGCAGCAAATAAAGGGACTCTTTTACCGGTGCCTCTTTGGTAACTGAGCGCGGCAAGAGGTCACCCACATATCGTAAAAGGGTCAATTTCCCGGGGGAACTGGAGGGTGCTTAGACCTTGAGGGAGTACTTGGGAGACATAAGAAGGGGCCACAGTGAACCTTTGGGGCATGACTGTCCAGGTATATTGTTGATTATTCCAAGTAAAGGTGAATAAATATTGACTGCAGGGTCTCCAAGGATGCTGACAAAGGCTGAACAGAAGTCTATAGCGCTGAACCATCTTAAATCTGGCAGAGCTTGTGTCCAAAGGGTTTGGAACAACTGGGAAACAGGGAATGACTGTCTTGTTACTAGCTCTTAAGTCTTTGATAAATCACCACGCCCTCCCATCAGGTTTCCGGACTGGCGAGGCCAGTGCGTTACAGGGTACAGGGAAGGACTAATTCCTGGGCAATGAGGTCTTTTATTACTGATGTGAGGCCTTGTACGGCTTCAGGCTTTAATGGATATTGAGGCCATTTACGAAGAGGTTTAGTCACATCTATCTGAATTTTTATAGGCTCTGCATTTTTTATTTTCCCGGTGTCAGTATTAGAAGTAGCCTACTGATTTTCAGGCACCTCGGTTACATTAGGGGATCTTTGTTGGAATTCTTCTTCTATACCAAAGACAGATTGTAAAAAACGTCAGAGATCAGGTTCGGGTTGATCAGGAAATTCTCAGGTGAGCAAAGCATATTTAGCTCTTTGAATTTAGAAAGGAGATCTCTGCCTAATATATTCACTGGGGCTGGGTCACATAGCAAAAAAGAATGCTTTTCAGTAAAAGGTCCCAGAGCCATTTGTACTGGTTGAGATAGAAATTCTTCCTGAACTTTATTAGATACCCTCTCTATGGAAACCTTTTTTTCATTCTAAGAGATTTCTGAGACTGGGATTTAAAGTAGAAAATACAGCCCTGGTATCTACCAGAATTTGGTAAGATTTTCCATTAATTTTCATTTTAATTTCCTCTTGGCTATTTAAGGGTAGCAGTTTACCTGAGGGTCCCTCAGAGCTGCATCAGTCCTGGGAGTGGCCATATGGGGGCCCTCCCTTGGGGGCATTTGAGTGGATATTTAGGAATTTGCATAGGACCTTTGAGGACAATCTTTTTTCCAGTGCCCCAGTTGATTACAAAGGAAACATTAATCCTTGGGCCATGTTTTGATGGTGGACCCCTAAGAAGGTGCAGTGTGGGGAAACCAGGTATTATTTTACGTCTCTGGCCTTGGAGCTATTGTAGCTGTAAGGCCACAGATTGAAGGACCTTTATGATGTTGGTCCAAAGTCCTTTCAAAGCGTTCAGCAGGAAAAGATGAGTTTTCACATTAAGGAAGGACAGAGGGGAGAAGTGGGAGGCATGCATCAGTCTTAAGTTTTCTAATGAAGCTATTTTGGAATCTTGAAGCCTTTGGGGAGCTCTGCAGACCAATTAAAGCAAGTATCCTGTTCTGTTTAATTCAGAAAACAATAGCTTCAAGCACACTCCTTAAATGAAGGACCATGACTAACTGGAACATTCCCCAGACCGGCCATTGTAATCCTAGGTTGTTTTTAGTAAGATTTTGCCATTTTTGTAGATAGCTTCAGGGACCATAGTCTTTCAACATAAAATAAGCAGATGTGCCAGAAGGTGGCGTGCTTGACTCTCTAGAATTTAAGAATCCCCTGCACTGAGCCTTTGGGTTTTTTAAACCTAAAGGGATGCACCGCTGGGTTGGGGATTGTGCGTGTTTTGCAGTGCACCTTGTTGCACGGAAGTTTTCTCGAGGTTGGCGGGTTACCTACTGTTGCTCTAACCTGTTCCGTGGTCAACTTGTCTTTGATTTAGCTGTCGATCACGCTAACAGACTTTATATGCTTAACCTGCAGCCACCAATTTTTGCAGCTTTTTGGCCTCTGAGATCCCCGCTAGCAATAGCCTTTATTTACATGAAACGAGACAAAGGTGCACGTTGACACACCAGCAGTGACCAAGAGATGCTACCGTGACCTGGCTAAGAGAAGGCCTGCGTATCCCAACAATTTCTGTGGAACCTTGGCCTGGGGCAAGGACTGGACCAACGGTGGGCACTCAATGAGTGCAGGCTGTGGCCTGGGGGCTCTAATATGAACAGAATTAACGGCTGGGGTTTTGTTTTTGTTTTTGTTTGTTTGCGGTACGCGGGCCTCTCACTGTTGTGGCCTCTCCCGCTGTGGAGCACAGGCTCCGGTCGCGCAGGCCCAGCGGCCATGGCTCACGGGCCCAGCCGCTCCATGGCATGTAGGATCTTCCCGGACCGGGGCACGAACCCGCATCCCCTGCATCGGCAGGCGGACTCTCAACCACTGCGCCACCAGGGAAGCCCTAGGGCTGGGTTTTTTCTGTTTAAAACCTGAGAATTGTCTGAAAGGCTAAGGGCTTAGCTCAGTTAGCAGAACCATCTACCAGCATAAGCTGACCTGCCCTGTAAGCCAAATAGATCGGGAGCTCGATGCAAAGAAAGTTCAGAACCAAGAGCGAACTTATTACCCACAGCCCTTGGAAAGGGCACGAAAGACAGTGAATTCAAAAAGGGGCTCATGGGTACATCACCTGTGTTCTTCATTGTCCCCGAAGCCATCAGAAGTCTCCTTCAGTCCCTCTGCTGCCACCAAACCTGTTAAATAACAAAAACTCAACTGAGTAAATCTTAAAGATCTAATTGGCTTTATTGAATGAATCGGACAGCATCCCATCTAGCAAGTGAAGAGGAACTTTGTTGAGCTGCAGAAAAGGAAAGGGTTTTAAAGGCAGTGAGGGAGCAGAAAAAAAAGGAAATTAGTAGCAAAGATGCATTGTTTTAGGCAAGGCCACCCTCCTGAAGGGAATGGAAGGGTCTGTCCACAGATTTCCCAGGACTGACCAGGAAATCCCAGGTTAGCTGGAATCACATTCCTGGGGAAGGTTGAAACTGTAATTAGCATAGGCATCAAGTCTTGGTCTGCTGCCATGGGACCACAAGTGACTCCATGCGGGGCCTGTTGTTTCCTTTTTAACAAGGGGCAGAGGTCGTTTGGTCCACCTGACTACAGGGGTGCATCCTGGGAGATGCATGATTGGGAACAGCGTGAAGAAAAAGGGCAGGGGGCCGGGCAGACACCTGAAGGGTAGCAAGGTATTATTGTCATGGAAGGAAGGAAATACACCAAATGTTTAACAGTATTTATCACTGGATGACTGGATCATGATGGCCTTTATTTTATGTATGCTATTTTATGTTGTGCAAATTTTCTAAAACACAATGTGTATTTTTTTTTTTAATTTTTATTTATTTTTTGGCTGCACCACGTGGTTTGTAGGATCTTAGTTCCCCGACCAGGGACTGAACCCATGCCCTTGACAGTGAAAACGCAGAGTCCCAACCACTGGACCGCCAGGGAGTTCCCACAATGTGTATTTTTAGGATCAGGAGAAAAGTGGGTTTTGTTTTGTCTTTTAATATATAACATGTATTGAGTCCTGTCTCTGTTATGTGCCAGCTTGTTGAGTGTGGGAGATGCAAAGCTGGATGATTAAAGGACATTCTCTGTCTTCAGTGAGCCTGACTACTTGCGCCGACTGCCCCTTTCTTGTGTTTATATACTTACCTGCGAAGACCTCGCGAGATTCTAAAGGGTTTCTGCCCCCAGTGTCATTAAGTTATGTAGCTCTGAACTCCAGTAACAACTGTAGTCCAAACTATGCGATTTAGCTGTGATTATATGTATTTGTTGGTTCTTAAAATTGTTTCAAATGAATGTATCTCTTCTTCCGAAAAAAGACTGTAAGTTTTTTTTTGAAGACAAAACAGTCTTAATATTTCTTTAATATCCCTCAAGTTGACTAGACTGGTATTCGTTATGAGCAATAAATATGAGTTTGCTGGTTAAAATTCACTTCGCATCACCAACGAACTAACGTTCCCATAACTGCCATTATGTGTCTCTCATGGATCTGTTTACCTAATATTTAAATGGCCAGTTCTTCCCCCACTTTTATGAAATTAGCCTTAATTCCCCTTTCACCATGCACACTTCCTTCATCTTCACATTTTGACTAGCCAGCGCTCATGGTTTTATGAGCATAAGTGTCTGTTTCAGTTAAGAATCTGGATAGACCGCAAAATCATGTTTCTTCTTTCCTATACATAGGGAATTCTATCCCTAAAATTGTGACATATGGTCTTTAAATGAGTTTTTGTGGCTTTTACTATGGCTGGGGTTACATTCCGTTTTGAAAGCTTTTCCCGTGGTTCCATCTGAATACAATCTTTGAATCTCATGGGAGAGGTAACACTGATATAGTGTGAAGCCAGAAAGACTAAGATTTGGATCTCAGCTCACTGATGGGGGGACCACTTCCGCACCAATACCTTACCTCTCTGAGCCTCAGTTTCCTTGTATGGAAAATGGGAATCATAACACCTGCCCCTTGATGTGAAGATTAAACACGTGCGCCACGCCTGCCACAGAGGTGATCAGTAAACATTCGCTAAACCGATGAAAGGGAAAGAAAGTAAAGTACTATCAGGAAAACACCCTCATAACTGTGTCTGTCCCAAAGGGCAGTGAGAGTCCCCCGTAAAGGATGCAGAACTCCTCTGAGAGTCAAATTACTCGGGCAAAGGTCAGCCCCTCCTTCAGTTGAAAAGCTGGGGGCAGGGCTTAACAAGGAAGTGCCTCCCTTCCCTAAGCCTCCTTCCAGCCTTAGTCCCAACCTGAAGAGGCTAAACCCGGGTGGAGTCTTACATCACAAGAGCCTTCCAAAATGAGAAGTCAAGAAGACTTGGCCAAAGTTTCCTCTTAAGTTTCGTGGAGAGAGACTCAGGTATAGAAATATCCTTCCTGCCGCCTGACCCGAAGCAGGAGAAACTGCTGACAGCTTGGAGACCAGGTAATACTGGGAGACACCAGTCTTCACGTTCAGCCTTCCCAGCAGGACACAGGGGACTTCAGTCCTGGTCTTGCTAATGAGGCAATCTAACGGGGGTTCGTAAACCTAACGTTTACGGCATTTATTTAAAAGTTCTGATCATGTAAGTCTCAGGAAGCAAAACTAACAATCTAAAACTGAAAGCTAGCATCTGCTTTATTAGGGGTTTCCAGAAAAGGGAGAAGTATTTAGGTTTCCCTTTCATTTCTCCTTTGCTCCAGAAGGTTTGGGAGGGTTAAGAATACATAACTGGCCAAATCATTGTTAACATTATGCAGGTCTGTCTCATTGAGTGTGTAGCAATGTATGTGATAGTGTGACAGAAACCCATTGAAATGCCAGTTACCTCCCCCAGAGCAGAAATGGGCTGAGGACAAGAGTCCCTGGCTTTGAGCCCTGAGTACCTGTGGGCACTTGGGCACAAGATCTAGTCCCTGCAGACCCCCTAGAGACTTCCTTGAGTACAGGGCTCAGGTGAAATGGGGAATATCCGCCCCCCCCCCCCTCAGGAGGCTCCCTCCTCAGTTCCCTGCATGCTCTGTTCTATAATCATCAGAGCCTGAGTCTTTGTGTTTAATTAATAAGACCTGAGGCTCTCTCTGTTTAGCTTCTATTGTAGGAATTTAACACGTTTTACCTCATTCCTCATTTTCACCCTTAGGATTAAAAACCACAGGGGAGGAGGGATGAAGACACCATAAGGTGAAGTTCAGGGAAGGAAGGGGAAGGGGTGGACCGCCTCTGAAGGGCGTAAGGGGGCAGAGGGTGCAGAAGGAGAGGCCCAAGGCAACCAGACAAAACTCAGCTCAAAATCTGGCCTGGGAACATCCCTCTGGGATGAGTGTCCTCACCCATGTCTTACACTCGGGCCTTGTCTGTGTGTCCAGAGTGATGGAAGTCAGCTCTCTGGCAGAGCCTGTTGCTAACGGGTCCTCCACGCCCCTCCCCCCGCCCCCCCGGGACAGGCCGGAGCAGAGTTCCGTCCAGGGCAGAGTTCCGTCCAGCTTCCTGGGGCCCTGGTGGCCACAGCCTCTGTGCATGCACGAGGGCTGTTTGCTCCGTGACCTGACACAGGAAGGGAAGGAAAATCTAACCTCCATCGATGAATCCAGAACTAGAAAAATCCCTCAAGTATGTCCTGTGATCTTGGAGGTCAGACGCTGCTCTGCAGGCCAAGCAGCGCTGCTCCGCGGTGCTCCCAGGAGACTAGCCACCAGGGACTCCGAGGACTTTGGCCATTTAGGGGGTTGGGGGGAAGAAACGCTTCGAGAGGGAAGAGAGGCCAAAAAAGACACTGTGAAACCTTGCTTTCGGGGAGTAGGTCTGTGAGAGTTTGCTGTAGATATGCAAGAGGGTATGTAAATACTGGATCCAAAGGGTAGGGCTGTGTGCACTGAGTCACTGAATTACAATGAGCCTCACAAGGCTGATTCCGGAGCTAATTTTCCACTCCAGGCTCTGAACCTACATTCTGGGGCCTCACCCAGGGCTTCATTTCCATCAACATAAGCATAAAACTTACCTGTACGTTTCCATTAACTCAGAAGTTGGGCTGCTTCTACTTTGAACCCGAACAGCTGAGAGCAGAAGGGCTGCAGTGGTAATAAAGTAACTCACTGCTGCTTTAAAATAAGACGTCGTTATCAATTTAACAGCTCTCCCGTCATTCCCGGTGAGGATGAGTAGGAAAAACACCCTACGCTTGTCAAGTGCCTTGAAAGTGTCTGAACTCATCCTTGGACGCAGCTGCAAGCGCTCGCCGGGGCTGGTCAAGGTCCCCTCGGTCCCGGGGGCTGCCTGAGCACTGCCCTGTCCTCTGCTTCTCTCTCGCCCTTGGCCTTACCTCCTGGTTGGGCCCTCAGCTCCTTTCTAGCGTGGGAGACGGCAAAAATCTCTTCTTTCACAACGTGGAAGTACTGTGTGCTCCATCTTGACCTCTGCTTTCCCCCCTTTTCGAATGTTGCTCCTGAATCAGCAATGAGCAAACTCGTTTCTTTTTTTTCTGTTTTCTCTTTTTTTTTGCGGTACGCGGGCCTCTCACTGTTGCGGCCTCTCCCGTTGCGGAGCACAGGCTCCGGACGCGCAGGCTCAGCGGCCATGGCTCACGGGCCCAGCCGCTCCGCGGCACGTGGGATCCTCCAGGACCGGGGCACGAACCCGCGTCCCCCGCATCGGCAGGCGGACTCTCAACCACTGCGCCACCAAGGAAGCCCAGCAAACTCGTTTCTTAGAGAAGTCGGACCCTTCCTCTCTCTCCAAGAGCAGCGCCCCCCCACACACACCTATACACACAATTTTAAAGTCTTCACACTGCATTAAAAAGGTTTGGTTGGTTGGGTTGGCTTTAACCGACACGGTTTCTTCGGAGCATAGTCCTGTGGCTGGGAGAGGGCTCCCCCGCTACCAATGCAACGGCTCCTGGAGGACCCGCAGGTACCTCCTGCCTACGGGGCGCCCTGAGCTGCCCAACTCCAAAGGATGCTCGGAATTAAAACCCGCCTAAACGCCCTTCCGGCGCTGCTCTCGGCCTGGGCTCGGCCACTTCCGCGCCGCGTGGTCGGCGCCCGAGTCCCGACCGCGTGTCCCGCTCTTTCTCTCGTGTGACTCAGGTCGCTCAGGCTCCACCCTCGGTCCACTTTCCTCGCCTCCAAGAACCCGAGGTCTCAGTTTTTCTAAGTGGCACCTTTTATTCACCGAGTTGCCAGGTATGCATAAAAATACAAGAGGCCCTGGCCCTGTTCGGTATGAATTTCAGATAAACAACAGATACTGTGTTTTTGTGTAAGCATGTCCCATACAATACTTGGGACACACTTATACTAAAAAATTGTTATTTACCTGACATTCAAATTGACTAGCTCTACCATATTTCATCTGGCAGCTCTATATCATGTTTCTTTCATTCATCAAATATTTCCCGAGAGCTTATCAGGTGTCAGGCATTATATGAGGTGCTGGGAAAGCCAGCCAAGTCCCAGGCTTCATATCTTACAAGTATGTAGACTTTATGCACACATACCCATACACACATACTCTTTCTCTCTCTCTCTCTCTCTCTATATATATATATATATAAATATATAGTTTCCTATAGTCATATATATGACATATGTTTACTATAGTCATATATATATGACTATAGTAAACTACAGGAAACAAGTGTGAATTTTGTGCTAAACCAAATATTTGCATGTCATTCGTTTTCTTAATTGCTGCTTTTGATGAATTTTCTTTTATAAACATATTAAACCTTACAAGAAAGGCAACCTATTAAAATAGTTGGGTTTTTTTTGGCTGCGCCGCAGGATGGCATGCGGGATCGTAGTTCCCCAGCCAGGGATCGATCCGCGCCCCCTGCAGTGGAGGCGTGGAGTATTAACCACTGGAATACCAGATTAAGTCCCCTATTTTTTTATTTTTTTATTTTTTGCAGTACACGGGCCTCTCACTGTTGTGGCCTCTCCCGTTGTGGAGCACAGGCTCCGGATGCGCAGGCTCAGCGCCCATGGCTCACGGGACTAGCCGCTCCGCGGCATGTGGGATCTTCCCGGACCGGGGCATGAACCCGTGTCCCCTGCATCGGCAGGCGTACTCTCAACCACTGCACCACCAGGGAAGCCCAGAAGTCCCCTATTTTAATGAATAAAGACGCTAATATTTATTGAGCATTTAACATCTACCATGCACTACTTTAAGTGATTTACACGTGCTAATTTTTTTTTTGCCCACATACCTATGTGATGGGGGGAGGGTTTTTTTATGGGTTTTAAAAAAATTTTTTATTGAGGTTTAGTTGATGTATAATATTACATAAGCTTCAGATGTATAACCTAGTTATTCACAATTTTTAAAGGTTATACTCCAGTTATAGTTATTATAAAATAATGGCTATATTCCTTGTGCTGTACAATATATCCTTGTGGCTTATTTATTTTATACCTAATAGTTTGTACCTCTTAATCCCCTACCCCAATCTTGCCCCTTCCCCTTTTCCCCTCCCCACTGGTAGCCACTAGTTTCTTCTCTATATCTGTGAGTCTGTTCCTTTTTTGTTATATTCATTAGTTTGTTGCATTTTTAAGATTCCACATATAAGTGGTATCATACACTATTTGTCTTTCTCTGTCTGACTTATTTCACTTAGTATAATATCCTCCAAGCTGTTGCAAATGGCCAAATTTCATCCTTTTTTATGACTGAGTAGTATTCCATTGTGTGTGTCTGTGTGTGTGTGTGTGTGTGTGTGGTATGTGTAGTACACATACATTTACGTAGTACACATACATTTATCCATTCATCTGTTGATGGACACTTAGTTTGCTTCCATATCTTGGCAGCTGTAAATAATGCTGCTATGAACATTGTGGTGCATGTATCTTTTTGAATTAGTGTTTTTGGTTTTTTCAGATATATACCCAGCAAGGCAATTGCTGGGTCATATGGTAGATCTATTTTTAGTTTTTTGAGAAACCTCCATACTGTTTTCCACAGTGGCTGCACCAATTTACATTCACACCAACAGTGTATGAGAGTTCCCTTTTCTTGACATCCTCGCCAACTTACGTTATTTGTAGACTTTTTGAAGATAGCCACTCTGACAGGTAAGAGGTCGTATCTCATTGTGGTTTTGATTTGCATTTCTCTGATGATAACAATGTTGAGCATCTTTTCCTGTGCCTGTTGGCCATCTGTATTTCTTCTTTGGAAAAATGTCTATTCAGGTCTTCTGTCCACTTTTTAATTGGGTTGTTTGTTTTTTTGATATTGAGTTGAAATGAGCTGTTAATTCTGTATGGGACTCTCTGCACTTCCTGGACTAGGATGTCTGTTTCCTTTCCCAGAGTAGGGAAGTTTTCAGCTATTATACCTTCAAATACTTTCTCAGCTGCTTTCTCTCTCTCTTCTCCATCTGGGACCCCTATAATGAAAATACTTGTGTGCTTGACGCTATCCCAGAGGTCTCTTAAACTGTCCTCATTTCTTTTCATTTTCTTTTCTTCTGTTCAGCATCGGTGATTTCCACTACTCTGTCTTCCAGCTTGCTGATCCATTCCTCTGTATCATCTAGTCTACTGCTGGTTCCTTCTAGTGTATTTTTCATTTCAGTTATTGTATTCTTCGTCTCTGTTTGGGTCTTTATATTTTCTCTTTGTCAAAAACTTCTAACTTCTCGCTCTCCATCCATTCTTCTCCCGAGTTCTTTAATTATCTTTATGATCACTACCCGGAACTCTTTCTTGGATAGATTGCCTATCTCCACATCACTTGGTTCTTCTGGGACTTTATCATTCCTTTGTTTGGAAAATGTTCCTCTGTTGCCTCAGTTTGCCTAACTTGCTGTTTTTATTTCTCTGTATCTGGTAGGTTGGTTACATTTCCTGATCTTGGAGAAGTGGCCTCGTGAAGGAGACGTCCTCCACATCCCATCAGTGCACTCCCTTTTCATC
This sequence comes from Neophocaena asiaeorientalis asiaeorientalis, assembly GCF_003031525.2. Lineage (NCBI taxonomy): Eukaryota > Metazoa > Chordata > Mammalia > Artiodactyla > Phocoenidae > Neophocaena > Neophocaena asiaeorientalis. The sequence continues at coordinate 8,589,355 of NW_020176571.1, forward strand.
ACTAGAGCTATATGCTCCAGGGGTGCCCCCTGTGTGGGTTGCATGGGCCCTTCTGTTGTGTGGGATGACTACTGTGGGTGGTCTTGTAGGCTTGGTTGGCCCCTGGTCCAGTTGGATGCCAGGCCCTACCTTGTGCAGAGGCTGCCAGCTGCTGGTTGGCGGGGCCAGGTCACAAGGTGGCTGACTGCAGAACCCCAGGGTGGAAAGGGGGCAGGGCTAAGGCTGAATTACTGGAGGATGGAGTCAGGGTCCAGGAGACCCTGGGGCTATTGCCTTCCCATTGATGGGTGAAACAATGTCCTGGGGCTAGTGCCGGCCTACTGGTAGGCAGAGTCAAGTCCTGGGGTCTGCTTGTAGGACCCAGGGGTCCTAGACCTGGTGGATGGGCCCAGTTCCTGACACAGTTAGCTGCAGGGTCCGGGGTATCCCAAAGCTTGCATTGGCCTGTTAGTGGGTAGGGCCAGGGCCCAGCTAGTTCCAGGGCTGGTGCTGGCCTCCTAGTGTGTGGGCTGTGTCCACAGGCTGCAAGGCTGTGGTTGTGTTGTGGGTGGTGTCTGCCCACTGGCGGGTGAGGCTGGTCCTGAGGTTAGAGCAGGCTCGCTGGAGGGTAGGGTCAGGGCCCAGGGGGTTGTGGGGTCTCTGGCTGGAAAGCCCTGAGGGTCCTGGGTCTAGTGCCTGCACACTGGTGTATGGGGCGGGGTCCCGGGCCCTCTGGTGGGCAGGGCTGTGTCCAGGGGCAGCTGTGGACTCAGGGGGTCTTAAGGCAGCCTGTCTGCTGATGGATGGCACTGTGTGTATGCCCACTTAGTTGCTCTGCCTGAGGTGTCCCAGCCCTGGCGCCTACAGGGTGCTGGGCCGCTGCGAGGCTAATCCCCGAGGCTAATAAGCTAGAGGGAGGATTCCAGAATGGGGTGGGCCAGCACCAACATCCAGATAGTAGAAGGAACTCTAAGAACAGCTGCCACCAGTGTCCATGTCCCCAGGGTGAGCGGCAGACGCCTCCTGCCTCTCCAGGAGACTCTCCAAAGTCAGTAGGTACGTCTGACCCAGGCTCCTTTCCAATGACAGCTTCTGCTCTGGGTCCAGAGCGTGTGAGGTTTTGTGCGTGTCCTTTAAGAGCAAAGTCTCTGTTTGCCCTAGCCGTCTGGCTCTCCCAAAAGTAAGCCCCTCTGGCCTTCAAAGCCAAATGCTCTGGGGACTCATCTTCTCAGCACAGGGCCCCCAGGAGGGAAGGCCCCAGACCTCTCACTCCTTTGGAGTGCCTCTGCAGCTGTAATTATTCTCTCATTTGTGGGCCACCCACCCAGGGCTATGGCACTTGACTCTATCGCAACTTTGCCCCTCCAGCTCGTTTTGCTGTGGTTCCTTCTTTCTATCTTTAGTTGTTGAAGATCTTTTCTGGTAGGTTCTGGTCTTTTTTATCGAGGGTTGTTTGGCAAATAGTTGTGATTTTGGTGTGCCCATGAGAGGAGGTGACCTCAGGGTCTTTGTACTCCACCATCTTGGCTGATCTCCTGCCAGGGTTATTGTTTTGTTTTGTTTTGTTTTACCCCATTTTACAGATGAAAAAAATGAAGGCAGAAATAAATTAAGGTATGTAGCCTGTCACACAGCTAGTAAGCCGATGACCCAGGATTTGAACCAGGTTATCCGTCTCAAGTTAGACAATATGAATCGCATCTTGTAAATGGAAAAACTACACCTCGTTGGAGGCCACATGACTTGCCTCAGCCCCCTTGCCAATAAGTATGAAAAGCAGCTCTTCAACCGCCTTTTCACCCCACATGCTACGCTCTCCCCGTTAACGCCACCCGAAAACCCCTTGCAACTTCTCTAGAACAGTGTGGCCGGCCGTAAGTGGGTTTCATAAATATTTTTTAAAATTAAATACTTGTTCAAACACTTAAATGCTATTCTGAATGCTTTACAAATATTAACTCATTTAATCTTTGTAACAGAAGGAAACGTACTACTCTCATCCCCATTTTATTATTTATTTTTTAAAGATTTTTTTTGACGTGGACCATTTTCAAAGTCTTTATTGAATTTGCTACAATATTGCTTCTGTTGTTTCTATGTTTTGGTTTTTTTGGCCACGAGTCATGTGGGATCTTAGCTCCCTGACCAGGGATCGAACCTGTACCCCCTGCATTGGAAGGCGAAATCTTAACCACTGGACTGCCAGGGAAGTCCCTTCGTCCCCATTTTAAACATGAGGAAACTAAAGCCTGGAGAGTATGTCACATAACTGCTAACGGCAGAGCCAGGATTGGAAGCCAGTGTCTCAGAATAGGAAAAAGTCCACAGTTCATCGCCAAGTGCCGTTCTGCCCCAGGCATTACTGTAGGAGCTGGGCAGTCAGCAGAGAAAAAATAGCACATCAACATGCCTGTCCTCCCGGCACTTACATTCCATTGTGGGAAGGATCCTCATGGGTGTGACTGAAACTGGGCACCAAGAGGGGAAGAATGGTTGACCTGTGAGAATGGGACGAGGAGGGGGGCGCAGGCAGAGCGAGGTGAGGGCGGAGATGCTGAAGTGATTCCAGACAGCAGAAAGTTCCCTGCAGTGCAAAATGGGCGCGTGAAATCGGGAGTAGGTGAGGGAAGGAAGACAGTCCAAGCCCCAGAATAGGACAGGCGTGTGACGAAAGGGAGGGAGGAGGACCCAGTGGCAGTGACGCCCCTCAAGCACTGCTCAAGCTTAGTCGCCCAAGGCAGGCCTGGGGGGCTTTGGAGTCGTGCAGCTATATCTGTGTGTGCAGTAGGTGTCTCAGGTTTTGCAGCCCTGCCCTTGGCCACCCTGGCAGATCACTTCTGCCCCCTCCGTCTGTACCTGATGTTCTGGCACAACCCCTGCATCTCCCGCCTGGCATCACTTCCAACAGAACTGCTTTCTCGAGGCTTGGCCACAGAGCGCTTCCTGGATGAGCAGCTTCCTATCATCCAGTGTGAGGCTCTTCCAAAAAAAGATAGGAAACAACGATAGAAACAGGACGCCTCATCGGCAGGCCTGCAGGGGAGATGTCTCAGCCCTCACACCTCCTTCCAATAGTAATAGAGTCAGAGGGGAAAGGTAGAGAACATTTGCTGTGAAATCAGAGGACCAAAAGAATTGCGAGACTTGCCCAAGCACTTTGCAAGTTGTAAACTGAGCCAACCCTGGACCATCGGCCTCCAGCACACAGTCAAATTGATCTGAACCACGTCACAATGCCTCAAACCCCATCTGCGTTCACTGTCCCAATTCTTTTATTTTTTTTGAATTTTGCCTTTTTTTAAAAAATTTATTTTTGGCTGTGCTGGGTCTTCGTTTCTGTGCATGGGCTTTTTCTAGTGTGGCGAGCAGGGGCCACTCCTCATCGCGGTGCGCGGGCCTCTCACTATCGAGGCGTCTCTTGTTGCGGAGCACAGGCTCCAGACGCGCAGGCTCAGTAGTTGTGGCGCACGGGCTTAGTTGCTCCGCGGCATGTGGGATCTTCCCAGACCAGGGCTCTAACCCGTGTCCCCTGCATTGGCAGGCAGATTCTCAACCACTGCGCCACCAGGGAAGCCCCCAATTCTTTATCAGTTGGTCATGGTGTGAGAGGGGACAGTGGAAAGAAAAGGAGAGACATGCCAGCTGATACCATTAATATCACTACAGCTATTTATTATCACACCAGCTCACATGCCAAAAAACACTCTTAAAGTTGGACCATTAAGGGAAGTGTCCATGATTAAGAGCCACATCAAGGACCCAGTCAGAGGGCCTGGGGTGACAGTTGTACTAAAAAAAAAAAAAAAAAAAACAGAAAAAGCTACCGTTTTTGAGCCAGGTTCTGTGTTGGGGTTTCTCATGCATTACATTGTACCCTCACAATACCCCTGCAAGATGACTATTATTATTTTCAATTTACCTGAAGGAAGCTCAGGTTCAGAGAGGTGAAGTAACTTGCCCCAGGTCACACAGCTAGTCGGTGGTATGGCCAGGATTTGAACTCAGGACTGTTAGACTGAGAAGCCCAAGCTGGTTTCCAGCACACGCACTGTCTGTGAAATTTTAATCCGATGACAGCTGGTAGATCTGGGCTCTCTGGCATCTGGGACAAAAAGGAAATCATAGTCCTTAAGATACAACCAAAGAAAGCAAAGTAGATCAGAAAGAAATGATTTCCTAGCAGACAACCATTTAAGGAATTATTTCATGAGACCTTAAATTGAACACAATCAGTTAATTACATCTATCTGGTTATTCATATGGAAATAAAGATGAAACTTCCATCCCCGTCATTTTAGTGCTGGTACTGATCTTTCTAAAACATGTCTGTGGTCACATCACTCTCCCGCTCCAGACTTTGAAAAGCTCTCCATTGCTTCCATCAGTGTGCTTCAAACTTGTTAAAAAAAAAAAAAAAAAAAAAAAAGGATTTTTTTCTTCAGATAAAATCTTACATGGAATGCTAAATATGGCAAGGAATAGAAGCAAACCTTTCCAAGCGAAATCAGTGAGTAAAGGAAGAATGGAGAGAGGCCAGGGAGGGCCAGGGACCCCAGACAGTTCCCTCCCCTGAGCTGGCCTCTCCCCTTGCCCAGCTACCCTCTCCCAAGAAGACTTTTTTTTTTTTTTTCTTTTGCGGTACGCAGGCCTCTCACTGTTGTGGCCTCTCCCGCTGTGGAGCACAGGCTCTGGACACGCAGGCTCAGCGGCCATGGCTCACGGGCCCAGCCGCTCCGCGGCATGTGGGATCTTCCTGGACCGGGGCACGAACCCGTGTCCCCTGCATCGGCAGGCGGACTCTCAACCACTGCGCCACCAGGGAAGCCCCCCAAGAAGACTTTTAACTGCCCTCCACAGTCTAGGGCCCCTTCTGAAATGTACTGATCTACCGACATGAGAAAATGCAAAGCTTTCAGCCTGACCTTCCAAGGCCCTGATCGCCTGGCCCTGACTGCCACTTCCCTGTGGTCCCTCCACATCCCTATAGCCCCAGCTCTCCACAAAGCACAGGCTTATGTGCCACCAGATCTCTTTCCACTCTTCAAACACATCCTAAATTCACCCAGAGCCTGCCCTCTGCCCAGCCTGTTCTAAGGCCCAGTAGCCAGCCACCCATCCAAACGCTTTCTTTCCTTCAAGGAGCCTGCACTCGCCCCCCGTTCACAGCTGTCTTTCCTCCCCACCTCCCGCGCTGGCTCCTGCATCTCTGTTCGAGCTCCTAGCTCGCCCTCTTTGTCTGGAGTTATCTATGTACAAGTCTCATCTCTGTAAGACTGAACTTTCAGAACAAACCTTGGCTTTTCCAACTCTGATGACCCCCTGCCCCCCAGCACAAAGAGAATAGGTACTGAATAAATGCTTATTGAGTTTCACCCCATCTCTCCCGACCTACAAAGAGTAGGTGGCTCCCAGGTAGACGGACGTGTGTGGACTTTGTCGTTGCAGCCCTGCCATGTGCACTAGTAGCGCCTGCGACCTGGAGGAGATCCCCCTGGATGATGATGACCCAGACAGCATGGAATTCAAAATCCTGGAGTTCTACGTCAAACACCACGTCTTCAAGAACACCTCTGCTGTCTTCTCACGAAAGCTCCCGAGAACAAGAAGTTTGTCCCAGAGAGGACCAGAGAGTTGGCCGGCAAACAAAGCATGGACACAGGGACCGTGGACTTGCAGAAATTCCCAATCCACGGAGAAGGCCATAAACGTTGCCAAGAAAAAGTCGTCTTGGAGAACACTCTTTGGAGTAGCAGAGAAGGAGGAGGACTCTCAGAGCTCACCTCCGGAGATCCTCTTTGAGCTGCAAAGTCTGGTGGGACCTCAGAGTGGTCCTCACGGTCAGCAGTGGCCGAGGTCCCTCTCCAATGTGGGACAGCGCTTAGAGCGTGAAGGTAGGCTTTCGGGGATTCTTTCTCTCCCGCAGCCATGTGTTTCCCTTCTTTGTGCGCCTGGGGGTTCACCCCCTCCCAGCTGGTAATGGGGCCTTAGGCAAGGCACTCTTTGAACCTCAGCTTCCCAACCTATTAATACTCAATTCTAATTTCCCTGCTTTTCTCAAGACTGAAAAGAAAGGAAGAGGATAGCCGTGAAGGGTGACGGGACTGGTTTTCTGGCTCCACCGTCTATAAACTTGCCCAAATCCCTAATCCTCAGTGCCAGAGACCAATACAAGAGAAATAGCCCCAGCCGCGTTCAGGCTGCTCTTCCTCCTGAGGGAAGTCAACTCCCGTCTCTGGGCCTCTGTGTTTCCATCTGTACAATGGCCTCTGAAGGTGGATGGAAAGATCCGATAGCTGTACACAAAAATACTTTTCAAAGTACAAGCCACTCAAAAAACAACCAAGAAGAATTTTGACAAAATCTTCCTTCAGTGGTACAAAACACGTTGTATTGAACAAAACATTTTCATGAAAGGCTTTATCAGAATCGCCCTTCATCCACAAACCCTGGCATAACCATCTTCTTCCCCTCCAACAATACCTTGTGCCCAATGCCCAGATTTTAAAAGAAACCCCCCTCCTGCTGGGCTGATTGGCCCATGTAACTTGTCAATAATTAGTCAACAGGTGGCAGTAATGTCTCAATTTTTAAACATTGTGATGGCCGGCTTACTTGGAGAATCACCCCGCACAACGACAGCTTTAGATCATTCACTGTGATCAAGGAAACTTCCATTTCCTATCAGACTTATAGAATCTTAGGAGAGGGGAAGTTAGGGTCGGGATTACCTGGGGGAATTCCTCCTTCCCCCAGGGGTACAGCAGGCTTCTTCTACTGCGGGTGGTATCTGAGCTCTGGAGCAAACACAACAGTTTGGAGGCACCTCAATAGGCTTTTCTGCTTGTCCTGTTCTTTGGAGTTTGCCAGGAAACGGAAGATTTTACAGACTTTAACCTTCTGGCTTTCCTGAGAAAAATGACGTTCTGTATTTCAATATTACTGAAGTGTCATTTCACCTTTTTTATTTTCTAAAATTTCCATATCTCTGTGTAGATATATAGATATCCCTACAAAAGTAGAAATGGTTACCTCCTAAAGAGGCTTAGCTTTAAGGATTTAAGCACAGTTGTTCCTCCCTTCTCACCTTCCTCTCTCCTTGCTTTCTTGTTTAGTTAATTATGTGGGTAGTTAGTTGGTTTTATGTTGGGTGTGACCCCAGAGGGACTCACGTTCTATTTCTATTCTGCCACATGTAAATCAGAGCTCAGCAGCTGGCGTCCCCTGGGTTCTTTTAACTGAAGGTTGCAATTTTAGCCTGTGCTACCATTTCCAGGACTCAGACACCAGGTTGGAGTGAGAACGATGAGGTTATGTCCCAAGACCAAAGTCTCATAGTAAGAGACCTTGGAATGTAGAAAAATGAATGTCGATACCAATTTTAGGAACACCAACCCGGGTTTTTGTGTGAATCTTTTTTTCTCCACAGCTATGACTCGCTACAACTTCAATAACACAGAGATTATTTTTCTTTCCCATAGAAGAAAACCACAGTTTGGCAGCCCAGGCTTGACCTACCAGTTCCACAATCTTTAAGGATTCCTATTCTGGCCATCCCTCAGCTAGTTGCTTCCAACCTCAAAGTCGCCTTAAAACCCAAGGTGGCTGTTGGGATTCCAGCCATCGTGTCTGCATTCCAAGCAGGAAGAAAGAGGAAGCAAGGGAAGGACAAAAGGGTATCTCCTTCCTAGATAATTCAGCTCCCTTTCAGAGAGCCTTCTTAAAACTGTACCCAACTTCTTACATCTCAGTGGCTACTCCTTACTGCAGATGAGGCTGGGAAATGTAGTGCTGTCAGCTTCCCCTGGCATCTCAGGGATCTGTTACTAAGGAAGAATAAGAAAGTGGATACTGGGTAGGAAATAGCAGTCTCGACCATATGGAATTCTCTCACAAACGCCCTGCCTCTTCTAACACAAATGCCTCAAGCCAAATGCCTTCCCCATCCCACTCTCCTGCTCTCCTTAATCCCACAATGAGCCCCCAGAATAAACTCAAAAGGATGGGCAGCCTTTCTGTTCTCTCTCCACACCCATCCGATGTTCCCTTGCCTATCAGATGGCACCAACTCTGATGAGAAGGGAATTTTTTTCCCCAGTTTTTTAAATTAAGGCATTAGAATGGGAATCTTAACGAGAGCTAATTCATCTGAGTCAAAATGAGGTTGCTTATAGTTTTTCCTGCACGTATTTCACCTGCATCCCTCCAGTCCGCAGAGACAGATACACATACACATGTTAGTCAGCTTGGGAACCTCCAGGTCTGCTGGGGGCCTTGTGATTGCCCTGCCACGTGGCGGGGGCTGGGGGCTGGGGAGCGACAACCTTGGGGGCCCTCATCTGCCTCCTTTGAGGGCAAGGTGGGCGCAGTGTGACTTCCGTGGAAGAGAGCGTGTTAATCACCCTGCAGGCCGCACAAGGTTGCAGAGAGGAAAGCACGTGGAAGCTTTCCTCTCCCGTCTCCTGCGGACACAAGGGAAGGCTCCCACCGGTTTTGGGATCCAGCCTCTTGCCACCTCCTTCCGGGGGTGGCCAGCATTCACGAGCAAGCCGGTTGGACTGCAGTAAGGTGATTTAAAAGTGGAAAGTACTTGTGGTTGGGTTATTAAAATGGGAAGGAAAAGCGTTGATCCTTCTCCTTGACCTCTCCAATTTTTCTCTCTCTAACCCACTCCTGATCTGTTTTTGAACCCTATGGAGGGAGCACCATGAAAAATGTGGCTTTTTAAGGAAGCCATTATGCCTTTTTTTTAAAGGAAGGCATTGTGGACAAAGTGTCAGTTCCCATGGCCTTTCAGTGAATGCCCTGGGGGGTGAAGGGAAAGCACCAGAGCTCCATGTGATGGGCAAATCCAGAGAGAGAGGTTCAGGAACCACTTTGGCAGCTCCTTAGGAGGTCAAACCCTGCCTTGCATGTGACACAATCCCTCCCCGGACCCAGGCCTTGCCTCTCTTATCTATCCTGATTGACAAGGTCCGGGTGTTCCCCTGGGCACACCAACCTTCTGGCCAAAACCCCACTCTGTTACTTTCGTCAAGTCTTATGAATTAAATGCTGTTGTTCTTAAACGTTGCATGATACGACCGCTCCGTATCAAAGGCACAACTTGTACAAGCTTCTAAAAGCTAGAAGAACTTAGTGATGGATTAACAATGTCAATTTTACTCCCAAATAACTCAGCAGTACTGCCTGCCCTCCCAATCCGACCCCATCCCCTACCAGGGGCAAAGTCGACTTGTCCTTCACAGGCTATGACATTCAGGGGGCCAGTGCCATTTAAACCTTCATGTCCCCAAATGCTTTACCCTCTAGTTGCGTGTGCAAATTCATGACATAAGGCTTTTCCTGGATTATAAACTCTTGAAGGTCGTGGGTTAGACTTTATGCATCCTTGTTTACCTATCAGCATTTTTCGCATGTTTCCCACTAGACGTGGAGGAGAGAGAAGACAAGTGACCATGCAAGCAAGGGGAGTTCAGTGTTCACTTGATAATGAGTCACGAATATGGCCTGAGAGCAGGGATATTTCTCTTTCCTCGGTGACAACCCCCAAAGGCTTGTCACACTGCTGAATGCCCTCCTATGCGCATAGGGGCCAGCTCTCCAAGATATAAAGGATGTCCAAAAAAAAGAATAAAAATAAAAGCATAATGAGTATTCCCTCAAGCAAAGAACTAAGCACTCCCTTTTGTGTTTCCTCCCTTGCAAAGGGGCAAGGGGACCCTAATTTTGCAAGGCTTCAGAAAGAGGGTGCAGAGGGGCAATTGTTTCGAGGTGGCAATCACTCCTCTGTGAACTCCTCCTCCGTCCCAGCCTCTGCCAGGCAACTGCCAGTGATTTCTGAAGAATGGACTCCCCTCCACGCACACTCCCGGCCGCTTCCTTTCGCTCCAGGCTGGTGTTTTCATTTCGGGCAACTATGCATACCAATCAGCTAGACGAAGTTCTGGGAAGGGCCTGTCAGCACCATTTTGTCTTGTTTCAGCCGTGGACCCCAAAGTTGTTTCCATTGCCAACCGAGTTGCTGAAATCGTTTATTCCTGGCCGGCGCCAGAGCTCCAGAGCCAGGGAGGAAGCTTCAAGTCCAGAACGATTGTGGCACAGGGTCTCCAGCACCAGGGCTTCCAGCCTACAGCTGCAGGTGGGAAGACAGGTAAATCTCTTCTGAGTGTTTGCAGTGGGCTGCCTGCCTGCCAGGCAGAGGTCTACAGCATTTATGTACGTATACAGCTCAGGGCTCTGCAACTTAGGTATCTCTGCTAAGCTGGCCTCAGGGCACGACAGCAACATGCTGGAGGCACTGACCTTCTTTAGCTTGAGAGACCAGCCCAAGCCAAGGCGAGTGTGCCGGCAGCTGGAAGCAACAGGCCAAACTCACTGCTAAGTCCAAAGAAAAGTCTCCTACTGAGGGGCAGGAGGAAGCACAAAGCGTGCGCTCAACCTTGTCCACAGGGGGAAATGCATGTTAGATTTCATGTTAGCCACGGCCAAGGACCAGTGTACTCGAGCAAGTGCACAGGGTGTAGTTGGAGCGTCGCCCGGGGATTTATGATATTGCCTTGGGCTCCTGTGAAAAAGCAGGGGGTTGTCAGGTACCAGGTCTGGGGCAAAACGTGAAGCAGAACTGAGAAGTAGTGATCAGACTGGGTCAGTTGTCACCAAACTGTACCAATAGGTAGGACTGTGGATCACATCCGACTTGCAGGAATTCTAGAGTTGAGGGAAGCAGGACCAAGTGCCACGGGAAGAGAAGTTCAGTCTGGCCATTCCCTCATTAATGACTATCCTGCCCGTGGTTCTCTTTCCCAAACTCCAGTGGACGATGAGGGTCCTAGCTGGCCCCTGAGTTTGCAGTACGCCAAAACAGAAGGCAGAAGATTTATCTGCAAAGGTGGTGGTGTCTCCCAAGCTCAGAAGCAAAGTGCTGTGCTGTTGGGACCACAAACTACCGAAGGGGCTCAGAGAGTGAGGCGCTGGGAAAGGACCCTTCTGACAGCAAAAAACAGTGTTCCAACTTTAAAGCTCTCTCATGTGTGCCTGGGCCTCGTAAAGCAATACCCCTAAACCAAGCAAAAGCTCAGGCTCTCATCCTTTGCGCGCATGAGAAATTCAGGCTGCTGTTCTAGCAACTTTCCTGGAGAGAGGCGGCAGCATCAGATTTAAAAACTACACGTGGGCGGTGGAAGCATGCAGTCCTTCTTTTCCCAGGTGACTTGGGTCTCAGACTTCCTACCACCTTGCCCTTCACTCAACCTTGTGGGATGTATTTCCTGGCCTCTCCTCCCCTCTCCCTCTGGGACAAACATGAGGACTCCATGACATCAGAGACTGCGCCATAAGGAAAAAGGGCCGTCTCTGTTTGGATTCCGCTCTATAGCAACGACCGTTTTCCTAATGTTGCATGTTAGCACATTTTGAGACAAGAAGAATCAGACTCCACCTTCCCTGTTCCAACACACACACCAACTGGAGCCACCTCTCTCTCTGTCTGCCATGTTAGCCTTTGGGGTGGGAGACCACCTTCATTTTATTTACTTATACTCCACCTTGTTGTAAAGACACAGCACACAAAGTACACATTTTAGTAAGATAAATCAAATTTGAAAGATACTGTAAAAAGAAAACAGTAGGAAAATAGGTGGGTTTAGGAATGAGTTTAATTCCCCAAATGCAGGAAGACTATACCCCGCCCCCCCGCCCCTTAGGAGGCCACAGTTTGGCCCTACAGTTCCTAGCAGCTAACACAAAGGGGTAAGATGATCCAGTAGGGATTTATGGTGTCTATATGGAAAAAGCACCATATGCTCAGGACAAACCCAAAGACCGAGAGAAACTGCTCCTAAATATCTTTAGAGATAAGCTCATGTATCTTCAACAACATTTTTACAGTAAATAAAGTGATGAGTTTCATGGTGAGAACTGTGGGAGTGCTGGGGGAAGAAAGAGAGGAAAGGAGGGGACGGTGGGAAAGGGTGTCTGGAATGGTTTGGGCCTGATCAGAAGAGGCAAGGTAAGATTTACTTTGCTGAGAATTATGAAGGGCATGTCTTCCTCAATCCCTAACCAGGCTACAAGCATTGTCCCTGGAAACATTTAAGATTGTTTTTTCTTAAAAGAAATAACTGGAATTTTCCCCTGGCAGACGGAAAAGACCAGATAATAGCCAGAATCGTTGAGCTGCTGAAATATTCGGGGGATCAGTTGGAAAGAGAGGTAGGGAGCTTCTTGAACTAACGAGTTTTCTTTCTGTGTCCGCGCGCTGGTACCCAAGAATGGAACTGTGCTGCTGCTTCTACTCCTTTTCAAAGTTCTGGTTTCCACTTAGTCCTAAATTTTATTTCCCTTGGACTCAAAACTCTTCATGCTGGCAGCATCTCAAAAATGAATCACTTTGGAAAACATAAGTAAACCTTCTGGAGCCTCCTTGGAATTTTTGGAAATGAAAAAAGTAACTTTGTTTTTGCAGGAAAAAGACACCAATAAATTAAAATTTGCTAAATAGAATTATGAATCTAGTTCCCCATGTAACTGATCCTCAGGGAAGTTTAGACTCTTGCATTTGCCCTGCAGCCTGGATATCTGTGTCCCACAGCTGCTCCAAGTCTGGAGTCTTGTCTGAAATCTCCCCCTAGAAAGGCCGGACTGTTCTCTCTCAGCAATTCGGCCAGGGGGCAGGTTAGTGTTAACTCGGAGAACTTTGAGTTTCCTGCCATTTAGAAGTTGAGACCAGTCCTTCCCATCAGGAACGTGTAGGAGTTACCTTCAGGTAAAGAGGTAGTGAGCAGGCCCCCCTGTAGTCAGGGCTTCTCAAGGGATCTTGTCCGTGTCTGCCGCCCACTGACGGCTGCATGGTCTCCAGCATCTGTGCATCAGGGGCTGGCCTGTGGACCCATTCCTTCGTTTGGCCAGGATCCACGGGGAGGAGTCAGGTCTGTGGGGACTCTGCAGGAGGGGGAAACAGCACTCACTGGCTAGCCAGCCAGCCCAGTCTCAGCATGCTCTGTGGCTCCTCGATGCCTTTGTCACAGGTGTGCCCAGAGGATGGTGACCAGGACGGGGAAGGGCAGGTGAGATGGTGCAGAATGAGAAACACTGAGGAAACACTGAGGACCAAAGAAAAGAGAAGGGGGTATGGGAGCTTCTGGGCCACAGTACGGGGTGGACAGGGGTGCAGAGGAAGCAGAAAACAGAAGAGGGCACATGGTTTTAAGGACACCCCTGTGTTTCTCCAGAACTAACATTGATAGGAGTTACAGGGCAATTGATTTCTCCCCACTTTAAGAATGAACTTTCTAGCACTCAGTGCTGTCCATCGAAGCCAAGGGCTGCCTTGTGAAGAAATGATCTTCCTGTCTCTAGAAGAATTCCAAGTAGATGCCACTAACCAGCCCACAGTTCAGTACTTGAACTAGGAAGGATCTGACAGGTGTGCTCAAGGATTCCTTACAGCTCAAAGTTGCTGTGGCTCTCACGGCCGTCTCCTTCCCGGCCTCCCCCTGGGGCAGGGACTTGGCAGTAGGTCAGGGAGGCCAGGGACAGGCTCCTCCCACACCTCCCTGAGATGCCAGAAAGCCAGGTGCAACCCCAAGGGGCAGGGGGGCAGAGTGGGTACCTGTGGAAGGGGTTTCTTTCTGGCGTTTCATTCTTTTACTGTGCTGGCATGGTCCTGGATTCCAACCGCCCGCTGGAGGTTTCGAGTCTACCTTCTTCCGCTGGGTCATGACTAAGAGGAGTCCATTCTTGGTGTCGAGGATGTCCCTGCTTCAGATTTATAATTCAAATAGGCCCCTGTGTCTCCTGGAAGTTGGGAGGAGGTGGGCTGGGCTCAGATGAAGGACACGGCTCCACTAAAAATCTTTATGTCGTATCTGACTCATCCCCAGAATACCCCTTTTAGAAACCATCTTGGTTGAAAACCTGCTCAGCTTATCATTCCTCAAGGACAGAACTAGTTGATTTTCAAATAAACATATAGCCCCTGATCATTGAGAAATTTCTGTTTTCACATGACAACCATCACTTTACAGACATTGCAAGGAAGGCCTTAGATGAGGATGATGTATGCTTTATGACACAAGCCCTGATTTTTCACAAGCAGAGGCAGGGACTTCCCTGGTGGTCCAGTGGTTAGGACTCTACATTTCCACTGCAGGGGGCACGGGTTCGATCCCTGGTCGGGGAACCAAGATCCCACATGCCTTGCGGCATGGCCAAAAAAAAGCATCTCACATCTTGAAGCATCCTGGACAAATGCTAACACTTTGAGAGCACTTTCCGCCATGTTGAGCACAAAATGTTTTACTCAATTACGCTGTAGTACAGGTACTGTCATCCCAGTATAGAGATGACAAAACTGAAACCGAGAGGTTAAGTTCTCCAAGATTGCACAGCTAGTAAGAGGTGTAGCAGGAGGGGTGGAGCCCGAAGACAGTGATTTCCAGGCTTCAGATTCTGCCCATTACACAATCTCTAACAAAGCACTTTGCACTGGGTCACAACCGTCCGTAGACTGTGAGCCCTTTGAGTGAGGGGCTGAGTCTTAATGGTCCACAGTACCACCTGTTGGGTACTCAGCACTCAGGAAACATCTGTTAAATGTCGAATGAATGGGCTGTTCAGTTTGTATTTGTCCCCATGAAAGAAATTCACAGAGAAGGTCCATGCCCAATCCGGTCCTGCAGGACATGGTACCACGATTGAGACCAGAATTGAGGGTTTTCCATTGGGTGTTTCAGTTGCCCAGTGTCGAGTGGGAGAGTTTGCCTGCCCGGGCCAGGCTGCTGTACTGACTGCTTCTCCTCTTGCACACAGTTGAAGAGAGACAAGGCTTTGATGAACAGCTTCCAGGGCGGGCTGTCCTACTCTGTTTTCAAGACCATCACAGACCAGTTCCTAAGCGGTGTGGACACCAGGGGAGAATCAGAGGTCAAAGCTCAGGGCTTTAAGGCTGCTCTTGCAATAGACGTCACGGCCAAGCTCACAGGCATCGACAGCCATCCCATGAACAGGGTGCTGGGCTTTGGAACCAAGTACCTGAAGGAGAACTTCTCGCCCTGGGTCCAGCAGCACGGTGGCTGGGTAAGTGCATCCTATTTAAAAATAAATCTTCCCAGAACTCAGAGGAGATGGGATGGAAAGGGGTTTTTTGGGTTTGTTTTTTTAAGTGAAGGGAACACATCTTTGAAGCGGTTCTCATGGGTTTCGGACACTTGAGTGGCAAGAGATTTACCCCATTGATGGGAACATATTTTTTTAGTGATTATCTTATCAATAAATATTTACTGAGCTCCCAAAGGGTATGTGGGGTATGTGTGTGGGGGGAGAGGGACTGGTCGGATATAACAGGAAATGAAGAGATGTTGATATAAAATGTTTAGATAGACATAATTTCTGTTTTCACAAATTTTGCAGGCAGCGGAAGTCTAGCAGTGAGAAAAGGACAGGCAGATGGTTCCTTATTCTCTCAGATGCTGACGGGGTGTGGGTGTAATTCTCACACAGAGGTTCAGGACTTATGACATTTTGCCATTGTTGCTTGGACCCAGCCATTTTGACAGGGACATTTTGATAACTGAAGCAGTTAAATTTTCATCTATTTCTAATTACCTGCTATCAGGCAAAACAGACCTCTCTACCCTGATTCCTCACCTCAACCCCTCTCCCATCCTTTTCCCTTGAGATTTCCTTAAAACTGCCATGTGCAAATGGCCTCATAACAGTAACCTTTTCAAAACGCTTTACCCCATCCAGAGCTCTAAATCTCAATACAGTTAAGTGCCCTACGTACGAACGAGTTCTGTTCTGAGAGTGTGTTTGTAAGTCCAACAAAGTTAGCCTAGGTACCCAGCTAACACAATCGGCTATATAGTACTGTACTGTAATAGGTTTATAATACTTTTCACACAAATAATACATGACACAAAAAATCAAGAAAGCATTTTGACTCTTACAGTCCAGTACCTTGAAAAGTACAGTAACACAGTGTAACAGCTGGCATCCAGGGGCTGGCGTCGAGTGACCAGGCAAGAAGAGTTACTGACTGGAGGAGGGAGAGGAGGTGGAGCTGAAGGATCCTCAGCAATAGGAGACGGAGGGCAAGCTGCACTTTCACTCATGCCCAACATTGACGGCACAAGTTCTGGTTCCTTGCTGGAACCAGATGCACGTTTGCATCTTTGAAAGTTCGCAACTTGAAGGTTCGTGTGTAGGGGACTTACTGTAGGCCTTGGGCATTTTTGTCTGTTCAAGCCCTTCTTAGGAGGACATACATTATCATTAGTCCTCTTTCCACTAGAGTGGTCCAGGGGCCAGGAGGTTTGAATCTGCTCTGGACATGGCCCTGGGGCCTCCAAACAGGCTTAGTGTCTTGGCTGCCAGACGGAAAGTACAGCTGATCATGCCTAAGGGGCTGAAGTGCCCGCCATGGTCTCCAGTGGCTACCCATTAAGCAACCCAGACTTCTGTTCTTTCCTATTTTCCACTTTTGCACCAGATATGATAGTCCTTAAGTGGCTAGTCTGAACAAGGCTCTTTCTAAATTCAAGCTGCCTTAACTCACGCTAAGAAGAGGACAGAATCCTCAACATCACTTCAGCTTTAACTGCTCTTCCTTCCAGGACCCCCTCAAGTCCCTCTTCTGCCCCAGAGCCCTTACGGACTACTCCGGCTCAAGACTCTTACCAGCCTCAGACCTTTTACAACACTTCACGTTTGCATTATGATTATATACAGGAAATTACCATCATTGTTGGTCTAGTTAATATATTTTTCCAGCGAGATTATAAGTATCAATTGGGCTTACAGGCCCATTCTCAAAAGTCTATTTAGTTAATTAATGTAGCTGAAACGTCAAAAGTGTTCTATGAAAAACGGCATTTGTACACCAAAAGCAGAAGCGACAAAAGAAAAAATAAACTGGACTGCATCAAAATTAAAAATATTTCTGCTTCAAAGGATACTATCAAGAAGGTAAAGAGAAAACCCAGAGAATGGGGAAAAATATTTGCAAATTATATATCTGATAAGGGACTTGTATTCAGAATATGTAATAAATTCTTACAACTCAACAATAAAAGACAAAAAATCCCGCAATTTTTTTAAATGGGCAAAATCGATTTGAATAGACATTTCTTCAAAGAAGATATACAAATGGCCAATAAGCACATGAAAAGATCCTTGCTTGCCATCTTCATTTCTACATTAGGGAAACGCAAGTCAAAACCACAATGAGATACCCGCTAGCATGGCTAAAATAAAAAAGACAAGTGTCAGTGAGGATGTGGAGAAATTTGAATCCTTATACATCGCTGGTTGCACTCTAAAATGGTCAAGCCCCTTTGGAAAACAATTTGGCAGCTCCCCAAAAGGTCTATACCCAAGAAAACTGAAAACAAGTGTTCACATAAAAACTTGTACGTGAATGTTCATAGCAGCATCATTAGCCATAATGGCCCCAAACTGGAAACAATGAAGAAGTTTATCCATGATGAATAATGAATGGAAAAACCAAATGTGGAATATCCATACAGTAGAATAATATTTAGCCATAAAAAGGAATGAAGTATGGAAAGGTGGATGAACCTTGAAAACATCATGCACAAAGAAGTCAGACAGAAGGGCCATATATTGTATGATTCCATTTATATGAAATGTCCAGAATAGACAAATTCATAGAGACAGTGGTTTCCTAGGGCTTTGGGGAGAGAGAACGGGGTGTGACTGCTGACGGAACAGAGGTTCTTTTTGTGGTGATGAAGATGTTCTAAAATCAGAAGTGATGGCTGCACAACTTCGTGAATATACTAAAAGCCACTGAATTATACACTTTAAGAGGTGAGTTTTAGGTATGTTTCAAAAAAATCTGTTATGAAAAACAGTGGTTCTGGGCTTCCCTGGTGGCGCAGTGGTTGAGAGTCTGCCTGCCAATGCAGGGGACGTGGGTTTGTGCCCCGGTCCGGGAGGATCCCACATGCTGTGGAGCGGCTGGGCCCGTGAGCCATGGCCGCTGAGCCTGCGCGTCCGGAGCGTGCACTCCGCAGCGGGAGAGGCCACAACAGTGAGAGGCCCACGCACCGCAAAAAAAAAAACAAAAAAAACAAAAAAACAACAGTGGTTCTAATTCTAGTAAGCAAATAAAAAGAGGAAAGAAAAAAGAATATAAAAAGTTTTATTAGTTCTTACTTTGGTTGCTAGTGCTAGAGAGAAAAACAGTTCCAATCAGAGAAAACAGGTGGATTTTTTGGGGGTAGAAATAATAAAGGGAATTTTCAAAGCCTTTAGAATTTTGTGGCACTAGTTCTTTAGCACTTGTATTTTCAATTCAAAATGTATTAGTTCACTTTTCCAGGTCATCATAAATCTTAAGTCTTGGCCACAGTTAGGTTTAATTTGGAGCACGTAGCTAGAAATTAGGAGAGGGAAGAAAAAGAATAAGAGGGAAAGGACTAATTTTTTCCAAAGTTGCAGAGACAGAGTTGCAAAAAGTAAAGGATGCTGCTGAAAGAATATTTACGAGTTGATACGAACTATGAAAGTGTGGAGGCGGGTGGCTCAGTCTCCCTGAACAGGAAAGAGATGAATCTGGGTGGCAAGCCTTCCATTGCCCCAGTGATGTTAGTGGCTCTCTGGAGTGTCCTTGTAGTGTGGTGCGGAAGGAGAAAAACTATTGCTAGGCACACGTTTTCCAGGAGCTCAGGGTTCCTAATTATCTTAGTCGTCCACATTTCATAGAAGTGCATCTTATCTTCCCAATGGAACTGCAAATCTGTGAGGGCAGAATTATGTATTTCATGCCCCTTTTTCTCTCTCATAGTTTCCATTACTTTTACATAAGTCATAGATGTTCAGCCAATACTTGTAGAATAATGAGTCAATCAAATGAATGAATAGCGATTCTATCCACAAAGCATGCCAAACAAGCCACCATTTGATTTTAATTTATTCCTTGGCCTTTTTGCTTCACTTGAAGCACCATTCACATCGTTACCCTGTGGTCCTGGCAACGTCACCCCTTCTACAGCACCTTGAAAGAAGAGGTTTGCAACCTCCATAGTCATCAACCTTTCAGAATCTACTCTTTCGAATTTAACCATAGAATCAAAGACTTTTCCCATCTAGCCAGTTAGCCCTGGGTGTGTAACGTAAGTCCTTAGCTGATAAAGTTTTCCTTTCAGGCATACCAAGGATGCCAGTCACCTTTCCAAACCCTCCCCCAACCTTAACATGGTCTCCAGGCCTTGGGTCATGCCTGGGATAAGAAAGCAGAGTTAACAGGCAAATGTTTTCACTTCAACAGTGAATCAAACTTGGAATTTTAAGAATCTATTTCTCTTTTTCCCCCCCTCTAGGAAAATGTACTTGGGATATCACATGAAGAAGTAGACTGAAACAGCAGAGGATCTGTAATCTGGAATACTCATGGTCGAACTCTGGTCTTGTGTACAGTCTTAGCACAGACTATGGGAGAAAACAAAAATGGACAAGGCAGATGGACCATCAAAATCTGCAAAACCATTATTCCTGCAAATCAAGAGGCATCAGGAGAGGCCTTGAAATCTCCCGCTCATAGAATCTAGTAGCATGGCCCTCGGCATCCATGTTTTCAGGTCTCCATTGAGTGTGTAAGGAAGTCTCGAAAGACAAGTGGTAATTTTCCATTCAAATGCTTAGAACAGAAGCCATCACCCTGCCTCTGCCGGCCACTTTAGTGAAAGTGTGTGACAGATGTTTGTTGACCTCATGAAGGTGAAATGATAAACGGTGCATTTGCTTACTCTTTGGTTTCCAGTACTATTTATTTTTCAAACTTCACTTGAGATGGCCTGATAATGACATTGTTTCAAGCCTACCTTTAGGCCCATGTGGCTGTTCATGTTGGTAGACAGAGCTCAGAGACTCCTGAGTTTACTGCTGTATCCACTAGCCTGGGGAGAGACTGCCGTATCTGCTTTTTTTTTTTTTTGTGGTACGCGGGCCTCTCACTGTTGTGGCCTCACCCGTTGAGGAGCACAGGCTCCGGACGCGCAGGCTCAGCGGCCATGGCTCAGGGGCCCAGCTGCTCCGAGGCATGTGGGATCCTCCCAGACCGGGGCACGAACCCGTGTCCCCTGCATCGGCAGGCGGACTCTCAACCACTGTGCCACCAGGGAAGCCCCGTATCTGCTTTTTGACTCACTTCTCTTGCAGAATTCTTTGGCAGTTTGAAAAACTTCCATTTGGAAGAAAACGACTATTCCTATCACCCCCAACTATCTCAGTGACCCCACCTCTACTTCTCGAGGTTTCTAGGCCTTTGTTATTTTTTGCGGTAGTGATTAGTGGTTGGTAAAATAAATATGCGGAAAGATAACTGTCAAAAGAGTATGTTTATGGTTAAAATAAACAGTAAGTAAGAGTATACGATTTCTGTGAGGATCATATAAGTTAATTTATATCAAGCGCTTAGAACAGTGCTTGGTATTTAGCGCTGTATTCACTTATGTCCACTATTATGTGCTAAGCTGAAAACTTCCTTTGCTTTCAAAGCAGTCACTGATAGTTTTTCTGAAATTGATACTGTTCAGAATGAGGCTTTTTAGTAAGTAAAGTATGTTCCAGAGTGGGTGTTAAAGACACAAAACAATTTTTAAAAATACTACCCAATTAGAGTCTTACGAATTTCTGGCTCCCTAGCACCCAGCACGTAGCCTGATGTAAAGGAGGAGTTTAACAGACCTTTGATGAACAAATGAATGAATGAGTTTATCAGACATATTTTCAGCTTCAAGGGAAAACTGGAGCATCTATTATCACATGCTTCACTACCCTACTCTGGGTTAAAATGCGTTATTCTCTTTTACCTTCTTCCCCCTGCACTGAAACTCACAAATTTCAGGGCTAAAGGAGTTTCCTTTTACAGATGGAGACACTAGAGACCACCTCTCTCCATTCCAAACTATTTGCAGTTCCCCAAATGCATTATGTAACCTTGTACCTCTGAGCCTCATAACATTTTCCCCACTTGGACTATTCTTATCTGTCGGTCCTCTTTCCCCCGTTTTCCCTAATCCAACTAATTCTAGCCCATTTTTGCAAATCCATTCCTTCATTTTCTCCAGGAAGCATTTGCTAACCCTCCCTGGGCCACCATGAGACTGTATTTGGATGCCTTTCCTCATAAGGATGTTCCATATCACCCTGTATAGAGACATTATACCTAATACATCGTATCATAACAATGAGTCTTCTGTACTGGATTATAAATTATTTTGTAAACAACTCTTATGTCTAATTTAACTCTGTATACCTAATGCCTGGCATATTTTTAGTGCACATCTGCAGAATCACACCCTAGCCTCACTGCTACAACCTGTAAATCAGTAAGGTTGGAGCATGGCCCAAGGTATGTGTAGTTTTAACAAGCTCTCCAAGTGTTCCAATATCACCTGCGGCTTCTAGCCAAGATGAAGTACTAGTAACTGAATTTAAGCTCCTGCTAAAAACAACTGAAAAACAGATGAAATATATATATATAAAAAACCAGTTATCAACTGTGCATCAGGTAATGAAGGACTTGGTCCCTGAGAGATGAGAAAAAAAGTGAGCCCAATGATTGCCGTAGATTACTGCAGGCAGAGTTCCCAGGTCACGTTTCAAGGAAGGGAGCCCACACAGGGCTCAGCACTCTCCCTGAAGAGAGGAGATACAGCCTGGGAGTGTCCAGGAAGGCCAAGGCAGCTGAAGTTTGTAGGGCAAATGGAGAGAAGATGGCACATCAAGCTCCAGAGATCTGCAGACAGCTCCCCTCAAGTTTTCAGACAAATGCTCATCAACGTGTGCCTATCAAGAAGTTACCCAAGGCTTGGGAAAGAAACGCCTGAAAACATTAAGTGGCATATACTCTTCCAGGCTCACACAGGGCTGGGAGCAGTGCCTATTTCCACTAAGCAGCATGGAGAAACCTCAAAATCCACATGGCAATAGGCGGAATACACAGAAGAATTCTGCCTCCGTAGTGGGAAAAAATTAGCCCTAGACTAAACATACTTCTGGTTCTCTCCAACAAAAGCAAACAGCAAGTACCAAAAGGACTAAGCTGTTATCAAGTAATTTAGCTGTGTTCCAGAACAAAGCTCAAGAATCTTTAAAGGATCGCAAGACTACCCAACACCCAACAGGTAACATTCACAGTCAACATCCAATAAAAAAAAATTACAAGGTGTGTAAAGAAGCAGGAAAATTAGACCCATCATGAGAAAATTAAAAAAACAAAACAAAACAGAGATGATACAGCTGATATACTTATTCTACAAGGACACTGAAACCATCTTTATTGTATTCCATATGTTCAATGAGCCAGAGGAAAGACTGAACGTGTGAAGTACACAGAACCTCACATAGAAATTATGACTCAAATCAAACTCCTAGAGAAGAAATCTATAACTCTGAGATGAAAAATATACTGGATCGGATTAACAGCAGACTAGACATTGTAGAAGAATAGGTAAGTAAACCTGAAGACATACCAACAGATTCAAAATAAAACACAGAGAAATAAGACTGGGGGAAAAAACAACAGAGCAACAATGACTTGGGAAATGACTTCTACCAGCCTAATATATGTGTAATTGGAGTGAAAAATTTCCAAATTTGATGAAAACTATAAATCTACAGAACCAAGAAACTCAATGAATGCCAAACACAAAAACACGTAGAAAACTAAGGCACATCATAAATTGCTCAAAAGCAGTGATGATGAAAAAAAATCTTAAAAGTAGCCAGAGAAAAAGGCACATTACATACAGAAAAATAAAAATGACAGCAAACTTTTCTTGGGAAACAATACAAGACAGAAGAAGAGTATTAACTTTAAAGTATGAAAAGAAAAAAAACCTGTCAGCACAGAATTCTATACTCAACAAAAAGATGATTTTAAAAAGGAAGGTGAAATGAAGATTTTTTTGAGAAGTACAAAAAAAAAGAATTCCTCACTAGCAGAACTGAACTATAAAAAATGTTAAAGGAAGTCCTTTAGGCAGAAGGAAAATTATATCAAATAGACATTTGTATCTACAGAAAAGAGTGAGCACTGGAAATGATAAGTACAATAAAATACTCTTATTCTTACTTGAATCTCTTTTAAAGATAATGGACCATTCAAAGGAAAAATAATTGTAGGGTTTATAATATGTAGATAAATAAAATGTGTGACAATAAGTACAGGGCTGGGAAGAGAGAGATGGAAGTATAATTGTAAGATACCATACTATATGTGAAGTGTGTAATTTCACTTGAAAGTAGACTGTGGTAATTTAAAAATACATACTATACAACTAAAAAAAAATCACTAAAACATATACACACATATACACTTACACAAGACTCACAGCTAATAAGCTGACAAAGGTGATAATATGTAATCATAAAAAATAATCCAAAAATAAAGCAGAAAAGGAGGAAAAAGGGAACGAAGGACAAATAAGACAAAAAGAAAACAAATAGCAGGTGCTGGAATATTAAACCAAACCATATCAATAATCACAATAAATGAAAATGGTCTAAACATCCCAATTAAAAGGCAGAGATTACTAGATTAGAAAAAAAAATCCAGACCTAGCTATATGCAGCCTACATAAAACAGCTTTACATACAAAGACGATTATGTTAAAAGTAAAAGAAGGTAAAAGAAATACCGCGATAACCCTAATCAAAAGAAAGATGGAATGACTATATTAATATCAGTCAAAGTAGATTTCAGAGCAAAGAATGTTAATATTAGTGTTAATTAGTATTAATGCAATTTAATAATAATAAAGGGGTCAATTCATCAAGAGGACCTAACAATTATAATGTTTATACATCTTCTAGTGTGTGTGTTTCTTCCCCACACTACCAAGAATTCTCCAACACCAGCTGGGTATCCTACAACTCAATTCAATTCTGACACTATCTACCCATGTCAGATCCCACAGGTTAAGGGCTCAGCTCCAGGAGACTGGCTCCCCAACAACACACACTTCAGATGCAATCGCAAGTCCAGACTGTCACCTGGGCTTCTGACCAACAGGCTATAATCAGAAGTTTCTATGACCCTCTCCTTGGGTTCAATTAATTTGGGAGAACAGCTCACAGAGCTCTGAGAAACATTCTACTTACTAGATTACTAGTTTATTATATAAAAGGATATAACTCAGCATATAAGCCAGATGAAAAGATGCACAGGGCTAGGTACGGCTGCAGAGCTTCCATGCCCTCTCCAGGAGCACCACTCTCCCAGCACTTTCATATGTTCATCAACCAGAAGCTCTCTCAACCCTGTCCTTTTGGGTTTTTATGGAGGCTTCATTACAGAGTCACGATTGATTGAATCACTGGTCATTAGCAACTGATTCAACCTCCAGCCCCGCTCCTCTTCCTGGAGGTCAAGGGTTGGAACTTTCAGTCCCACCCCTCTAAGCAGATAGATGGTTCCCCTGAAAACCAGCCCCCATCCAAGGTTACCTAGGGGCTTTCCAAAGTTAACCATATTATTAACAAAAAGATACCTTTATAGCTCTCACCACTAAGAAAATTCCAAAGATTTTAGAAGCTCTGTACCAGGAACAGGGACAAAGATCAAATATATATTTCTTATTATAAATCACAATATCACAGCTTCATATACACAAAGCATATCACAGTATTAAACAACTTCAAAATACACAAAGCAAAAACTGATAGAATTCCAAGGAGCTATAGACAAATTCACAATTATAGCTGGGGATTTCAATCTCTCTCAATAGTTAATAGAACAAGTAAACAGAAAATAAGTAAGGATATGGTAGACTTCAACACTACCAACCCACTTGATCTAATTGACATCACAGGGCTTCCCTGGTGGCACAGTGGCTGAGAGTCCGCCTGCCAACAAAAGGGACACAGGTTCGAGCCCCGGTCCGGGAAGATCCCACATGCCACGGAGCAACTAAGCCCATGCGCCACAACTACTGAGCCTGAGCTCTACAGCCTGTGAGCCACAACTACTGAAGCCCATTAGCCTAGAGCCCGTGCTCCTCAACAAAAGAAGCCATTGCAATGAGAAGCCCTCGCACCACAACTAAGAGTAGCCCCTGATAGCTGCAACTAGAGAAAGCCTGAGCACAGCAACGAAGACCCAACACAGCCATAAATAAATAAATAGATAGATATATAAATAATAAATAGATAAATAAATAAATAGATAAAATTTAACTGACATCACAGCCATCACACCCAGCAATGGTAGAAAGCACATTCTTTTCAGCTGCACATGTAACATTTACAAAGTAAAACTATATTCTGGGTCATAAAACAAATCTTAATACATTTAAAAGGATTCAGATCATACAAAATATGTTTGCTGATCACAATGAAATTAAATTATAAATCAGTAACAGAAAGATATCTAGAAAACCCCTCAAATGTTTGGATACTAAATAAGCGATGTCTGAATCACCCATGGGTCAAAGAAGAAATCTAAACTTAAGAAAATAAAAGCACAACATACCAGAATTTATGAGAGCCACTAATGTACTACTTAGGGGGAAATTTATAGCACTAAACACCTACATTCAAAGGAATGGTCATTAACTGATGACTTCAGCCTGTACCTTAAATTACAAAAAGCAAATTCAGAGTAGGCATAAGTGGGGAGGAGAATCAAACAGAATACAGAAAAATAGTGGAAAATCTATGAAACCAAAAAGTGGTTTGTTGAGCAGTACAATAAAACCTCTAATCTGACTGATCAGAAGAGGCACAAATTACCAATATCAGGAACAAGAGAGGTGACATCATTATAGGTTCTACAAATACTAAAAGGAAAATAAGAATATGATACAAAACTTTATGCCAAGAATCTGACAACTTACATGAAATGGACAACTTTCTTGAAAGACAGAAACTACCAAAGTTCACTCAAGAAAAACAGAATGTAAAATTTTACATTGCCAAAATGGAAAACATGTTGGCAGTCCCTTAAAAAGCTAAACAAACATCTATGAGATGACCCAACCACTTCAGTCTTAGGAATTTACTCAAAGCAAATGAATTTGGTCCAAAACTTGTACCAAATGAAGTAACTATTTGTGAAAGGTCTAAAGAGAAAACAACCCAAATGTTCATCAACAGATGAATGGATAAACAAATTGTGGTGTATCCATACAATGGAATACTATTCAATTAAAAACATAATGAACTATTGGTATATCCTGTAACACGGATGAATCTCTAAGTGAAAGACGTTAGACCAAAGCCAGGGGGTGGGGAGCCCACCACATAGTGTATATAGGCTTATTCATAAAAAATTCTACAAAATGCAAACTAATCTATTGTGACAGAAAGCAGATCACTGGTTGCTTGGAAACAGGGAGGGATGGAAAAAGGAATTACAAAGAGATGTGAGTGTTTGGGGGTGATGGAACTATTCATTACCTTGTCACTGTATACTTTAAATACATGCAGTTTATTGTATGCCAATTATACCTCAATAAAGCTGTTATAATTTTTTTAAATGAAGGCAAAATGAAAACATTTTCAATCAAAAGTAGGATTTGTTATGAGCAGACAAACAGTATAAGATATACCAAAGGAAATTCTTCACCTTGCAGGAAAATTACACCAAACAGAAACTCAGACATATACAAAGGAATAAAGAGCACCAAAAAACAATAAGTATGTGGGTAAGTTAAAATATTTTTCTCATCTTTAAATTTTTTAAGAAGGTAACTGTTTAAAGCAAACAAACAAAGAAACAAGACAAAAAAACCTCGATGTATCATGACATAACATTCAGAAGCAAAATACGTGATAATAAAAACACAAAGGACTGGAAGGGGAGAAGGAAATAGACTGTTGTAAGGTTCTTATATGCAAAGTGGTGTATAATTTCAAGCTAGACTTAAGGTAAAGAGGCATACTGTAAATCATACAGCAATGACTATATATGAGCAAAGCTAACAAGTCAATAGTGGAAATAAAATGGAATACTAAAAGGTACTCAAGAGAAGAGAATAAAGAACAGTTGCAACAAAAAGAAAATAGGAAGACGGTAGATGAACCGAATCACAGCAATGATTACATTTATGGAAATAGCTAAACACTCCAAATCAAAGGCAAAAATAGAATCAATAAAAATGAAGACCCAACTGTACTGTTTTCTGTCTAAACATGAAAGAGAAGTTAGAAGTAAAAGAACAGAAAAATATATGCAAAACTAATACGAAAGCTGGAATGGGTATGTTAATATCAGTCAATGTAGACTTCAGATCAAGGAATATAAGGACAAAGAGAGACATTATGTAATAATAAAATTATTTTTAATTTTTAAATTAAGATTAAGAAGATATAATAATCCTAAATTATACAGAACTCATAATAAAGTAAAAACTGACAAAACAATTATAGTTGTAGATTTCAACACTCTTCTCTTGGTAACTGAAATAGAAAATCAGTAAAGACATAAAAGACTTGAACAACAATATAAACCAAACTGACCTAATTGACCTTTATAGAAAACTGCATCCAACAACTGAAGACTACTACTTAAGCATCCATAAAACATTCAATATTATAGATAATCTGGCCTACTGACTATGTTTCAATACATTTAGAAGGCTTAAAATCATACAGAGTATCTATGACCACTATGGAATTAAATCTAAAAAAAAAAAATCTGGAAAATCCCCAAATATTTATAAATTAAACACACTTTTATGTAATCTGTGGTTCAAAGAAGAAATCACAAGCAAAACTGGAAAATGTTTTGAAGTGAATGATAATGAATGTATCAAAATTTGTGGGGTGCAGTTAATGCATGCTTAGAGGGAAATATATAGCTTTAAATACTTGTAACAGAAAAGAAAGGTCTAAAATCAGTGATTTAGGTTTCCATCTTAAGCAGCTAGCAAGCTTCACCCAAGTAGGTAAAAGGAAGGAAATAATGAGTAAAAAACAGTAAAATAGAAAATGGACATACAATAGAGAAAAATAAATTAGAACAAGAGCTGATTTTTTGAAATCTTCACTTTGACCAAGATAGGATACAAATATCAATGTCAGAAGTGAAAACAGACATTAAAAGGATAAGGGATGCACTTTATGCCGATAAATTGAAAACAATTAAAAAAGACAAATTCCAAAAAAAAAAAAAGACAAATTCCCTTGAAAGACATAGTTTTATCACTGAACTACTGTTTACGCTATTATTACTTTCCTGTTTGACTGCTTTTCCTTTGTTTCTGCATTCCTTCACTTCCTTAATTAGTTAACTAATCGAGTCTGCTCTTTGGAACTCAGGGAAGCCCTAGGTGACCACAGCCTTTTTCTACAAATAAGAAACAGGGGACACAGAGGAGTTTTTGTAAATACCTGGGAAGGCCCCGCAGGGTCCTGCTTGGTTTCAACCCCGCCTTTTCTTTGATACTCCTTAATCCTGAGGAGAACAGGGGCAGGACGAGAACGGGGATAAAGTTTTGGATAGAGAGGTTGATCATAAACTCAGCAGGGGAACTCGGTTTTAGGGGAACTTGGTTTTAATCCCCAATCTTGTTCTAACTTTCCCCAAGGCTTTGAGAGAATGGTGTGATGACTCCTCTGGCTACTTCCTGATGAAACAGGGTTTGGTCCTGCCTCAATGTGGGGAATGGACAGCAAATTGGAAATATTCCCAAGTCCCAGGTTTTGGATTTAAATCTTGCATGATTAACGTCTTAGTCACTTGGTCCACCATTTTGGTGCAAGACACAATTAGAAGTAGGAGGAGGAGTAACAATTCAAATTTTAATAAACCTTGGAAAACAGATTGCATTCCCTGAAGAATTCAGGAGAATAACTCCAAAAACCAGTCTGGACCTGGCACTTTTGGGGAGACTTACAGCCAAGTAGCCAGTTGCCTAGTTTTATCTAAGTAAGTTTTAACTTCTGATTGGCATTTACACATCGCCTTTTTCTGCTAAGATCCAATCTAAAGCAATTTTATTGTCCAGTACTATTCTGGCTAAAGAATCTAGTGCTTTCTGCTGGGAGGCTACAGCTTGAGCTGTCTCATTTGTTACTATTCCCAAAGTAAGAAAAATTGATTATAAGAGGAGAACTTTTGAGACCATAAGGTTGCAAGTGGAAGCTTCCAGCAGACACTGTTTTGAGAATGGTTAGTGGCATCCCCAGTCTGACACAGTTCAGAAAACTCAAGTTCTCATCAATACAGGAACCTGTCTGCAATCACATCCAAAAGGGCCACCAGCTCTACCTTGGATGCCTGAACCACAACCACACCATTTTGACTTTCAAATGAATTCCCCTTCTCAATGGCCAAAGCAGATGTACAATGCATGCTTGACAGGCCATAAAACAGGCCACTCTGGTCAGCATAAAGTTCAAGTTGAATCATGTATATGCCAGAATGACTTTCCCACACCTCAATATGTGAAGATTTCTTCCATCATTTCCCCTTTTGTTTGCAAATCTTTTGATATATCAAAATATTTGTCCCTCAGTGCCAGGGTGGTTGCTGCCTGCCCTGGGTTCATAATGTCCCTCAGGCCCTCAGGGCTAGGCCTCCTCTATAAATATATATACATACACACACACACACACACACACACACACACACACACACACGCCTAGTTACCCATGTTGGGGGAAAATTAATCAAACATAGTGAAATAGCAAAACATGGAAAAACATTCTATAGGCTATACTTTTTTTCAATTATAATGAATTATAACACAAACATTGTACACGTGCTTTTAGCAGACTTGCAGTGAAACAAGTCTTGAGTAGTTATACTCTGTGACAACTTCACTAGATAATTTTCTTACCATTCTAAACATTGAGGGCAACAGTATGGTTAGAAGTAAAACAATAACTTTCAATGTTGATAGAGAGACACACACCTGGTAAACAGTTCGATTAAATTAGTAGAATTGGTCTCACAGGCCTGGTCCAGATTGTTGGGTCAGCTGCCTACCATTGCCATTGTCTTCTTCTCATCCTGGTGTGGGTCTGGGTTTGGGGGTCAGCAGTCCTTTCTATAGATGAGTCCAATGCAGAGGCCCTTCTTAAATGGGAAAAACATGAATTCAAGAGACATTCTCTTTAGTTTTGCTGTGCATGAGCTAGTTATGAGTACCTGGTAATGAATGGTACCAGGTACTTTTATCTAGGAGACAGTCCTTTAAATGATGCCTTTTTCAGTATTTATAATCTCCTTGTTGCAGGTCATGGGGCATCTGATCTTCATCCAAAGATAGAATGTTGTGATAAGCTTCAGAAACAAAGTGTCCTTTAAATAATTCAGTCAAACTTTACAATTATGTAACATAACAACAAGAAACTATCTGGGAGGTGAGTCTTAGACAGTGAATACAGACCTCAATGAACAAAACCAGAATTTAATATCTACAGAAACATAATCTTTTTCTCACTAAAAAAAAAAATGTGTCTGCAAAATAAGTCTGGTTTCTATATAAACTTGGTCTGATTACTTACATAGCTATAATTGATCACATTGTTTTTTTTAAATTGGCTGTGCTGGAACTTTAAAAGGTCTCTCAAGGCCAGAAAACCTGTGCCAAGGGCTCGCCAGATTCCACCTATGATATCTATAGATTTGGGTGAATCCCTCTCTTCTTGAAGTTCTCAAAATATCTTGGGATTCCTGCATCAGTCAGGAGGTGGCCTTCCTTATTCATCTGATAAGGCTGCTTGGTAACTACAAGTTTCCAATTTCTGAAGGATTCAGGTAGAGAGAAAAGATAAAATCAGGTAGAAAAGAAAAGAAAAATGATAAATGTTTCAATCCTACTTACAAAGGTATAATTTACCAAGTTATTACAAGCCATAATTAGTTTGAGGGGAAAGGTTGCCTTATATCTGGAAAACACAGATTAAAAGCCAGTAATATTTCAGACAAAACCCATAAAAATTAAAACCACGTTCACCAGATCATTCAGTCCTATGTAACTAATCCTTGTGTTAACAGTGTTATGAAGCCATCACATTTTCCATTAGAATTCTTTTATTTCTTACCCAGTTCAGCAGTAAGACCTGAACATTATCAAAAACCTGTACTTGTCAAAAAGTCCTCTCTATGAATCTTCTTGAAGATGAAGCATTTTTTTTGGTAAAAGCATCAGAGTACAACGATAATTGTCTATAAATGACAAAAGACTTGAAAAGGCACAGTTAAACACATGGTTACATTGCAATGGACAAAGAAATTCGGTTACTGCTGTGACAGACAACATTTTAAGATAACAACTAGAATTATGACTGACAACATTATACCAGAGCATACCAGATTTTTAAAAATTTCGTATAACTTCTAAAACCTTTATATTAAGGGCATTTACCCATACACTATAAACTAAGAAAATTTATTACCAATCACTTGACAATGTTTCCCAAATAATTTAACATACCAAATAATCCTAATTATTTTAATATTGCTCTCTGAGATGCCTTAGGGCTTCTCTGAAGCATTCCAAAATTAGCTGGAGATCAAAAGTACTTTAATTAAAATTTGATATTAGAAAAGTTTGTCAAAAATATAAAAAAGTTTCAAAACACCTGGTTAAATAGGATCATGGGTCACTGTGAAACAATACTTATTTACTTAACCAAAGTGACAATGGGAGATTTTAAGAGCAAATACAGAAAGTATAAATTACTTAAAAAGTTAAGAAACTTTATAATCTATTATCAAAAGCTGATCAATATTCCAATAAAACTTTTTTCTCTTAACAGAAAGAGAAAACCCAATTCAAGTTTTAACACCGCTTTACCTTCAATCTTAAACTTTACTCAGTTAAATTCATTCTAATCTTAGTCCTGACCACACATAGAATTCCTTTTAAAGATTCTTTTTTATTTTCATAAATCTATAACTTTCTATATCAATATTAGTTTATCCCTTATTTTCTTTCCCATTGGGAAATAATCAGCTTTAGGACAAAATTACTTTCTTTTCCCTTAAAAAATGCATTTCAATTTCTCATACGTTCTTTTACTGAAAACACACCTCCTACTTTCCTTGCATACTGAAATGTTTTCCTTATTATTTTAGTACCTTTATATACATATATATTACAAATTTTAACCATCAAAAACCTTAATCTCTAGTGAAAACCAAGAAGTAAGCAATTGTGAACATACCAGAATTTCCTGACTGGCCAACTTATGAATATATTCTATAACCTCTAGAAATATACATCTCCTCATATTATAATTTCTTTCCTCATTGTGGTACAAGACATGTGTCTAATAAACCCAAACATCTTTAGTTTTTCTCTCACAAGAAGACAAAAGTAGGTAAACTTGGACTTGTTTAACAATTAACGTTCCAGTATTTTATCTTATTTGAAATGACCTAGATATTCCATAAATTTCCATCATTTAACTTAATTTAGCAAAACTCTATAAAGAGTTTTAAGTTACCAACACCTGGAGAGATGATTTTTAAGTAGACATTCACAAAACATAATTATTCCCAAAGAGTTGATCCAAAAAAACTACTACCTCATTTACATTTAGTTTACTTAAAAAGTTTCATCATATCAAGTTATTTTCTTTCCTGACAAATTTTGTAACAGGAATAACAAAATCTTATTGACTCTCAGTAAACCTAGGTATAGTAAAAGTATTCTACTTAATGCTGATGACTCAAAAGACATGCCTATATTAAACCAATAAACTTTAATACCAAAAATTAATACTAAATATTTCCCAGATCATGTGAACCTAAAATTCATCAGGTTAGTTTCTAAGTCTGAAAATTTATGTAAGTGCTTATTTTCCTTTAAGCCAATTAAATAGAGGTCATTTACAAATTAATTTTGGTAATATCATCCAGAGGTAAAAACATATCATCTCTATAATGTACACAGACATACACACATCCATATAAACACAGACCTCATTGTTTCCTGCTTGAGTTAAAAATCCCTCTTTTTCCTTTTTTTTTTCTTTAGTCTCAGGAATTGGAGATGGTCAGATAAAAGTTTGAGAGCCCAATTAGAACATTTATATCTCAAAGGCACAGTGGGAGAAATGCAAGTTCCTCCTAGAAAGACTGCTTCCTCTCACAGGATATGAAAAAAAAAAAATTTAGAATGTCAAAAGAGCTCCATCCTCATCATTTTCCTCTGGAGTCTAAAGAACACCATGGCCACCCGAACTGAGGGTGGTCTAATTTTGTAGGATGCATCCTAAAGGGCTATTTTTAGGAAATGAACTTTTGTTTCTCATGTCTACCAGTCGAAACACTGCACCTTCTTTAACACAAATATACACTCACACACACACCCTCAAAATATAAGCCAAACGAGTTCCAAAAGGCTCAAAGCCAAACCAATTCCAAAAGGCTTACTTTGATACAACAGTATAAAAAGGCTTTGCATAAGGAATTTCACACCATTTTCCTTTCCTTTTACAAAACAGTTCTACTTGAAAGATAATGTTATAAATTAGAGAGCCATTAGGGACCATTGTTCTCCAGATCCTAAGAAGCAATGAGGTCAAGCAGTATTAAAATGAAACACTTTTTTCTTTCATGGATGCATAACTGAAGATCTCCCAGTTTTGCAAAACAGACCCTAAGGATCTACAAGATATAATAGAGTTCTGGTCACCCATCATAAATTATCCATGGCTGGTACTGTCAGACATTCCCCAGGCTGTGTGCCAAAAGAAACAAATCAATGCAATGGGGTCCCTTAAGGTCACACTTCCCTAACTGGAGAATGAGAAGCCTCCTCTTACTGTCCCAGATGGTGGCGTACGAGTCCTGGTCCAAACGGGAGATTCCCAGGTACAGCCCCAGGTGGTGCTAAATGGCCAGAGAGACTCCTCAGTCCAAAAGGGAAAATCCAATTAAAGCAGTGCTCTGCTCAGACACTGAAGTCAAATGACCAAGTCCCAAACCCAAATGGAAACTTCCAGTCAAGGTAACACAACAGTGAGAATACCCTGGTATCATCACACACAAGACTCCTCTACTTACCAGGTACCTCAACCTTCAAATGCCTTGTTTCCTTTACCACAAATATCAAAAGCGCTGTGCGTCAATGACACAGAGTCAGTGGCAAGCCTCAGGGCTGTCCTTGAGACAAATGTGCTTAGGCAGCTGCTGGACAGAATGAGAGCCGCCACAAGCCAGGTTTTGATGTGCCACAGGTGAGACACCCACATGGGATGATGAGTCCCTTTGTGGTCACCAAATCCAACTAGGATCTGCTGGTAAAGCCAATCTACTGACACGGGGTTGTGGTGAAGGAAAGTACAGCATTTATTTGAAGGGTATCGTGGTGAAGGAAAGTACAGCATTTATTTGAAGGGTATCGAGCAAGGAGAACAGGCAGTTCATGCTCAAAAGATCTAAACACCCTGATGGCTTTCAGGGAAGGGTTACTAAAGGCAACATTTGGGATGAAAGATGCAAGGTGCATGATTTCTTCTAATTAGTTGATGGTGAGGTAAGAGTGGTGTTTCAGAAATCTTAATCATCAACCTTCTGATTCCAATCTTCTGAGGTCTACATACTTGTGGTCTGCATGTTGTCACCATCCTCCAGGCAGGGAAGGGTATCTTAGTTTTGCTGAACAACTCAAAGATATGTATCAGATTGTTATGTGTATCCTTTGAGGAAGAAATAGGACTGTCTTTTATCACTGAACTACTGTTTAAACTATCATTACTTTTCTTGTTTGCTTTACCTTTGTTTCTGTATGCCCTCACTTCCCTAGTTAACTACTTGTGCCCACTTTTTGGAACTCAGGGAAGACCTAGGAGACTAAAGCTTTTTGCTACAAACAAGAAACAGAGAACACGGAGGGGCTTTGGTACCTGGGAAGGCCCTGCAGGGCTCTGCTCAGTTTCAATCCCGCCTTTTCTTTGACACTCCTCAATCCTGAGGAGAACAGGGGCAAGACAAGAAAGGTAATAACGTTTTAGATAGAGAGGTTAATCGAACTCGGCAGGGGAACTTGGTTTTATAATTACTGGACAAAATGCAAGCATCTTGAGGACCATACAATTAGGTAATCGTAGAGCGGAAGCTTTTGGTAGAATAATCAAATCAAAAAGCTCCCTTTGATTATCAAAAGATAATCACTTTTGTCTGCCATACAGCTTCTACGGTACGATAGGCCTTGTGTTGTCTCTCTTTTGAGAGCTATAAATTCCTTTGGAATGCAAAGCAAGACCAGAGAAGGGGCCAGGAGGAAGGAGGCATTAAACAGGGATCTACACAGGACAGGATGCTACATAGCTGTTTGGCCTCCCTGTAATACTATTCATTGCCTAGAATGCTTTATGTACAAGTAGCTCTCTGGAACAGGTGGTAGAACTGGCTGATTGAAGAGTCAAGGTTCAGAAAACTATTAGAGACGAATACCAACAAATACAGAGAATAAATGACTTCAGACATGTCTTGGCAATTAATTAAAATGGAACAGAGATTACAGTCTAAATCTCAATTCAGTGTCCTTTCCCTGCATCCACTGCCAACTGTCTCTGATCAAAATTTTACACTAGAATTTTCATACTTCAATTGGGCACTTCCCGTCAATGTTGGTCATTAATCAGTGATTATTTTGTGTAAAAAAATGGGATACTTCCCACAGCACCTGGTGCACAGTAAATGCCGGTTAAATGTTAACAAATGTTATCCTTTATTTTTAGCCTCTTTATTGGGGAAGACTGGCTTTATATGGTAATTAAATCTGAATTTACAAATGCAAATCTCAGGCAGAAAATTTTCTGGGGTGGAAGATGGATTGTGCAGACTGCACGATGGTACAAATGAATAGATCCAGAGGTCTGAAACCAGTATAGGGGAGGAAAGATATCTTCTAAGTTCTCTACTGGGACCGCTGTAACAAAAGAGATTAAGAATAGAAAAGCATACAAATGTGTTTGTTTTACGTGACATGGGAGCCCTCATAAGGAAATGAAGATCCAAAAGATGGTTAAACCTGTTCTTTCACTGGGTTTGATGAAGAGTGGAAAGTCATGGAAAGATATGATAGGGCAGAGTATGAGCTAAGCGTAGTAAACTGGGAGAACTCAGCAACGCCTGTTCAGATTCCTCAGTGTGTCTTTCTTCCGGGTAAAGGGAGGGCACCTTTCACATGATGGTTTATACCTGCTTCACAGGAAGGTCACAGAGTCCTTCCTGAACATCCCATTTCTCAAATTCCTTCAGCTTAAAATATTCAACATGCCAAGGTGCCATATTTTGGGGTAGTGTGTCCTGAACACTGAGAATACTAATTCATCCTTTGATTTAAATTTACAGAAATAATGCAATCACATACAAGGCAAAGAATTAAAATTAAAAAGATTGTGGGCTTCCCTGGTGGCGCAGTGGATGAGAGTCCGCCTGCCGATGCAGAGGACAAGGGTTCATGTCCCGGTCCGGGAGGATCCCATGTGCTGTGGACCGGCTGGGCCCGTGAGCTGTGGCCGCTGGGCCGGTGCGTCTGGAGCCTGTGCTCCGCGGTGGGAGGGGCCATAAGAGTGAGAGGCCCACGTACCGCAAAAAAAAAAAAAAAAAAAAATTGCAAAACCTTAGCTGAAAACCTATCTGGGGAAAGAAGAACCCAAAACAACTCACTGTATTCCCTATTCATTTTTTAATGGAAGTATAGTTGATTTACAATATTATATTAGTTTCAGGTGTACAACACAGTGATGAAATATTTTAAAAATTATAACCCATTTAAAGTTATTTTAGAATATTGGCTATATTCCCTGTGCTATACAATATATCCTTGCAGCTTATTTGTTTTATACATAGTGATTTGTATCCCTTAATCCCCTCCCCCTACCTTGCCACTCCCCCTTTCCCTCTCCCTACTGGTAACCACTAGTTTGTTCTCTATATCTGTTAAGTCTGTTTCTCCTTTTGGTTATATTCATTTGTTTCATATTTTAGATTCCCACAAATAAGTTATAGCATACATTATTTGTCACTATCTAAGCATAATACCTTCCCTCCAGGTCCATCCATATTGTTGCAAATTTCACTGTTTTTTATGGCTGAGTAATATTCCCTTGTGTGTGTCTGTCTGTGTGTGTATACACACATCTTCTTTATCCATTCACTTGTTGGAAATTTATGCTGCTTCCATATCTTGGCTACTGTAAATAATGCTGCTATGAACACTGGGCTGTATGTGTCTTTTTGAATTAGTCTTTTCACTGTTTTCCTTATTCTACAGCACACCTTTAAAATCAGGCAAACCAACCATAGTTCTGCCTTTCCTTTCTTTGACTCAACTGGCAACAGCACAACTTACATGATTTTTGTTTCCCCTCCAGAGAAAATGCAAGGGGTCAGCAAAGAAGCCAAGGTAAGCTCATTTCTTCAAAAGCATCTACTAAGGAAAGACTTTTACATTAAAACTAGGTTTCCACTAAAAGCAGAATTACCATATGATCCAGCAATCTCATTCCTGGGCATATATCCAGACAAAACTATAATTCAAAAAGATACATGCACCTCTATGTTCATAGTGGCACTATTCACAATAGCCAAGACATGGAAACAACCTAAATGTCCATCGACAGATGAATGGATAAAGAAGATGTGGTACATATATACAGTGGAATACTACTCAGCCATAAAAAAGAACAAAATAATGTCATTTGCAGCTACATGGATGCAACTAAAGATTATTATACTAAGTAATGTAAGTCAGAGAGAGAAAGACAAATGCCATATGATATCACATATATGGAATCTAAAATATGACGCAAATGAACCTATCTATGAAACAGAATCATGGACATAGAGAACAGACTGGTGGTTGTCGGGGGGAGGGGGTTGGGGGAAGGATCAAGTGGGAGGTTGGGGTGAGCAGATGTAGGCTTTTATATACAGAATGGATAAGCAACATGGTCCTGGGCTTCCCTGGTGGCACAGTGGTTAAGAATCTGCCTGCCAATGCAGGGGACACGAGTTCGATCCCTGGTCCAGGAAGATCCCACATGCCGCGGAGCAGCTAAGCCCACGTGCCACAACTACTGAGCCTGCGCTCTAGAGCCTGCGAGCCACAACTACTGAGCCCACGTGCCACAACTACTGAGCCTGCGCTCTAGAGCCTGCGAGCCACAACTACTGAGCCCACGTGCCACAACTACTGAGCCTGCGCTCTAGAGCCTGCGAGCCACAACTACTGAGCCCACGTGCCACAACTACTGAGCCTGCGCTCTAGAGCCAGCGAGCCACAACTACTGAAGTCCATGTGCCTAGAGTCCATGCTCCTCAGCAAGAGAACCCACCATAATGAGAAGCCCGCGCACTGCCAACGAAGAGTAGCCCCTGCTCGCCGAAACTAGAGAAAGCCTGTGCACAGCAACGAAGACCCAACACAGCCAAAAATAAAAAATAAATAAAATGAAAACAAACAAACAGAAAAAACAACAAGGTCCTACTGTATAGCACATAGAACTATATTCAATATCCTATGATAAACCATAATGGAAAAGAATACTAAAAAAAAGAATATAATCACTTTGCTGTACAGCAGAAATTAACACAACCCTGTAAATCAACCATACTTCAATTTTAAAATATACTGATTAAGGAAAAAAAAAAAAAACTTGGTTTCCATTTAACCACCTGATGTTTGAACTCAACTACTGCCTAATAAAAAAGCAGCTTCCTCTCTTCCTATCAAACAGTAAACTCAGACTAAAGCAGGGATCCAGTAGTTTTGCGTTCTCAATGGTTTTTCCATCCACCCTTCTGAGTTCTTAGATGAGACTCTTAAAATAAAAGACAGATTTATAAGGGGGGGAAAAAAAAGACCAGAAGTTTATTAACATGTATACCTTAGGTACACATAGGAGATACCCAGAGAAAAATGAGTAACTCCTTAAGGTGGTTTAGAATTCAGGCTTAAATACCATTTTAACAGGGAAAGGGGAAAGAGGACGTAGGCCTCTTAAGGCATTATTAGGAAAGATGAATAGGCCTTTAAGAAATACATAGGAGAGATGATAGTTTGTGACAAAGTTTGTTTGGCCAACGTGTCCACTTCTAGTCTCCTCTCCCATGACGTCAATCTTCCCTGGTTGATAAAAGTTTTGGGGAAGGGATTTATGATTCATGACAATTGTGTTGCTTTCAGATGATCTGTCTTTAGGCAGATAAGGGGAATTCAGAGACAGCTTTTCTCTGCATATGCTGGTTTTTAAGTACCTACAGATCAAAATAATCAAGATGCCAAAGCCGCATATTTTGCAGTGGTATATTCTGCTACCCTTCAATATCATCATATCATATTGGGCTCTGCACCAGGAAAAGCAAGTTCATTTTTAAAGATAATTTAGAGGAGGAGAAGGGGGTGGCTCAGAGGCCACATCAGGACTCCTTCCAGTTTATAAAAACAAGAGCAGGGCTTCCCTGGTGGCTCAGTGGTTGAGAGTCCGCCTGCCGATGCAGGGGACACGGGTTCGTGCCCCGGTCCGGGAAGATCCCACATGCTGCGGAGCGGCTGGGCCCGTGAGCCATGGCCGCTGAGCCTGCGCATCCGGAGCCTGTGCTCCGCAACAGGAGAGGCCACAACAGTGAGAGGCCCGCGTACCGCAAAAACAACAACAACAACAAAAGAGCAATCAGAAGCACAAATTGTGAAACTGAGCAGGACCCTGTGGGGCCCTCCTGAGCACAAAAGCCCTACTGTCTCCTGTTTCTTGTTTGTAGAGAAAGGCTTTAGTCTCCTAAGCCTTCCCAGAGTTCCTACTAATTAGGGAAGAGAGGGAATTCAGAAACAAAGGAAAAGCAGTTAAGCAAGAAAAGCAATGATAATAGTTCAGTGGTAAAACAGAATCCTAGTTCCTTCTCAAGGGATATACCTAACAACCTGATGCATATCTTTGAGCTGTTCTGTAGAAGCTAAGATTCCCAGCCCCCCAACCCAAGTAGAGAATGGTGACTGCATGCTAACCACAAGCATGTAGAACCCAGACTGGCTAGAACCACAAGGTTAATGATAAAGATTCCTGAAACACCACTCTGTTACCTTACCACCAACCAATCAGAAGAAAGTCATGCACCTTGCAGCTCTTACCCCAAATGCTGCCTTTAAAAAAACTCTCTCCTGAAAGCTATCAGGGAGTTTGGGTCTTTTGAGCACGAACTGCCCATTCTTCTTGCTTGGCACCCTGCAAATAAATGCTATACTTCCCTTCACCACAACCCGGTATCAGTACATTGGCTTTGCTGTGCAGTGGGTAAGGAGACCCAACTTTTCCTTATTCTGTTCCCAATCACAGGTATTGTCAGCATTGCACTAAGCAGCAGCCGTTCTCAAACCTCTCTTCCAAAGTTGTATTTTATTTGAAATGCAAACAATAAAGGTGGGTTTTGTTGTGTCTGAAACACAACATTCATATATCATAGCAAAGCACAATCAACTGTTTCAATTTCTTGCTGAAGAAATAACACTTGCATTTTCCACTGTTTTATTATAAAAATCAACATTTCATTTGTTACAACTCAACTTATTGTAATAATCAAAAAGGGGATTTATACAAGGTATTTTTATACAGTTTAAAATTAAAGCACTTATTTTACAAAAAGGGGGAAGTGAATAGTGGACAAGGGCTGACCAAATGTTGGTCATTAAAATATAAATACATCCTTGCAAAGCACCATCGTACCAAAGTCCATGAACAAGAAACACCAGCTGACTTTAAGACAATGACGAAGATTAAAGCTTAAGAAAAAATTTAAAAACACAGAGGATAAAACATCTGAAAGCAGCACCAGATCCTTCACTTGCAAATAAGGCTAGTCCAGCTTAAGCATCTCAGTATCCTCTTTACTCTTATTATAATAAAATGTCCTCAACGAAGCCCAGATACTTAATTTCATATAATGTTAGGTTTAATCAGACTTTCTTTGCTTTATTTTCTTTTTAATATTCATATTTAGGCATTGATATTTAGAGAGACATATACATAGAGATCTCTCTATCTATATATATATTTATCTATATCCCTGCCCTTATATTTGATTAAAATTTTTTTTAATAATTAAAAAAACTTTCTTTTAAAAAATGAATGGACAGTTAAGCAAAAGCACATTGTATAATTCTTTGGTGTTAACTACTGGGCAAACCCTAAGTAATGGGAAATCTAAAAGTTAGTTTTTGTTAGGGCTATATTCCACTTCAGAGTACAAGATATCATTTAGTTTATAATTCTACCTGTAAAGTCATGATGATTTTTTTCAGCAATAACTTAAGAATGGTTTAAGAATGCCTTATGAAAAAAAAACACCAAAAACAAAAAACCTTGACTGAAGAAGGGTAAAGTTTACCTTGACTGAAGAAGGGTGAAGTCAGTAATTTCATTCTAAATCATCTAGATTAACCAAAGAATCTACCTCCCTCTCCGCTCAGGTATAGGCTTAGTTTAACAAAGGGCAGAATCCAATCAAACAAATATCCTGAGTATACGGTTCACAATTAAAAAAATCTTTTAAAATTTTAACAGTAAAATGCTATGCTTTAGGGTCCAAAGTCCTTTAAAAGTTTGAGAATTTCAAAAGCTAAATTTTGAGCCTATTGTGAAATGATGCAATCCCAGAAGTCAGAAACCAACCACATGCTACTAGTACTTTGTAAAATCATCTGTTATTTCTCTTGGTTCATTTTAGGTTTGGGATAAGGAAAGGGGTACCAAATAACATTAAATTTCTTGAGTTTAAGAATTCTGGGCACATGTTTTAAACAGTGCTTGATTATGAACTTCTTTAAGACTCAGTCCATGTCTACACTCAGTGTACAGTCTCATTTACTGATGCTCAAACATTTGTCAGCCATCTGATAATCACATACTCATACCCACACTCCAGACATACTATTCATGTCATTATTCAGAATGAAGTACTGCACTTATTAAAAGTTTGACATACTTGGGGGGCGTGAAAAGGCCAAGATTTTTGTTTCTGAATCTTGTTAGATGTGTAATGGCAATAATCAACATGCTGCTTTTATGGCATGCAAATCAATGAAGTGGCAAGCTTCCCCCTGCAAGAGATAAAGCAATTTTAAAAACTACACTTTTGGGCTTCCCTGGTGGCGCAGGGGTTGAGAGTCCACCTGCCGATGCGGGTTCGTGCCCCAGTCCGGGAGGATCCCACGTGCCGCGGAGCAGCTAGGCCCATGAGCCATGGCCGGTGAGCCTGCGCATCTGGAGCCTGTGCTCCGCAACTGGAGAGTCCACAACAGTGAGAGGCTCGCGTACCGCAAAAACAAAAAACAAAAACTACACTTTTAAGAATTTAGTCGAGGCACAGGACTTGACAGAGAAACAATAGCAGCAGACCTCTCACAGAGCCAGGTTTGCTTGCTTAAGGCAAGCCTTTCTTTTGTACCAAAAGTAAACAGTCTCTGTACTATGATTACTGCTATCAGGTCACATAAATATACACAGTTCATTAAAAGATTAAGTCACTGTTACTAACCCTACATGAAGTATTCTTCATTAATGAGCTTTTACAGCAAAACAAAAAAATTTTCTCTCCAAACTAACTGCTACCTAATAAGGATGGTGGCGATTTTTATACCTTAACAATGTCTTAATATCAAATGAATTGGTTGTATACAAATGATTGACTTTGGAGTATTTTTAAATGATGAAAACATATAATCTTCAATCATCTTAAAATTTTACTGCTCAAAAGCCCCCACCCCCAATTACTGGCCTATATTAGATGAAAATGTACTGTAAAGACTCATTTCTAAATACATATCAACCCTTTAGAATAGTTGTTCTCAAACTTATTGAAGGGTCAGATAAGCTCTTGGTGGCATATCACAAAGTATTTTTATATTAAAATTAAAATAATGATAATTTTCTGCTAAACATATAATATCTCATGATATGCTAGTTAGAAGAGTTATAGCAAGTGTCAGAGGCATAACAAAATTTCCTGAAAGAAAAATTAATATTGAGAAAATTCTATGCCTTAACTGTTTTTTACATTGTGAATATGCCATTATCTGATATAAGCAACAAAATCCTTTGGGCCACTGTTCAGAAAACCAGGGCTCTGCAGAAGCCAAGTTCAAGATTATAAAAGTTCAGAATTATAAAAGACCACTTCAGTGAAGAATACCTTATACCACAGGGCACAGAAAGCATGCTATGCTGAAGTTCAATTGTCAGATAATTTTAATGACATCAGTAAGTGGGCGTACTTCACGTCATACAATCACAATGAATACTTTTGCATTTAAGGAATATAATGAAATTTTATTCATTGCCCCCCAGCATGGATAATGAATCTAGCAATACTCCAAATTCAAAACACTTTTTCCCTTTTTCCCCTGATTTGTGCTCTCATATATTAATTTTTTATTTTCCAATTAAAGATCTTGTGTTTAATAATCAAGATAGTCTACTTTTAAGCTTAACTGTCCATATAATCTGAGGGTAAGTCTTTCCTGAATTCTGACAATCCTCTCGTTTGAAAGGTACTCCCCAAAATGTTAAGCATCCATCTCAAATACCAAGAAAGAGGATTCTGAGATTAAGCTGAACTGCCTTCAAATAATTTCAAACAAATTGGCACACAAATTAGTATTTTGCAAGAAGAGGCCATTGCCATCGCAGTACAAGCACTTGAACTGAGATATAACAAGGCAATATTCTTCTTAGTTCATTATAGTGCAAGTTTCCACATGGGAAGCCCACCAGATAAAGATGCACATTAAAAAATGTAAACATATAGAATTCTCAAATTCTAAGTGATACCCAGTTATTGCTAACCTTTCCATCTTCATTTGAGCATCAAGCGCCCTTGTGTGTCACAGAACGCAACTTCAATGTCCATTTTGTTAGAACTTGAGCACTCTGTTCCATCAACAGGAAGAGTTAACACTCGTCTGACTGAAATGCAAGATACTAATGGATTACCATTTATTTATATGCAAAATCAAGTGCACCTGATTCATATAAGGTATCCCAATAATCTAAGCATTACTCTGAAACTGTGTTTCTCTTTAAAAAGATTACTTAGGTATATTTTTAAATTGCTTAAACAGTTAGTTCACCTCTACCAAAATTCTGAATCCCTTCTTCCACTGTTTTCTCTTCAGTCCTGAAATCCAGAGAGGCCTCAACAAAACAGAATTAAAAA
Organism: Neophocaena asiaeorientalis asiaeorientalis; assembly: GCF_003031525.2. Classification (NCBI taxonomy): domain Eukaryota; kingdom Metazoa; phylum Chordata; class Mammalia; order Artiodactyla; family Phocoenidae; genus Neophocaena; species Neophocaena asiaeorientalis. The sequence goes on from NW_020176571.1 coordinate 8,633,480, forward strand.
AAAAAAAATCATTCGATAACAACTGACCAACATCTGTTAAGGTAAAAATACATTTAGTTTAAAAACACATTCAACTTTAGCAGAGAAATTCTGGAAACATGTAAAAAGCAGGAAACCAACTTCTGGCAAGGTGGCAGAGCAGTGCTAGAATCATTCCACAGGTCAGCCCTGATAGCTGAAGATGGAGCAGCCCCAGTACCACACAGGTCAGGCAGATTACGTAAGAGCCTTCCAATATTCCCCTCCACCCAAGTTCTGACAGCTGAGAAGTTAATAGTTTGCCTTCTCATGTAATCCATATTGTTAAATTTGTTAAATCGTCTTAATCCATCATGGAGTAAGAGAGAAGACACATAAAAAATATATGAGGTGATTATAAGAATAATTCATGGATAATTTGAAAACAATCTAACATTCACATTAGGTAACAGAAAGATATTAAACTCATGTCACACGTTAGAAGAGGTATGTATGTAGAGATCATTCTGAGAAAAATTGGCCTAAAGAACACGAAAACGTCATCAACAGTTAATAAAGGGAAAACCCAACGATAACAAAAAAAATTCTCTTTTTAAATAGATTGTCTCTAACCGGAACATATTTAAATGGTTTACTAGGAAAGATACATATAAAAATGATTTTATATTGTGATATTATATGCTGAAAGTACTGCAAGGATATATGATTAATTTACAACAAAAACTTAATGGTTAAATTTGTAACTCTTAAACATTTTCTATATGTGTTGTACAAAGACATTTTAATGAGCATTAAAACAATCTTGGAAGTAAAGAGGAGCAATAACACGTCTAACCTTTGATCATTATGCGAACACAGCAGTCCAAATGAAGAGCTAAGCTGACTGGGGTATGGAGCTAGTAGAAATATTAAAATGAAACCTTAATTAGAAAATTCCATTTTATCAATCCTCAGATAAAAAACTGTGAATAAATTATGGTATTTTGGCAAAATACCCTACAATACTGCTAGGGGAGGAAGCAAGGTGAAAACACCCAGGGAAAAAAATTAATATATGACAGAGGGGTGAGTTTTAAGGTAGGGACAGAAGACTTGCACAACAAACGGCCCCATAGCATCTTACCAGACAGCTGATCTCTCCCACAACAGCAGCACCCCAAATGGATTTTTATAAATATCTGTTTTCCTCGATAAAATTGTTGGATTCCTAGAGAAAACAAAGCCCTTTCTCCAAAGTTAGTATTAATTCTTTTTATTTTTTCCTTTCATTTCTTAAATCTGCTGGCCTTCAAATGTTAGTTAACATGAAGGCCATTTGGCTACTTCCAAGTATCTATAGTTTGCTGCTCTGAGATGGACTTTAATTTTTTTTCTTTTCTTTTCTTTTCTTTTTTTTTTTGGTATCAATAAAGCCCAGACATTCCTGGTCAGTGATGCCTTTATTATTCCTGTTTCCTTTATACTCAGTCACTTCACTGGGTTTAAGGCATGCTTTGTGTATTTAGTTTGCAAAAATAAAACTTTTAGTACAAATTTATTTTTTATACAAATTTTTATGGCACAAGCAGCAAATGTGCTGTTTTAAGAAAATATATAAATATCTTTTCCTTCTGTACAAATATCTCCAGTATGCCCTAACCCATTTATAATTTTTATCTGTACATGGTCTGCCTCACCCTTCTCGAAGAGCTCCCTCCCCCCCTCCAGATCTCAACCAATTTCGTGTTTACACTTTCGTGTGGGAGGCAGTCAGAGGAGGAGGGCCCCTCCTCAGGAGGAGTCTGTACAGGGAGAGGGCGGCGGTGGGTAGAGGTGATGAGAGTAGCTCCTCTCTGTGTATGGAGAAGGTGGGCAGCTTTCATAGTTCTCTTCTGCCGACAAGTACTGGCTTCGGGGTGTGGGAGGCGGAGGCACAGGCTCTGAGTCATAGTTCAAGTCACTAGTGTAGCCCTTGGCTGTGGCCACTGAGGTCATTATTCTCCGGCTGGGAGCGTAGTCACTGTCACAAACATCTGTGCTGCAGGGTGTGGTGGGCGGTGCAAAGTGCCGGTAACTGTGCGGCCTGTAGCTGGCATAGGGAGAAAATCAGGAGAGGCTGAGTCAGGCTTCTGGAGAGGTGGTTTTCTCTATCAGAATACAGAGGTATTAAACGCAAACCTCACCTGCAAGATGATAAGCTACTACAATTTAAAGCTGCACCAACCAAGAGGCAGTTTTCCATGGCAGATTGGAGGAGGAAGATAGCATGTGTTTCATATTTGTAGATAAAATGTGATTAGAGGCAATTAAAAGTGGATAGAATGGGAATGCAGAGGTGAACCCATTCTAGCCTCTGGGTGTGCACTTGTATCTTTAAGTTACCCTGTATCATAGAATAAAAAAGAACTATTCAAAGTTGTATTTAATGGTCATCTTTGGAAAATCAGTTATACATTTTGGATTTAGTCTATAGAGTGGACCTCACCAATTTCTGCCTCTCCATGATCTGTGAGAAGAATGGGTCTTTATTATCTTACATTACTCAAACATGTTAGCATTCTCTCAATACTCCTTAAACGATCTATGATTTACCTGATGAATAATTTAATGATATCTGAAGACTTCACTCTCTCTTTACAACTCAAATACTGTACAAGCCAGGCTGAATTTTGGTAGACAGCCTAAGGAGCTTATCTATCCCATTATTATTACTATCAGCAAAGGGAAATTGCTGTGGTTTGGGGGAAGTAGTATTGATTCCCTGTATGTAGACAAGCATACTGTCGTAAGAGTGGCTCTAATTGAACATCAAAATGATAAATTCTAGGTATCCATACGGGACCAGTGAATTTTCTAACATGTATTTCAGAGTCCTAATTTACTTTTTACACCTTTTAAGCTACCTTTTCAAGTAATCTATAGCTGTTAAATCAAGTTTGTAGCATGGCTAACTAAAGAAAAAGGCGCTGGAAAGAGAGAAATGTACTAGTGAAAATAAGAGCTGACAAATTGCTGGCTTTTCTATCATTTCTACTTCTATCTATGACTTCTTATACCATTCATAGTGTAAGTATAGTAAAGCTGATCTTATTTCATATTTATCTCAATCAAGATTTATTTATATGCTTTCCCATCAGACAAAATGACTGCAAGAGTAGGGCAAGAGCAAGTGTAAAACTGAAGGAACGATTTATAAAATACCTAGCGATACAGAGTGCCAGGTAACACCTCAGGATAAAAGCCATGTGAGGCAAGCCCTCAGTGGTATGAAAAGAAATGGCTGCAAAAGGCCACAAGTTACATGACCTGCCAAGCAGGTTCTCAAGCATTTTTACTACCAGTACTGACATGATGTCATAGTATTTTTTACGTCTTATCTTTCTGTCCAATCAGGTGGCGAGCCTTGGAGAAATTTCTTGGCTCTACATTTAAAAGGCCCAAATTCCATTTTCATGGGAAAAAAAAAAAAAAAAAGAGTAGAGAACGAAAGGAAATAGAATTAACAAAATTCTTTTCAGTTCCACAGACTTTAAGTTAGACAAAAATTTCAACAAATGATCAAAAGTTTCACTCTGAAGAAATAAATTGGGCTTGAGATGTGGGAAATAGTTAAATAAGAATTGTTTTTGATGCAATTACGTTTACTTGAACCAAACAGTGTTTTATTCAACTTAAGGAAATTAATTTTTTAAAAGTAAAATTTTAGGCCTTTCCTTTTGTTTTTTCAATTTTCAGGTTTCTGCCTTTCTATTTGGCTTTTTAGAACAAACCTGTGGTAGGGAAAGCAACATTTACAATAAAACATAAAAACAATCAGTTCAGAGCCAAGCCTATCTTATCCATAAACTGCATGAGAATTGTGAATGAGATACTATAAACAATTTCCACTTGCTTTCTACACATCTATAAAGTTATATATCAGGGCAATCTGACTGGAATGCTAGAAAACACCTCATCTCGAAGATAATAGGCACTTGAGGGATGCCAATAAACACTGGGCACTAAGTGAAGAGACAGTATAAGTTTTTGACTTTCTGCTGGCCTCTCGAATAAGACGAAAGATGACACACGAGGACCTAACTTGCTCATCTCTATGCTCTACAGCCTCACGAATCAGCACAAAGGCATAATCCTCCCATTTCTGGCTTACAAATACATTTCAGTTATTTTAGTGAGTCATGATTTATTCCATGCAACTATATGAGAAACTTTTCATTCCAGATTGTAATAACATATGTAAGCAAGAGGTGAACTTAAGCTTCTCTCAACTCTTCTCAAATTCTGTTCCCTTAATACTCCTGCTGTTTTAGAGTTCTCGTAACGCTCCCAACCTTAGTTTTATCCCAATATTCCACTGAAGACTATCAATCAAACCTAACCTCAGCAGTAACCTTTTTGCAATCAAGTCACTTTGGGGGGTAACTTCCTTAGAATACTGCCAAAGCCTGGGGGCTCCACCTTAATACTCTAAAAGACAGCATTTTTGACTCTCTTTAAAAATTGTATAGTGCCCTGAAGACCCGAACAGACATTTTTCCAAAGAGGAAATGCAGATGGCCAACAGGCACATGAAAAGATGCTTGAAACTGCTATCATCAGCAAAATGGAAATCAAAACCACAGTGAGGTATCACTTCACACCTGTCAGAAGGGCTATCATCAGAAAGAACACAAATAACAAATGTTGGCAGGATGTAGAGAAAAGGGAACCCTTGTACACTGTTAGTGGGAATGCAAATTGATGCAGCCACTGCGGAAAACAGTATGGAGGTTTCTCAAAAACTAAAATAGAACTATCATATGACCCAGCAATTCCACTCCTGGGTATGTATCTGAAAAAATGGAAACACTAATTTCAAAAGATACACGCACCCCAATGTTCCTAGCAGCATTATTACAACTGCCAAGACATGGAAGCAACCTAAGTGTCCATCAACACATGAATGGATAAAGAAGACGTGGTAAACACACACACACACACACACACACACACACACACACACAATGGAATACTACTCAGCCATAAAAAAGAAAGACATTTTGCCATTTGCAGTAACATGGATGGACTTGGAGGGTATTGAGTTAAGTGAAATAAGTCAGACAGAGAAAGACAGATACTGTACGATATCAATTATATGTGGAATTTAAAAAATACAACAAACTAGTGAATATAACAAAAAAGAAGCAGGCCCACAGATACAGAGAACAAACTAGTGGTTACTACTGGGGAGACAGAAGTGGGGAGGGGCAATTTAGGGGCAGGGGAATAAGAGGTATAATATTTTAGGTATAAAATAAGCTACAAGGATATACTGTACAATACAGGGAATAGCCAGTATTTTATAGTAACTATAAATGGGGTAGAACCCCTAAAACTTGTGAATCACTATACTGTACACCTGTAACTTATGTAGTGCTGTACATCATCTGTGCTTCAATTTTAAAAACGCATAACGCCCTGAAAGAAAAGGATTTGTGGTAGGGGCAATATCAGCATTGCCAAGATAAGATGCCTGTTCTCTCTTGGTGACCATCATCTATTCATTCAGGGCTACAGCAAACTCACAACTAGAAGACTTGCTTCTAATAAATACTTCGATTTATGCTGGAGGAGGATGTGTATTACCTGTAGGACCTATGAGTGGAAGGACTGTTTGAAGAATAACCAAATTCCATAGTGTAATGTGATCGCTCTGTGGCCGGGGATGGCGGAGGGTTCAAAATCTAAAAGGAAAAATAATCAAATTATTGAAATAAGAATAGTCTATTCCAGATAAGAGACTATTAGCCTTTTTTCAACTTCTTTTCCTTCATCTCTGTTCATATTACTTTCCATTACACTAGTAGCACAATCCTGTTTCAAAGAATTAACCTAAAATAGCACTTCAGGACTGTGGCTCTCCACCCCCCAAGACACAATTTCATTATGGCTGAACAGCACAAGGTGATGAGAAGGAAATCTGTAATCTACAAGTCACTGGTTTAAGTGCAGCACAACTGGGTTCTGAGTTGTTAAAATTATAAATGTTTAGAGAAAAATTACTGACTTAGGAGAAATACCAGGTGTGCTTCTTCTCTTGGGAGGTCATGGAATGAAGGTCCTTAGCCTCTCAGGAGGTACTATTCAATAGTTCTCCTTTTACCCAGTATATGAAATTAATGTCAGTGTTTTCAAATATGCTGGTTGTTACACAGTAAACTTAAAGAAAGATTTCTAAGTGCTCACGTGGCGGTAAATCCTTTGAGCCTTATATACCTAAATTCTATACTAAAAAACTTTTTATATTACCATCACTGAGTACCCACATTTAAATAAGTTAAAAATCTAAGATCCTGTTTATCTTAGCATTCAAAGTGAACAAGGGAAAACAGACTGCTTACTGCAGGGAAGTAAGTGCCTTTGGTGCTTGAAGAACTACTTGACGACGCTCCTGTGACATGAGCTCGGTCGTAAGGGGGTCCACTGCTTCCCCCCATGATACTGAGGGAGCTTATCATTGATTTACCTCGAGACATTCCTAAAATGAAGGAGGATAATACTGAAGTTGAGTAAGATCTATAAAAATGCATGAAATAATTTTATTCAGTACTAGAATTACAGATACCAATAGTCAAATAGTTTGGCTTTAAAACAATTTATGCCCTCTTTTCCCAAAAATAATTGAAAACACTTAATGGAAAAGAGAAACAAATGTTCCCTAGAAGTGGACACTTCCACTGAGAGCTGGCCTAGAACAAGGCCAAGAATAGCTCCCAGCCCTTCCTCTTCCCCAGAATGGAAGCAGAGCTCTTCAAACTGAGAGGTTTTCAACCTCTTAGAGGATCTGAGAAAGAAAGAACTGTGGAGAGTGCAGGCTGCAAAGCAGGGCAGACTAAGTAACAGATCTGCTCAAAAGAAAACTAAACCCATTTTTAAGGGCATAAATTCACTGTATGGAAGATTATTGCTTTATCTACGGGATGCAAATGTTGTTGGAATCACAACTACAATGCTAAAGAAGAAATTCCGTTTTTTCAAAGTGACTTCCCAAATTCCACTAACAAAGTTAGGTATGAAACAAGGAATCATTAACAGTTTTAAAAATCACATGTTTCCTTAGAGTTAACATCCAGAATAAGTTCTTATTTTCACAGGGCTCTTGGCCTGGTATCTCTTTCTCCATATTCATCACAAGAAAGGCTTCCTTTCACTGAGGGTACCAAAATACATTGAAAAGAAAGCTGGGGATTCCCTGGTGGTGCAGTGGTTGAGAATCCGCCTGCCAATGCAGAGGACACGGGTTCGAGGCCTGGTCCGGGAGGATCCCACATGCCGCGGAGCAGATAGGCCTGTGCGTCACAGCTACTGAGCCTGTGCTCTGGAGTCCGCGAGCCACAACTACTGAAGCCCGCGCGCCTAGAGCCCGTGCTCCACAGCGGGAGAGGCCACCGCAATGAGAAGCCTGCGCACAGGAACGAAGAGTGGCCCCCGCTCGCCACAACTAGAGAAAGCTCACTCACAGCAACAAAGACCCAATGAAGCCAAAAATAAATAAATAAATTTATTTAAAAAAAAAGAAAAGAAAAGAAAGCTGTATGTCCCTAGAGCAATATGGTCTCTCTCAAGTATAGAACATCTGGCAACTTGGCTATGTTTGAACAAAACCTACTCCCACTGTCATCACCTAAGTTAGGAGAAAACATAAGATGATATATACCTCCCTGCTATCACTCAGGTATTTCTAAATCTCTGTTTGCTGAAAAGGAATCTTCATCCATTTTTTGGCCTCCTTTAATTCCTGGGCTCAGTAGTACTGAGGTCTCTTGGTAGTGAACCTAAAGAATTGTGGCTTATGACTCTTTTCACCAAATGACCAGCTGATTCATTTTCAGTAGAGCACATCCAGAAACGCAGTAAATGTATTATATACAAATGCTTGTATGTACATATATTTGCTTATATCCTTTGGCAATTTCTACCAAACCATACCTAAGGACTTCTGTGTAAAGAGAAGGTGCTAAAAGTAAAAGAGAACATTTGTTCTTATAATTGTTTAAACCCAAAGCGGTCTACGTTGACATAGACTACAGGCAGTATTCTGTTTCCATAACGGAAACGTGGCAATCTTGCCAGGACCCAAGACTTGATTCTCAATGGATCAGTCTCAGCTCACCTGGAAGGGATCCTGACAAAGAGCTTGGGTGTGGCACATAACCAAGGGGCACAGAAGCTGGTCCATGAACTACATAGTCATTAGTCATGGTTTCCCCATCGCCCTTCATACGTGGACACAACATCCTCTGGCAAATAAAGTATATGGTTCCAGACACAAAAATGGTAACAATTACTCCAATAACTGAACCAACTGTATTGGTGGCCTGTGGTGCTGGCTCCTCAGTTGGATCTAAAATGGGAATGCAGTACAATTATATAATGGAAAAACAACTGTAGGTTCAAAATAGTAATTAAAAAGAGGCTTGCAAGGAGAATGTGAGGCTAATGAAGACAACTCATAAACACTTTTCTCTTTTATGAACACATATACATCATGCCCCATGGATATACACATAAATGTCATTGTTAGGAATCAAAACAAATTATCCTTAAGTGAAAACAGACATAGAACAATACATTGGGAAGTATAATTGTAAATCGAAAACAAAAATGTTAATTATAGATTTAAACACCATTAAGAAGCTTAAAACCACATATATAGATAAAATCTATCCTAGTTCATTCTGTATATCATAAAAATCAGTGAGGTTACTTTGGAATTTCAGAGAAAATTTTAGGGTCAGAAGGGATGGACCCGGAAAAGTCATCAAATGTTTTACCTGGAATGGTAAAGAAGCCAAAATCAGCTCTGAGCTTGATTTTAGGTCTGAAAAGTGACATTTAGGCCTGGTGATGAGAAAGCAGAAGCTACAGAAAAACATTAGCCCTCAGGCCCAATACACTGCTGCCTTACGGGGGAGTCTAGTTGCCTGAGGGCAAGGAATATAAGGTCTCTGATACATGAGTACCCGAGGACTCAGAAAGAAAAGCCAGAGCATGAGATGCCCATGGCATCTCTATTCATGGAATCCCTGATCTGAGAAGCAGAGGGCATCAATACTAGAGGTAGAGGGAAACAGCAAAAGGGCTCATCAGATTCACAGCATTACTCTTCTATTCAGAAGGAAAATGCTTCCATTCTGAATAGTCAGACTATATGTCACAATTGCAGATCCTTTGAACACCTTCCTTCTGCTTCATCTTGCCTCGAAAGCACCCATCCACATAGCTAACTCACCCTATGATTAAATCCAAGAAATGAGAGAAAACAACATCACTAAGTTACATAATATGCAGGGGCTGCCAGTCCCATATTATCACCTATGGACTCTGAGGCAGACTCCTTAGTCCTTGTGAGCAACAGCCCATCTTTCTCATTCTTTTTCAGTGCACTGGCATTCCTTTCTAATGCCAACCTTCAAGAAAGAACAGTTTATACTCATCATCTCCAATTCTTAGTCTCTGGGTCACATCTTAACTCACTGAAATTAGACTTCTGTCCTCACTACCACAATGAAACTAGTCTGCAAAGGTCAAAGTTCTCCTATTTGCCATAGTCAATAAACTCTTCTTCTCACTGACATTTCTACACATTCGATATTGCTGACTCCTGTTTTCTTCTCAAAAATGCCTGATCCTTCCAAGATACCGCTCTCTCAGTTTTACCATCTGATTATTTGTTCTGTTTCCTCTTGTTGGCTTCATTCTCTTCTGTCTGCCTCAAGTGCAGGTGCTTCCCCAGAGTTCTGTCTACCACCTGCTATTTTCCTCCGCTGCTTACTCTCCCTAGGAGATTTCATCTACTGCCTCAGCTGTAATTAACACTAATAAACTAAAAAGCCCATCTCTCTCTCTTGAGCTACAGACCCATACAGTTAACTTTCTGAATAGCTACAATAGGATACCCAATGGTCAACTTGAATGCAACATAATCCAAACTGAACTCATAGTCACCATCATTTGTCAATGTTTCCTAGACTCCAGGGGTAAGGTAGATCATAAATAAATGATGGCACCTGTAGCAAATTAAAGGAATTTAAATTAAATTTAAAACAAAAATAAACTAATTAAAAATCTACATCAGCTAAACATGACATCCACAGTCAAGATACAAAATGATACTTGGGTTCTTAGTCTCTGACATATATTCTGGTTTATGACTCCAGTCACTCAATGAGGTAACCTGGGAGTCAACCTAGACTTATCAACTCTAAGTGGTTACCAAACCCTTTTTATTCTATTTCTGGAATAACTCTGAAATCTATCCCCTCCCTCCTTTCCACCACCACTGCTCCCCTTGATTTAGACCTCCACCATCTTCTGCTGGAACTACAATAGCCTCCAAAGCATTTTAAAATTATAGGCTGCAAGTCATTAGATGGTAAAAACAACTTAGTGGGTTGAAACCAGCATTTTGAAACAGAAAACTTCAGAATGCATTCCACACAATATAGGTAAATACTGTTGTATGACGCTTTCATTTGTGTGTACTCACATCTTTGTATTCCTCTTGATGTGGTCAAAAAATTTGCAAATCTAAAACCAATCTAAAAAATTTCCCTGCCATAATCTTATCACCTCCAATGCATCTGCTTTACAGCTTTCTCAATTATGTAGCCATGCCAGTCCTTCACTTAAGTTTTTCAATGGCTCTCCATTATTCTGGAATACTGTCTAGACTCTTTAGAGGAAAAGCAAAATCCTTCGCGATCTCACCTTTACATATGCTATCTGCAGCTGACACCCCTCAAGACAGGAGACTGTATTTTGGCAGTCCAATTTACATGTAACTTCTCAAAGGTGCTTGTTTCACTCTGGTTTTGAGCAGGACAGGACAGTCCCTCTGCCTGAAATGCAATCTCTCCACTTATCCACATAAGTAACACTATTCACTGACCAACACCCACCAACCTTATGCACCATTTTTCTAAGACGTTTTCCCTGAAACCCATCTTCATTCCTAAAGATCTGACTACTCTCTTCTTTGTGCTAATCCTTGTATAGATCTCTATTACAGCACATTTAATATCATTTATCACACTCCTTTATCAAGTACCTACTATGATCCAAGCTGTATGTTTTACATACATTAAATCATTTAATTTTCTCACAACAGCCATGCTAAATATTATCTTCATTTTAAAGATGGAGAAACTGAGGCCTAACAAGAGCAAATAATTGCTGGTAAGCGGTGAGGTTAGAATTCAAACCCATCTCTGCCTGGCTTTAAAATCCCCCTTCTTACTACTACGTCCAACCACAGAGGACTTTGAGAACCCTGGTACAGGTACCATGCATCCTCAGCACACAGTAGGTATTCAGCACATGTTTGCTGAATAAATGAATAGTTTCCAAAAATTTTAGTGAGTCTCCCATTTGAATTTTGTAAAAATACCAGCTTAAAGTCTTTGTTAAGATTAAAGAGCTTTAAAATGAGTTCTGTCTAAACTCCACAAACAGGGTAGGTAGACCTGGCTTGTGTTGAATTCCACTCAGAAGTGTTTGTCAATTTGGGATATATTTTATGTTAGGACATTAGTCAACAGTTATGAACCCTGAAGAAACACAGGTTATTTAGCCTAAGGTCTCTAGACCTAGGGGTGTAAGGTGGCTCAAGTATCCTCAGGCTGCATTTTAAGGAAGCTCTTAAAGTCACTGGTAGAAAATTACCCAGAAAAAAAATGGGAGATTTTAAACATGGACCAATGTTCAGAAACTCTTAAGTTTAGACCACTGATTGATTTCTACATAACTAAACTGAGAATTTCCTAACTTTAGTTTTGGCAAAACAATATTCTTTTCTGATGCTTTACTAAATGTTTCTGTGAAGATTTTTGTACATAAGAAAACTATTTTCTTTAAGAAATTATTAAATATAAAATGTAAGAAATCCCTGGTACAAATAACTAACTTAATAACTTGTTTCTTAATAAGGAAATATTGGTTGTAAGTGAACCTCACACAAAGAAAAGGAAAAGTACTTTAAAACTTCTCCCTTAAGAGTAATAAACAAGGTTTTAGTCATACTTACAACAATCCAGTTCATCTGATTTGTCGCTGCAATCTAAATTATGATCACATTTCTTGTGTTTTCCAATGCACTGACCGTTGGTGCAGCGGAATTGATCAATTAAACAAAGCACTGAGGGAAAAAATGCAAACAGTTTTCTTATTTTTGCTACCATGGAAAGGTAAACTCTGGCAAAAGTCAAAAAGTACTTTCTGGGGCTTCCCTGGTGGCGCAGTGGTTGAGAGCCCACCTGCCGATGCAGGGGACACGAGGTTTGTGCCCCGGTCTGGGAAGATCCCACATGCCGCGGAGCGGCTGGGCCCGTGAGCCACGGCCGCTGAGCCTGCGCGTCCGGAGCCTGTGCTCCGCAACGGGAGAGGCCGCAACAGTGAGAGGCCCGCGCACCGCAAAAAAAAAAAAAGTGCTTTCTGGGTGCAAATGAGAAACAAATTAGACTTTTAGAGAAAACTTACAAATTATTCTCTAGGAATTTCAACTGGTTGAGAGAAAAGAGAAGACAAAGGAATCCAGCACAAAATTTCCTATTTTGTCCTTTATGCTAAATTTCATCTTTCACTAATAATTCTGTCAAGAATTAAAGAATTCTACATGCATTTCTGGACACTAAAAATTTCCAGAGAATTTGTTTTTCTTGCTTTTGTTGTGGCTGTTTTTTACTGTGTTAAAGGTTAGCAGATAAAAGATGAAATTATTTTACGTTGTAATAAATAAATCCACTAACTGAGAGCTCATTGGAAATAAGGACTAGTTTTACATACTGAAGGTCTAATGTTTTGGCCTCATTTCTCAACTTGCAAAGCTTATTAACGTGTATAAACCTTACGCATGTTAAGTGAATTAAAACAATTTAGAACATGCTACTATGTTTAGAAATAATAAAGTCAAATACACTTGAAAAACCCCAAATCTACCACTGAATGAGCCAAAGCAATACTCTGAATTTCAAACAACTTAATTGAAAAAGGACTCCATAACCAGGCCTAGGAATTTCGGATACCTTCACAGTTCTTCTCATCTGACTTATCCTGGCAGTTGGCATCTCCATTGCATCTCAGGGCACCATCAATACACTGCCCACTGGCACACTGGAACTGGGACTCTGAGCACACAGGACAATTGAGCTCATCACTGTGATCTTCACATTCAGTAAACCCATCGCACCGCCAAGCCACAGGGATACAGTCAATTTCTCCCGTGAAACAAGTAAACTGCTGAGGAGAACATGTTGGGGGTTCTTCAAATGAACAAGGGGGAGGAGAGTGACAAAAACATAATCACAGTCACACAGAGGTACAAACATTTACACCTGAGTGAAGCCCATTTAATAATTAGCATGTACAAAACACTTTATAATAGATAAAACTTGTAAAGTGTCTCACTGCATCAGAGAAATATAATCTTTACAGTACTTCATTTAGATTCACTAACTTGCAAAACTATAAGGCAGAAGTTTTCTCATATACTATAATTCAAGTAGGATTACTGTATTTGCAATCCGTTATAATCTCACACATAACCTGGGAATCATCGACCTCCAAATATTTTAAAGTTACCTTAGAATTCATAACTTTTCTAGCCCTGAGGTTCTCAAATAATGGTCCACAAACCCCTGGGGGTTCCTAACCTGCGACCTCTTTCAGGGAATTGACAGAAACTATTTTATAATAATATTAACATGTCACTTGCATTGGTGCCACAAAAGGAATGGTGGGTAAAACTCTTGGCACCTTAGCAGATTCGAGGCAATGGCACCAAACTGTACTAGTAGTCACTGCATTCTACATAGTCACATACATACAGGGTGGGGGGCGATGGGGAAGCCAGTTTCATTTAAGAATGTTCTTGATGAATCAGTAAAAATATTAGTTACATTAAAATCAATTCTTTGAGTACATGTCTCCGCAATACTGTCTGACAAAATGGGAAGCATGTATAAAGCTCGTGTTGCATACCTCAGCATGATGGTTTCTTACGGGAAAGCATTCTGAGCTTTAAACGCAACCTAAAATGCGACACCCTTCTGATGTGAAAGAACAACTGACAGATAAACTATCAATGTTTGCACTTGGGTATTTGGCAGGAAGTTTTAAAAAACATGAACCAGTGAGTCAATTATTTCAAGGAAAACAAGAGCAAATCATAATAACACTGTACTTCTGTGGCAAATTACAACACTGGGACTTTCAATCAGAAATTATAATTTTGGAAGACCTATATCCAAAACTAAACTTGACAGACTCCTAGTACTTAAATATTTTTATGATGAGATTGGTGGTAACGTTATTTTTTTCGATACTGTATAATGAAACGCATCAAAATCTGAAGATCTGGGAATTTCTGAGTGGAATTCTAATATTTCCAAATGACCAAGGTGTAAGGTTACAAAATAGTGCACGGGTAAAATATCCATTCTGAGCTCAAGATAAACTAACAGATTTCAACACGAGACTATGAAAAGTGAGCTGATATGGTTTCAAATTCCACATTACAACTCAACCTATAGAAAATGACCACTTGTCAAGATTTGGTGTAGAATTCAACATAAATGGACATAATTATTTGAAAAGGCTATATTATAGTCCTCCATTTTCCTCTTATCTGTACGAGGCCAAATTTCTTCATGTACTTCAACAAAACTACGTACTACAACAGACTGAATGCAGAAGTAGACATCAGAATCTAGCCCAACATTAGAGATTTACAAAAAAGTAAAAATAATGCCATATTTCTCACTAAAATTATTTTGCTTTAGAAAATACAGTTAATTTTCTTAACAGTTTTAATTTGAGAACATGTAAAGGTTTGTTGTTATTTTTTAAAGTTCTTGGTTTCAAATCCTACTACGGTAAATACAAATAAATATAACCTATGCAAACAAAAGCTCTCCTCAGCAGTTCTTTAAAATGTAAAAATATGCTGAGACCAGTTTGAGAACTGTCATTCAATCCGAATTTCTTTGTTTTGCAAATGAAGAGACTGAGGTTCAGAGAGGCTAAGTGACCACCAAGGTCAAAGAGCATCCTATGAACAAGAGTGATTAAAAAAATAAAAGAGGACTAGAAGGGCAGTCTCCTTACTTTTAGCCCATTGCCTTTACTACTGTATCACAGGCCCACTGACTCCTTTTAAAAACGTGTCTGTTAGTAAATTCTCTAGAGAACAGAACTTTATTATATGACTATGGATCAGAAAACCTTTTATCCTTAAAATAGAGAATATTAAATAGAGAATAGAGATTACAAGTGAACATTTTACATGGAAAATTTGAGGGACTTTTTAGAGGAAATTTGATCCTATTATGTATAGAGCACTGTAACAGATCATATGGAGAATAAAAACAGATAAAATATGGTCCATGTCCTTAAAGAGCTTTTAATTTGGTTGGGGCTAGGAACACACTAATGAATAAAAAACAAATGATTATATAACTCTGAGCTGCATGCTGCTAACAAGTGCTACAATTCAGAAGAAGGGACAACAGTAACAGCTAGAGAAGGTTTCAAAGATCATGAGGAAGACTCATCAGCCACACCTTGGAAACGAGAGACTGACGATGTGCAGGCCAGAAAAGTACACCTCTGAAATACCACAAGAAAATCCACAGAAGCAAAACAAAACAGAACATGCCAGTGATGTCGAACTCCAAACAGCCACACAAAAATAAAGTGAGCAGATTGGGCAGAAATACAAATGAGATGGGTTGGTAAAATAGGCTGAAATGAAAACACATCTTGAAGGTCAAGCAGAGGAATTAAGATTCTGTATTTCATTTACCTCCACTGTAAAATCAATGTTAAGTCACAAGAAAAATCTTGTATAAAAACATTCACTGCAGTTTCACTCTTAATAACAAAAACTGAAAACAATTAAAATGTCCCTCAACACAAGAATAAAAAAACTGTGGCTTATTTATACAATGAAACATACTACGTAGCAACAAAAAGATAAAAATGACTGATGCACTCCACTATAAGGATGAATCTCAAAAATATTATATTAAGCAAGAGAATCCAGACATACAGTACGTACGTCATGATTCCTTATATAAAGTTCAAGAACGGGCAAAGCTAAACTATGAGGATGAGAATTAAAAAAATGGTTACTTCTGGAAGAGAACTGGCTGCTAGGACACAGGGAACTTTTCTTAATGAAAACACCGTATGTCTAGATTTGGGTGTTGGTAACACCATTGTACACATTTGTTAAAAACAATGCATTTAATAAAACTATGCATTTCACATATACATTAAAAACAATCACTAAATGTGAAGGGAAAAAACACTGGTCTTTTACAGGACATTTTCTAAATGAAAGGTGGTATCTTTGATTCAGTTTTACCTACGTTATCACTACATAAAGACATATTTTTCTAGAATTTGCCTTATTAGAGCAATAATCTTGCACCCTGACATGGAAACAGTTGCTTTTTTTTTTTTTAATTGTGGTAAAATATACGTAACAAGTTTACCACTTTAGCCATTTTAAAATATACAATTCAGTGGCATTAAATATATTCACATTGTTGTATAATGCCTGCTATTTTGGGGAGAGATACTTCAAGTACCAGAGCTTAACTTTTACTATGCACATATCTGATCTCCCCGACTAAACTGTATACTCTGTGTCAAAGATCTGCAAATCTTCTGCAGTCCAGAGTGCCTCATAGCTGCTACTCAATACATGTTATTTATTTTTTTAAAAAAACTTAAAGGAAAGTTAGAAGAATGAAATAGTCTTATAATACCATCTTATCAATTTTTATATTTTAAGTGTACCATCTTATCAATAATTTTTATATTTTGAGTGTAAGCCCTTTCAATTTTGTTCACAGAAATACGTTTCTTACGTAATTCTCATCACAGTAGAAAACGCAATTTTAATATCTTTTTTCCATTTGCACCAAATTTTGGCTACATTTTTACATCAGCTTATGCTCATAATGTTTAATAGCTATATAAATTCAGTTATTTTACTAACTTTCCTATCATTAGAAATTGTTTTTAAATTTCTGTCACTGTGGAGAATAGACTTTTTCCTTCAGTTGAATTAACTTAGCATTATCCCCGAGAGGAGAATTTCTGAATTAAGGGAAAAAATATTATAATGGCATTTGAAGCTACCATACTTTCCTTTAACAAAGGAATATACCAATCTGTTATGGTCCCATGAGTGACTGAACCAATTTCACTACAACATTATTACTACTCAGTGATACCTTTTAAAAAAAAATTTTTTTTTTTTTTTTTTTTTATTTTTTTTTTTGGCTCCGTAAGTAAGAGAAACAACAGGGAACTGCTGATAGAACTGAACAAAAGAGTATTCTTTTCACTGGATACACTCCCATCAATGACATATAAACTGATAGAATCTAGGATTCAGTGGATGGAAACTACAGGAGGTAGAATTTCACCTTGTTACCCTTTGGGGTGGGAAAAGCTACTTTTTTATTAGGAAGTAGATTCATTCACAGTTATGAGTTTCCCCTTTTGCCTTAGTCCCAGGGTTAGGTTACACCTATCACTTGTCATGATGAATTCACTCTTAGAAGAATCCAAAAGCCTAGTATAGTGCAGGAAATGAAATATAAGTGAGCAATCAAGTTAGGAGAAAGCAATTTCCCTGTCAAATCAAAGAATGCTAGACTAAGTTTTGGAACATGACTGGCATTTAGACTTTCAGAAAAAAATAATAACATATTTACCTCCACATAGTAGCTCATCTTGAAGCAGAACCAAGTGCATGGGGCAGGAGCACCTTGTAGTACCATCTCCCTTTACAAGACAAATATGTGAACAGCCACCATTATCCTGAGTACAAGGGTGCTGTCCTGCAAAGAGAAGAGAGAAGAGAAGAGAAGAAGAGCACAGAAGAGCAGAGAAGAGAAAAAAGAAAGGAAAGAAAAAGAAAGAACGGAAAAAGAAAAGGAAGGGAGGGAGGAAGAAGGAAGAAGAGCCCAGCCGAAATCAATTATTTTTGAGTTACCAACAAAACCAAGTGTAAAATCCCTTTGAATTTTATTTCCACACAGTATAATTTCTCACCCCATCCCTACACAATCTACAAGATAAGGAGGACAACAATTTAAAACACAAAATACTTATATCTAACCACTGTCTTTACATACTTATACATAAAATATTTTACAGTATTTAAAGTAAGGTAACAGTACAGCTCATGTTAATTTTTGTGAATAAGAAAAACTGATTATTCAAACTAAAAAAAATGCTAGGGAGAATGCTGAAACTTGGATATTATTCTCCTTAAAATATAAAAACTCTTCTAAAGATTTTTAACTCCGAAATTCTACCTTTCTGAGAGATAAGATGATTTCACTCAAAAAGTATACTCCAATGAGGAACCTGCTGAAAATTAGACTTGTTAGAAGAAAAAACAAGTTCACATGAATCTAACCACCCAGAGACAATCAAAATTATTTGCTTGGTCAACTGCAAAAGAACTTGCAATGTTACAAATGTTTAATTTCCTCATATTTGGGTTAAATTAAATAAATACACTGTCAGGCACATTTCAAAGTCTGTCTCATAAGTTA
Organism: Neophocaena asiaeorientalis asiaeorientalis; assembly: GCF_003031525.2. Taxonomy (NCBI): domain Eukaryota; kingdom Metazoa; phylum Chordata; class Mammalia; order Artiodactyla; family Phocoenidae; genus Neophocaena; species Neophocaena asiaeorientalis. Next base: position 8,652,052 of record NW_020176571.1, read on the forward strand.
TATTTAATGAAATCATTGTTTTGACTTTTCTACTTAGTTCGTGTCAAAAGCAACTTGACAGCTGTCATCCCAGTAGCCACCCATTTATTATGACTCTTTTCTCAGTAACACATCAGTCCTGCTTCAGTGTGTGTGGATGAGATTGAGGGAGCCAGCTCTGTACAAATGAGCAGATGTGTGATACTACACATACGTGTAGTATCACACAAAGCAGACACCCCAGTCCTTGTATTAGGATGTACAACCTATAGAGCACTTTCTCAACCTTTTAATTCATGACACTTTTCATAAACAGCAATCCAATTTTCTTTAATGTTATAAGAAATTTGAAAAAAAAAGTTTTTCTAAATATAAAACCATATTTAAATGTTGAATTTTAAAGATATTCCCCCTGAAATTCTGAAAACCTTCGTTGAGATTCTTCTGCAATAAAATGTTCATATCAACTGAATAAATAACTTAGCCATTACATCATCTCTACCTTATTTCTGTTAAATATTCAACATGAATTATATGTTATAACATAGAATGACAACAATTCTAACTTTCTAAATCTCAGATACCTCCTAACTTAACTTCTAAGTCCATGAGCAGTGACAACACAATGAAGACTTGATCAAGCTACGGTGCTCTCACTCCTCTTCCCTCCTTTCATACTCCAATTCATTTCTGAAGCATTGTGCCAACAAGTTAAGGGGTTTCAATACTTCTCTCAGTCCTCCATTTAACATCTGCATTTCTGATATACTGTATAAGACCTACAGTAGTGATTGCTAGGAAGGCACATTTGATGACAGACACATATGAACAAGAGTTAACAGTATTACATAAACACACGTTAACTAGGCCAAGATGACAAGTCATTTTCAAAAGTTTTCAGTAAGATAAAAAAATAATTTATGGCCACTTTTCTAAGCTAGAATTGAAAAACTCACCCAAGTGGGGAAAAAACAAGCTCTTATTAAACACAGTCTTCTCTAAGTTTACACACTAATTTTTAGTTTGTTTTGCTTTTGCTTAAGAATAGGTTTATTTCCATGATAACTACAGTCATCATTATATAAATGTAACTTTTGCTTTTGTTGAAACAGTGGGGATGTACATGGAACAAAAGAAATATATGCTGTATACCAATATTCTTCAAAGGGCTGAAGGAGAGAGAAAAAACATGACAAGCAGAGTCCTTGCTATACCTGGGGAAATTTTTGAAAATGAGCAATACCATTCCTTTCCCCCACTCCTGTTTCATGAGGAAAAGGTATTTCATATGAAAAAGCTCCCAGGTGAATATAGGCTTTAAAAACATGAAGAGTTTTTTTTAAAAAAAGGCAAAACTAAAAGTGTATGAAAATCTTAAAGATAAAGAAATAAGAAGACACAAAACAACATCTTGGTTAAACTACCATTTCTTACAACATGAGTCTTGCGATTCGCAGTACACCACCAACACTTACTATATTCCTGAAGATTCAGCCCCTTTACTGCATGAATGTCACTAAGCTGGGCAATCCGAGCCTGGACTTTGGTTCTACCCTCTCGACCTGTCATGTCAATTTTTTCAATCATCTGCTGCTGCTTATCAATCCAATACAGCCAGTTTTCAAACACAGTCAGTCCCACAGGCTGCAGAATGTTGGAGTCTTCTAATACTATCCGGTTGGCACCTTGGAAAGGAGAACATTCAACAGAAATGATGCATGTGGGTCAAGTCATACATTCAACAGCTATTTACTGAAAACCAGTTAGATTTTTAAAGTACTGAAAAGGAAAATATGATAAGCTCTCTAACAGAAAACTTAAAAATCATTCTAAGAAAAGATATATACATACCAGAAAACAGGTAACAGACTAGACATCCAAGTGCGATCAAGAGCAAATAAGCGTCCAGTACATAGTAGATACTAAGTTCACAGAAATGTAGAAAAGCACTTGAGTCGCTTTCAAAAATTTTTTAAAGCACAGTCCAGGGCTTCCCTGGTGGCGCAGTGGTTGACAGTCCGCCTGCCGGTGCAGGGGACACGGGTTTGTGACCCGTTCCGGGAGGATCCCGCGTGCTGCGGAGCGGCTGGGCCCGTGAGCCATGGCCGCTGAGCCTGCGCGTCCGGAGCCTCTGCTCCGCCACGGGAGAGGCCACAGCGGTGAGAGGCCCGCGTACCGTACACACACACACACACACACACACACACACACACACGAAACACGCAAGAGGCCCGCGTACCGTACACACACACACACACACACACACACACACACACACAAGCAAAGCACAGTCCATCTTTCAAATTAAGTCTTATGAAACTCTCTAACATGTATAACACACAAAAACAGTACTTCTCTGGATGAAGCAGTGGTGGTGGGCCGAGAGCTCTGTGTTCTCGGCTTACCCCACCTGCCGAGTACACCCAAGGCGTCTGTGAAGACCACCACCCTCACCCACCGGGCCACTCAGAACACAGGAAAAAGGACTCAAAGGTTACCGGGTTCAAGCTTCACCTCAAAATAAGATTTCTACAACACCCCAGACACAGAGCCATCCAGAGTCTGAAGAGGCAGCCTATTCTACTGCCGAACTAGGAGAAAGTTCTTTCACATAGTGTGCTGAAATCTGTGTCCCCTGCCCACCCCCACAGCTTCTCCTTCATTCAAAAATAATAAAATACATTAATTCCTTCTCTCTTCCTCCTAATCATCCTTCAAATATCTATAGAACTTTTCCCTGGTCCTTAAGTGTTTGATCAAAGAAAGACATTAGCTTAATACTTTGGAAATATCATGGAAAGTTCCAGGAAAGAGGCAAACATAAAGCTAAGTTTTAATAAATGGAGAAAAGTGGGGAGGTATTACGGATGAGAAGGCACCGCCTAAGTGAACATTCAGATTCATGGTGGGTTATAAACACAAGTCTACTTAAGCTGCCTCCTAAAAATCTACTAAAACGATGGTAAAAAATGAAGGCATAAACCCATAAGCACAAATGGGACAGAAGAGTAGAAAAGCGATATAAAATTTACAAGTTGGAGAACAGACAGACAACAGATCAAGAATTTTAGCCTCCTATGAATCTCCTTTCAATAAGCTAATAGAGGATGTGATCTATCACGAAAAAGGAATTAACGAAAAACGGAATCTGGGAAACAGCAGGTTCAGCACCAAGGAGACTGGCAAGTACATTCCCAGGATGACGGTGAAAGAAAGTTGGCCTAGAAAGCAAGCAAATCCAGACAGGAGCAAGATGACAAAGAAATTCAGGAGGTACGTCTTCAGTTAAAAAGAAAAGAAGATGGATTGCTTGATGCATCTGCATATGCTGAAACAATATTTACATTAGATAAGATTAATTTCAGAGAGAAATGAAGCTACAGAAGGAAATGTAGCTCATAGGAGTATTTTCATAGCCATAAATAACTAACACTTATGAACTTAAAAATTATGATATAACTAAGCTGGGAGGATGGGAGGAGAGTTCATATAGGTATGTTAGGGACATATGGTTTAAGACAGCAAAATCATTATCTTCCATTAAAAGAAGTCAAATTGTGGTATCTAAAAATGAAAAATCATGAAGCAGCAGTTTTAAACAAGTTATTTTAAACTATCAGAGATGCCTCTGAGAGTAGGAACTGAGAGGAGGAAGGAGTAGAGCAGTAGACTTGGTTTTTTAGGCCAATTAGAACCATCTGATTTCTATATCTACATGTATTACTTTGATGAAAATTAAAATTAAATTTAAACTGTAACACTACGAGTGATTAAAAAAAGATTAGTTGGTGGTAGTGGAAGGATGGCCTCAACTGGACAACTGGGGAAAATACGCGGTCAACGGTGTTGCTGGAGGATCCCAGATCTACTGATTGACTCTCATGGCATTTATAAAACTCTGGAATCAGCAATGAAAAGACATATTTATTCAACAATCTAAGCATATACTAAACGCAGTCCAGTATAAAAGCTCTGTAGGAGGCTAAAAATACTAAGTAGAAAGATATCCCATGAAAAAAGTATATATCTGTGAACATATAAGGAAGGGGGGAAAAAAACCTACCAACATTATACTAATCTTTTTCAGAAAACGTAAAAAAAGGAAACATTTCTTTTTATGAGGCCAATGTAACCTTGATGGCAAGATGCCAACAAGTACATTATAAGAAAGGAAAATTATGGGGTAATCTTTCTAATGAACACAGATGTAAACATCTTAAACAAAACATTAGCAAATCAAATCCAGCAATATATAAAAGGGATAATGTATCATATCAAGTTTGATTTATTCTAGCAAACTAAGAACAGAAGAGAATTTCCTTAATCGGCTTTTTAAAAGTTATCTACATAAAACCTAATCAAGAAGTACTGAATGCTTCCCCCAAATCATGAAAAACAAAAACAAAATGAAACAAAAAAATCTAAGGATTCTATTATCTTATTCAATATTGTACTGGGGGGTCCCAGTCAGTGTAATAAGGCAACAAAGAAAAAGGACTGGAAAAGAAAAAATAAAACTCTCCTCATCTGTAGACAAATGATTCTGCAACATAGAAAATTCTAATTTAGCAAGGTCCCTGGGAACAAGCACAATGTACCAGACTGGGGAAGAAGGGAAAAACTGTATTTCTATATTCCAGCCACAACCAGAAAATGAAATATTAAATATTTAGTCTACTCTTTATTACCAGCATTCAAAAGCATTAAATACCAAGGAATAATTCCAATGAAACACAGGCAAGACCTCTACACAGAAAACTACAAAACACTGAGGGAAATTAAAGTTCTAAATAAATGAGGGATATACCATGTTCATGGTTTAGAATCTAGACTAATATTATAAAGATAACAATTCTCCCTAAATTGATCTATAAATTCAAAGCAAACCAGAAAAAGTTCTAGTAGGTTTTTGCTTTTTGGTGGAAGAGGCTGATCCTAAAATGTATATGGAAATGCAAAGTGTCAACACTAGCCACGGTAATCTTGAAGAAATACTAAGAAGAAATACTAAAGATGTACACTGCCAGATAAATTTGTTATAAAGTTTTATTAATTAAAACAATATAATACTATGTAAGACAAAGTGACCAAGGGACGATTAGAGTCCAGACACAAAGTTACACTAATATAATCACTTCATTTATAACAAAGGTGACAGGAGAGAACAGCAGGGAAAGGATGGTCTTCTCAAAAGAAACAGTGTTGAATCAAATAGTAATGTGGAAAATAAAATAAAACTTAACCCCTGTCTCACACCATAAACAAAAATAAATTCCAAATGGATTAGAGATCTAAAATAAGAAAAGTTAAACAAAAACATTTTAGGAAAAAACACAAGAAAGTATCTTTGTGACTATGCAGAAGTCAAAGATTTCTTAAATATAACATAAAAGGCACTAATCATAAAGGGAAAAATTAATAAACTTTACTACAATAAAAATAACTTCTTTTTCATCTAAAGACACCACTAGGAGAGTGAAAAGGTAAATCACAAACTGTAAGATTTATGTAATACATATCTTTCTCTATAGAGGAAAGTATGAAGGCATACCAAAAACTATTAAAGAAGACATAAATGGAAGGATACCCCACAGTCATGAATGAAAAGACTGAATTCCTTAAACATAACAATTCTCCGCCAATATGTATGTAACTTGATAATGGATTAACATCCTGAATAAAGAATTTCTAGAAATCAGTAATAGAAAAATGGGCAAAAACTACAAATTGCAATTCAGATGAAATATAAATGACCAATAAATTAACCTCAAATTCAAATAGAGAAATGCATACTTTATTAATAATGAGATATACCTTTAAAACTATTGGATTGGTAAAAACTCAGAAGTCTAAAAGTACCAAGTACTGGAGGAGAAACTCATATACTTCTGGTGGGTATTCTAAACTGATATAATCACTTTGGAGAGCAATCTGAATAGATATATTCAAGTTGAATATATACATACCACATTACACAGCAATCCCACTACTAAGGTTAGGCCACAGAGAAATATTCAAATATGTACATAAGAATATACACTGCAGCACTGCTATTAATGGCAAAAAATTGGAAATAGCAGTTTAGATAGCAGAATAGAGAAATTGTAGAATGATCATACAATGAAATACTATTTAGCACCGAAAATAACTGACATAGATTTGTGGATCAACAGGGATCATCTCAAAACCATGATATATCCGAAAAAAGCAAGCGACAAAAGAATACATGAGACTACTTATACTAATTTTAAAAAGTGAAAAAAAGTTTAAATGTGTGAGTGTACATGGTAAAAAAATACACAGAGAGAGCGAGAGCGAGCGAGAGAAAGCAAAACATGCATGGCAAAGAAACACATCAGAAGTTACCTCTGAGGAAAGAGGAAGGAAAACAGAATTGGGGAGGGATACACAAGGGCTTCAAATTCTCCCTAATGTCTTTTTTTTTTTTTTTTTTCACGAGAGAGAAGGAAGAAGGAAGGTTCAAAAGAAAATATGGCCAAACACTAAGATTTTTTTATTAACACCTTTATTGGAGTATAATTGCTTTACAATGGTGTGTTAGTTTCTGCTTTATAACAAAGTGAATCAGTTATACATATACATATGTCCCCATATCTCCTCCCTATTGCGTCTCCCTCCGTCCCACCCTCCCTATCCCACCCTTCTAGGTGGTCACAAAGCACTGAGCTGATCTCCCTGTGCTATGCGGCTGCTTCCCACTAGCTATCTATTTTACGTTTGGTAGTGTATATATGTCCATGTCACTCTCTCACTTTGTCCCAGCTTACCCTTCCCCCTCCCTGTATGCTCAAGTCCATTCTCTAGTAGGTCAGCATCTTTATTCCCATCTTGCCCCTAGGTTCTTCTGACCTTTTTTTTTTTTTTTAGATTCCATATATATGTGTTAGCATATGGTATTCGTTTTTCTATTTCTGACTTACTTCACTCTCTATGACCGTCTCTAGGTCCATCCACCTCACTACAAATAACTCAGTTTCGTTTCTTTTAATGGTTGAGTAATATTCCATTGTATATATGTGCCACATCTTCTTTATCCATTCATCTGTCGATGCACACTTAGGTTGCTTCCATGGCCTGGCTATTGTAAACAGACCTGCAATGAACGCTGTGGTACATGACTCTTTTTGAATTATGGTTTTCTCAGGGTATATGCCCAGTAGTGGGATTGCAGGGTCGTATGGTAGTTCTATTTTTAGTTTCTAAAGGAACCTCCATACTGTTCTCCATAGTGTCTGTATCAATTTACATTCCCATCAACAGTGCAAGGGGGTTCCCTTTTCTCCACACCCTCTCCAGCATTTATTGTTTGTAGATTTTTTGATGATGGCCAATCTGATTGGTGTGAGATGGTATCTCATTTTGATTTTCATTTCTCTAATGATTAATGATGTTGAGCATTCTTTCATGTGTTTGTTGGCAATCTGTATATCTTCTTTGGAGAAATGTCTCTTTAGGTCTTCTGCCCATTTTTGGACTGGGTTGTTTGTTCTTTTGTGATATTGAGCTGCATGAGGCGTTTGTATGTTTTGGACATTAATCATTTGTCAGCTGCTTCGCTTGCACATATTTTCTCCCATGCTGAGGGTTGTCTTTTTGTCTTGTTTATGGTTTCCTTTGCTGTGCAAAAGCTGTGAACTTTTATTAGGTCCCATTTGTTTATTTTTGTTTTTATTTCCATTTCCCTAGGAGGTGGGTCAAAACGGATCTTGCTGTGATTTATGTCATAGAGTGTTCTGCCTGTGTTTTCCTCTAAGAGTTTGATGGTGTCTGGTATACATATAGGTCTTTAATCCAGTTTGAGTTTATTTTTGTGTATGGTGTTAGGGAGTGTTCTAATTTCATTCTTTTACATGTAGCTGTCCAGTTTTCCCAGCAGCACTTATTGAAGAGACTGTCTTTTCTCCACTGTGTATTCTTGCCTCCTTTATCAAACATAAGGTGACAATATGTGTGGGTTTACCTCTGGGCTTTCTATCCTGTTCCACTGATCTATATTTCTGTTTCTGTGCCAGTACCATACTGTCTTGATTACTGTAGCTATGTAATATAGTCTGAAGTCAGGGAGCCTGATTCCTCCAGCTCCGATTTTCTTTCTCAAGATTGCTTTGGCTATTCATTGCTATTTCTTCCAGGTTCAGGCTCAGAAGGTTGTTCACTTCTAAGAATTTATCCATTTCTTCCAGGTTGTCCATTTTATTGGCATAGAGTTGCTTGTAGTAATCTCTCATGATCCTTTGTATTTCTGCAGTGTCAGTTGTTACTTCTCCTTTTTCATTTCTAATTCTATTGAGTCTTCTCCCTTTTTTTCTTGGTAAGTCTGGCTAATGGTTTATCAATTTTGTTTATCTTCTCAAAGAACCAGCTTTTAGTTTTACTGATTTTTGCTATCGTTTCCTTCATTTCTGATCTGATTTTTATGATTTCTTTCCTTCTGCCAACTTTGGGTTTTTTTCTTTCTCTAATTGCTTTAGGTGTAAGGTGAGGTTGTTTATTTGAGATGTTTCTTGTTTCTTTTTTTTTTTTAATTTATTTATTTACTTTTGGCTGTGTTGGGTCTTCGTTTCTGTGCAAGGGCTTTCTCCAGTTGTGGCGAGCGGGGGCCACTCTTCATCACAGTGCGCGGGCCTCTGTCACGGCCTCTCCCGTAGCGGGGCACAGGCTCCAGACACGCAGGCTCAGTAGTTGTGGCTCACAGGCTTAGTTGCTCTGTGGCATGTGGGATCTTCCCAGACCAGGGCTCGAACCCGTGTCCCCTGCATCAGCAGGCTGACTCTCAACCACTGCACCACCAGGGAAGCCCTCTTGTTTCTTAAGGTAGGATTGTATTGCCATAAACTTCCCTCTTAGGACTGCTTTTGCTGCATCCTATAGGTTTTGGGTCATTGTGTTTTCATTGTCATTTGTTTCTAGGTATATTTTGATTTCCTCTTTGATTTCTTCAGTGATCTCTTGCTTATTAAGTAGCGTGTTGTTTAGCTTCCAGGTGTTTGTATTTCTTACAGATTTTTTCCTGTAATTGACATCTAGCCTCATAGTGTTGTGGTTGGAAAAGATACTTGATACGATTTCAATTTTCTTAAATTTACCAAGTCTTGATCTGTGACCCAAGATATGATCTATCCTGGAGAATGTTCCATGAGCGCTTGAGAAGAATGTGTATTCTGTTGTTTTTGGATAGAATGTCCTATAAATATCAATTAAGTCTATCTTCTTTAATGTATCATTTAAAGCTTGTGTTTCCTTATTTATTTTCATTTTGGATGACCTGTCCATTGGTGAAAGTGGGGTGTTAAAGTCCCCTACTATGATTGTGTTATTGTCGAGTTCCCCTTTTATGGCTGTTAGTATTTGTTCTTATGTACTGAGGTGCTCCTATGTTGGGTGCATAAATATTTACAATTGTTATATCTTCCTTTTGGATTGATCCCTTGATCATTATGTAGTGTCCTTCTTTGTCTCTTGTAATAGTCTTTATTTTAAAGTCTATTTTGTCTGATATGAGAATTGCTACTCCAGCTTTCTTCTGATTTCCATTTGCATGGAATATCTTTTTCCATCCCCTCACTTTCCGTCTGTATGTGTCCCTCGGTCTCAAGTGGGTCTCTTGTAGACAGCATATATACGGGTCTTGTTTTTGTATCCATTCCGCCAGTCTGTGTTTTCTGGTTGGAGCATTTAATCCATTTGCATTTAAGGTAATTATCGATATGTATGTTCCTCTTACCATTTTCTTAATTGTTTTGGGTTTATTATTGTAGGTCTTTTCCTTCTCTTGTGTTTCATGCCTAGAGAAGTTCCTTTAGCATTTGTTGTAAAGCTGGTTTGATGGTGCTGAATTCTCTTAGCTTTTGCTTGTCTGTAAAGCTTTTAATTTCTCTGTCAAATCTGAATGAGATCCTTGCTGGGTAGAGTAATCTTGGTTGTAGGTTTTTCTCCTTCATCACTTTAAGTATGTCCTGCCACTCCCTTCTGGCTTGCAGAGCTTCTGCTGAAAGATCAGCTGTTAAGCTTATGGGGATTCCCTTATGTGTGTTATTTGTTGAAACACTAAGATTTGACAAAGATGGATGGCAGAAATTCTATACTTTCTGTATGCTGGAACCATTTCATAATTAAGGGTGGAAAAACAAACAATAAAATATGAATAGACAAAAAAAGAAGCATTAATAACGATAGTCTTTTGTTTACAAGCAGCTCATGCAGCTCAATATTAAAACAACAAACAACCCAATCCAAAACTGGGCAGAAGACCTAAACAGACATTTCTCTAAAGAAGATATACAGACAGCCAACAAACACATGAAAGAATGCTCAACATCACTAATCATTAGAGAAATGCAAATCAAAACTACAATGAGGTATCACCTCACACCAGTCAGAATGGCCATCATCAAAAAAATCTACAAACAATAAATGCTGGAGAGGGTGTGGAGAAAAGGGAACCCTCTTGCACTGTCGGTGGGAATGTAAATTGATACAGCCACTATGGAGAACAGTATGGAGGGTCCTTAAGAAGCAAAAAATAGAACTACCATATGACCCAGCAATCCCACTACTGGGCATATACCCTGAGAAAACTATAAATCAAAAAGAGACACGTACCACAATGTTCATTGCAGCTCTATTTACAATAGCCAGGACATGGAATCAACCTAAGTGTCCACTGACAGATGAATGGATAAAGAAGATGTGGCACATATATACAATGGAATATTACTCAGCCATAAGAAGAAACGAAATTGAGTTATTTGTAGCGAGGTGGATGGACCTAAAGTCTGTCATACAGAGTGAAGTAAGTTAGAAAGAGAAAAACAAATATTGTATGGTAACACATATATATGGAATCTAAAAAAAAAAAAAAGTTATGAAGAACCTAGGGGTAGGACAGGAATAATGACACAGATGTAGAGAATGGACCTGAGGACATGGGGAGGGGGAAGGGTAAACTGGGACGAAGTGAGAGAGTGGCATGGACTAATACATACTACCAAATGTAAAATAGGTAGCTAGTGGGAAGCAGCTGCATAGCACAGGGAGATCAGCTCGGTGCTTTGTGACCACCTAGAGGGGTGGGATAGGGAGGGGGAGAGTGAGACACAAGAGGGAGGAGATATGGGGATATATGTATATGTATAGCTGATGCACTTTGTTATAAAGGAGAAACTAAGACACCATTGTAAAGCAATTATATTCCAATAAAGATGTTTTAAAAATAAATAATGATAGTGTTTTGGATTTTCTTTTTTTATTTGCTAAACTGTCTTTAATAAACATGTGCCGCTTTTATAACAAAAAATAAACATCATAAACGAAGAGAAAAAGAGAAAAGGAAAGAAGGGGGAAAACCCACCTTAAATACTAGAAAAAGTTATAACACTGATATAATAAATAACTATCATACACACGAGAGAGGATATAAGAGGTACAGGTGATCAGGTAAGGGAAAGAACATACTATACAAGGTGGGTGCATACACACGCAAAGTGAGTGCATGACTGTTTGGAATCAAAGAAGGCATAATGGAAGGGAGGCATTTGAACCTGAAAAGACAGAATTTCTTAAAATTTTAAACAAGTTACACATATATGCAAAAATATAAAACTTAAATGATACAGAAATAAGTACTCTTAACATATTAGTATGCTAACCTTACATACCTTTCTCAAGGTTTATGTGTTTGCATATTTCTCAAGGAATATACAAAAATACCTATATTTTTGTTAATAGTATACATATTGTCTGTGTGTATGTGTGTGTGTGTGTGTGGTACATACATTTTTGGAGGCAATTTGCCAGTATATATAGTATATAGTTTGTGTGTGTATGTGTATTTATATGTGTGTGCGTGTAAAATATAGTTTTAAATTTTAAATAAAACTAAATCTTAATAAACATTGCTATACAACTTAATTTTAAAAATCATCCTTCTATGTCAGTACACACATATCTACTGAGTGACTGTAATAATTACTGAATGATTGTAATATTTCATACCCCTGATATACTAGAATGTATTTCTCTGTGATAGACTATTACAAATAATGCTCAGCAAACACCATTGTACAACAGGATCAGTGTTTCTGTAAGACAGCTATATGAAAGAGAAATTTACCAGCAAATGGCCCTCCAAAAAGGTTCTACCAATTTCCACTTCTACAAAAGTGTACGAGAGCATGCCATTTTCTACCATTCTGGCCAATGTTGGGAATAATCAACACCATATTTTATGACTCTGATAGATATAAATAGTGTATTATTTTAATTCATTTTCCTGATCGCTAGTGAGACCACACAGAGTATCTGGACTTCAGAAATTGGGGGTAGGGGAATAAACATGATTGTAAAGAGAGGACCACAGAGAAATGAGAAAGTAAAAAGTATATTTGAAGACAAACAAATTATTTAATTTCATTAAAACACACCAGGAATCTTAAGATCATTTGAGTTTGAGGATGAGTTTGTGAAAGGAAAATACCAACTTAAGCATGCAACCAGACTTCTTTTCTTCATGTTCTAAGAGTACCCGGAAGGGTTTTTTTTAGTATAGTTAGTGACATGATTAGAAACCATGCTTCAGAAAATTAATTTAGGAACAGTGTGTAAACTTTCAGGGGGAGAAAAATCAGCAGGCAGGAGACTAATCATAGGCTAGAATTCAGGCCAGAGATAAGACAAAGTAGAGCAGAAGAATTCGAAAAGGAGAAGAGATGCATTAGAAACATATTATTTATGGAGCCCAAATCAAGAAAATTCGCAAGTTATTATATAAAAATGGAGTAATCATGTTGATGGTTAAAGGAAAAGTGCTTCCCAACCAACGTGATGCTGACTATTCTTAGTGAATAAAACTGTAAAGAAATGTGTACAAAAATAATACAATAGAAGGAAAATACAAATGCTATTGGTGAATCATCTCAATAACTCAACTCAAAATAAGGAAACACATTTCTTGGGTACCTGAGAGATCACTGCTTTCAATTCGCCGGAGATCTGAATCAGCCCAAAAGAGTTTGCCCAATCTGCTATCAAGAGCTAAAGCAATTGGTTTACTTAAGCCACTGAAAAAGAGGACCTCCCGTTCTGTTCCATCTAAAGCAGCTCGTTCAATTTTGGGAGATCTTTCCTGAAGATTGGTAAAATACATATACCTGAAGAGAAAGGAGGAAACTGTAAGTTTACCAAAGTAAGAAATCACACAAAATGAGAATATTGCTGTTGATTAAGACAAAAGGAAGTAAAATAATATTTTTAAATCTTATTTTAAATGTTTTAAAACATATTTTTTGAAGGTCATGGGATATATGAATTTCCATAATAGTAACAAAGGGTACACAGAAGTTCTTAGGGAGTTAACTTTAAGGAATTAATAAAACAAAGTGTTAGATACAGGCAGCCTTATGCTTTTGGAATAATACAATACAATAAATAAAAGAAAATAGCAGTAATCAGAGAGATCTGGACACAAAATTTTAACTTTCTTCTCTATTAGTCTATTTCATAACTGAAAATAAGTCATATATGAATCTTTTCTTATATTTAACTTCTATAGTTCATCTCTTTCCTGTAACTCCTTTGAAGTAAGCTACTTTCCCTGCTGAATTCCTTATCATTCATTCAGATTCAAGTAAGTATAATTTATTAAATGCAAAGCTCTATATTAAAGGAAAGGCATATTAGTTCTTATCATAAAAGAACCTAAAATCTAGTAGAAAACATAAGACTGAAAAACAATTAAGTATAAGGTAAATTGGTAAGGACTAAGTATAACTAGAGAGGTACAGACATAGAGCGGTGGGTATTTGAGAGAGGAGAATGTCACATCTGGCTGGGGGTGGGGCAGATCAAGGGAAACTTCACGGAGGATGTTACAGTTCAAACAGTCCTGGAGGTATGGGTAGAAATTAGAATTAAAGCAGTAGTGACTAAGGAAGGAAATTCTAGACAGTAAAATCAGAGAAAGCAAGAATATACATGGGCTGAAAAGGAAGGCTGATGAGGGTTTCAGATGCCACCTTAGTAACATACCCTTTTTCTGGGTTTACCACAATGGCTCGAGGTCTGTCTTGCTCGCCTTTTAACACCACTCCAATCGATCTCCCATCTAATCTTGTTACATTAATGACATTGGTGGCCTCGCAAGTCCAATAGATATAGCGGCTATAAATATCAATGCTGAGGTCATAGGGCTGTATTTCTAGGTTCTGATTCGGAACTGAGCTCACCACCACTGTAAAGCCCTAAGGGAGAAAAAAGAAACACACACAGAAAATTGGATTCCAAGCCAGATAGCTCCGAGGAGACCACTCACAATACTTATACTTCTGTGGTCACACACCTGAGAAGGAACTCTCGAGTCTCAAGCGACATTTCTTAGTTCCCTTTGATTATTACAACATAAAGCAGTAGAGCGAGCTGAGGCCATATGGTTGCTCTAAGAAGCTGATAGTGCACTGATCAGAAATGAGTGAGAAGGTGGCAGCTGTCCCTGTAAACCAGAGACAACTGCGGCTAGAACCACACTCTAGAAATAACTCTAAAGCAGTGGTGCTCAACCAGGGGCGATTCTGCATTTGCAAACGCCTCCACCAGGGGTACTGGCCAATGTCTGGAGACTTTTTTTTTTTTTTTTTTGCGGTACGCGGGCCTCTCACTGCTGTGGCCTCTCCTGTTGCGGAGCACAGGCTCCAGACGCGCAGGCTCAGCAGCCATGGCTCACGGGCCCAACCGCTCTGCGGCATGCGGGATCCTCCCCGGACCGGGGCAAGAACCGCGCCCCCTGCATCGTCAGGCGGACCCTCAACCACTGCGCCACCAGGGAAGCCCTGGAGCCATTTTTGATTGTCACGCCTATGAGATTGTAACTGGCTTCTAGTGGGGAGAGGCCAGGGATGCTGCTAAATATCCTATGACGTACACATCAGACCTCCACACAGAGAATTATCCAGCCAAAAACGTCAACAGTGTGGAAGTTGAGAAACTCTGCTCTAGAGACAATAGCAATTAGTCAGGGCTACAAACCACGTCTATCAGTCATGTCCTTCTCTAATCCTCAAATCTACCCCCCCCCAATTTTTTTTTAA
Source organism: Neophocaena asiaeorientalis asiaeorientalis (assembly GCF_003031525.2). Lineage (NCBI taxonomy): Eukaryota > Metazoa > Chordata > Mammalia > Artiodactyla > Phocoenidae > Neophocaena > Neophocaena asiaeorientalis. The sequence continues at coordinate 8,667,132 of NW_020176571.1, forward strand.
ACAAAGCCAAACAAAAAGACAGGCTCTGTTCATCTGTTTTATCTGAATAAACTATATTTTATTTACTCGGCATCTCTGAGGTAACACTCCTTAATAAGGCTCTCATTTATTTGCTATGTCCTCAGCTGTATGACAACAGCTATAATTTCTATCAACTAGTTATCAGCCTATTGGTCCTGGCCTACACCATGTAAAGTGCACCTGTAGTATACCGCTACAACTATACCCCTAAATGATCCTCGGCAGCCCTAAATACACTATCTCCTTGCTCTTGTCAGATAAGACATGAAAAATAAGTAATCTAATCTCCCTAAATTTTAATGCATTAAAAATGCAACTTAACATTACTGTTAAAAGGAAAATGACAAATAATTATTTATAGTAATCCTGGTCTAATACTGCTTGGACACAGAAAGAAAGCAAAGAATTATGGACAGTGGTATGTAAATCATGACTAGAATGTAAGCACAGATAAGACATGTTGATAATATTTTCATTCCTATCCCACAGTCACCAAATAATAGTTACCAAAACAAAAACAAAAAAAGATTAGACTGATGATAACATATCCTAGATGTAATTTTACTGAGACTGTGTTTTATGTTTCCCATCCTCTGAACCTTTTAAATAATAGTTAACTAGTAATAGAACTATTATTTACTGAGTGCCCAGTATGTGGTAATGGGCTATGTGCTTTTACATTCCTTTCAGCTAAAAAGTTCATAAGAATCCTAGTGAGTGACAAAGCTGAGATCAGAACCATGTGTGTATTTGATTTCAAAGTTTCCAACACTCCATGTAAATGGAATTAAAAAAAAAAAACTATATAAATGATACAGGTGGCACTGACAGTCATACTACTATATGAGCATAAGTTATTTTAATACAACACAATCTTCATTCTAATAGAATTATCAAACAATTGTTTACTCAAATATCATTAGGAGGGAAAAAAGCTGCTAGGTTCAGAATTTCAGTTTTACACACACACACACACACACACACACACACACACACACACACACACAAGCGGAGTCAAGACTTAAGTAAAATAGGATGGTTGGCTGGTCCAATTACTAGGCAGAAGAACTGGATTTTGAATGCAGCCCTGAATTACCTGGCTGCCATCTTCTTGTGCTTTTCGGATCATGTTTTGTCGTGAGTCAATCCAATAGAGTTGCTTGTCCAGTGGGTCATAGTCAATGGCCCGGACATTCCGAAGGCTGTGGATAGGAAGGATGATGTCAGGGCTCTGCTGTTCATCAATCACCATGCGGTTGATGGCGCTCTTTTGACTGAAGAGCAGGAAAGTAGTTGGAGCTTAAAGAAAGAAAAAAGCAAATAGGAAACACAGTTACCCTAAGTCTTGTATCACTCAAAGATTTGATCAGCCTGTTGTCTGTATCTCATACAAAACAGACATGTATGTTGAAAAGGTAAGGTTGAGATAAAACCCTTTGGAATGCCTCCAGAAACTCTCTTAGAGGTAACACTGATCGGCACTCTGGTTACCAAACCAGTTATGAATTTACCCCATGATAACAGCCAACTAGCCACTTTTTCTCTGTCTTGTCCACAGCGGTATCATAGGACACTTGATTTTAATGAAGCATTTAATAGAGATAGACAAAATTCTCCTGTCTGCCAAGTAAATAATCCTAACTCCTCCATAACCAATTCCTGTAGGTGGAAGGAAGCCTGGGTCTCCATAGGTCAAAGAAGAAACTTCAAGATTGGTTTTAGTCTCACTTCTCACACTGTTTAGTCACTTGACCTTAACTAAGGCCCTAAACCTCTCTGGGTCAAAATCTACTCAACTCTAAAATAAGGTCATAGCTATGTTGTCCTGCTCATTGAGTTGCTATAAAAATTTTACAACATATGTGTAAATACTTTAAAAACTGTAAGGCATTATGGCAATTATACCTCAACAAAAAATTGTAAGGCATTATGTAAATGTCAAGTAAAAATAACTACTGTTTATTATTATCAGTGGTAGCAGTAATAAACTTGGTATTAGTAGGAGTCAAACCAACCCTCACTGGTTGCAGATATAGGCTCAATATTTTGCACAGTGGGTTGCAAGGAGAGGGAGCCAGTAAAAAAAATAAAAAACACACTTAAGTTGATGCCCTAAATTTATGAAATGGGAAAATGCAACAGAGACAATATTTCCCTTTCCCAGGGACTAGGCCTCTGCATCTCTAATCTAGAAAAGGATAGCATCTGGCAGTGCTACCAAAAACTTCAAAGTCTAATAGCATTTTTTAAATCTTCATTTAAAATATATGTAAAAGTTCTGTAATTACACGTTGCTCAGTCACCACCTAAATCCAGGAGAATTTTGTCCTTCTCAGGGATATAAACATAAATGGCCAAGACAGAACTCCCTGCTTCATTGCCCCTTAAACCCCATTCTTCACAGCTCCATTATTTGTGGTTCCCTGGTTGACTTTACATTTACACCCAAATGTATACTGGCTTAAATCCCAAAGAAATTCACTGGTTCTCACAAAGAAACTTGGTATTCACAACACTGAAATTCGGCTTTGAGTTCCTCACTGGCTAAAAGTCCACACCTAGCTTGGAAGATTTAGAAAGTATTCCAATGATCCCACTAGAACTCTCCATTACCTGGAGTCCATAACATATTGATTTAACAACTTTCAGCAGTTTTAGTAGAAGCCATGCCCTAAGCAGTAAGAATACAGGTCACAACAGAGTAGTTAACAAGTTACCCATCTTTTTTTTTTTTTTTAAGAATTATTTTTTTGGCAGTACTACATTCTTGTAAATCAAGACAATAGAAAAAAAAAGTTCTAAATTTCCAACAAAATAAGCACCGCTTATACTAAGACACACAATGAAACTTAGAAGAAAGACCCCCCAGTTTTAGGTGTCAACTTTTCCTGCCTGGGAAATAATCAAAGATATATTTGGCTCCAAGTATGTTTCACTGGGTACTTTTTTTTTTTTGAGTCAAGTTTTAACCTTTAATAAGATTCCACGATTAGGTGTTCTAGAAATGTAGATTAAGACAAAGCCAAATATGGCTCCAAATAAATGCTTGTTTCAAAGTCTATGGATGACATTAATAATTACAACTGGCTCAATATTTCTAAGAGGAAGCTGATGTTTTGACTTATTTACAAAAGTGACAAAGAATATGCAATTTTGTAAGCCTAAATCCATCCTAATTTATGTAACCTCTAACCACCACTCCCTCATCTCCTGCAGAATGCTTTCAAAACTGTCCTATGAGGTTGTCTCTGTTTTGCATTCCCACAACGAAGACAGCCAGCCACACGCAAAAGTTGGAGGATGATGTAGGAGGAAGCTCTTCAGCTCTCCTTTGAAGACACAAGTGTTCACCCAAAGCTTAAAGAAAGGTATTACTCTGGTGTAAGAACAGCATAAATGACAAGGCCAAGCCCACCATGTCTGACTGTGCCATTTGTGCATTGTGCCAAAGGCACCAAGTAGGGACTGAAGTCCAGTCCACACTTCATTAGCCAAGTCAAGCACCTATGCAGCTGCATCTGCCCAGAGGAAACGTCTTTTCCCAATTTGCACAAAGGTTCCATAGAGGCCAACCACTTCAGTACTGAACAAGGGATTACACAATTTGGCCTCCTGTTTCCTCTCTGACTTAATTTCTATTCACTGTGTTCCAGAGACACTGGCCTCCTAGGTGTTCCTCTAATATGCCGGACACGCTTCCCCCTAGGGCCTCTGCATTTGCTATTCCCTTTTGCTTGACAGGTCTTCTCCCAGATATACAGCACAGCTCATTTCCTCACCTCCTTCAGTTCCGGACATAGTGTCACTTTTACAGTCAGGACTTCTCTCATGACCCTATTTAACACTGTGATCCTCTTACCCACCCTTTCTTGCTCTTAATTTTCTCCATAACACTCATCTCCATCTAACTCATGACAGAGTTTACTTATTTAGTTCATTATCTGTCCCACTCAAATGTAAGCTCCATGAGGGCAGGGATTAATGTCTATTTTATTCAGTGCTACATTCTTCACTGGCTCAAATGATGCCCAGTGTGGATCAGGTGTTCAGTAAATATTCATTGAAAGAATAATGAGTAAACAAATGAAGAAACAAGCATGAGATGATGATAACTAAGGACAGCCCTGTAGCCATGATTTTGAAAGTAAGGAAATAAAATTATTTCAGAAAACTGGGAAAGAAAAGAAACAAGCATTTATTTAGGAACTCCAAGATGTCACACATCATACCAGATGTCATCCAATCCCTCAAATTACTCCATTTGATAGGTGGGCAAACTCAGAACGGTTAAGTAATTTCTAAAGAAAGGCTCAGAAAGGTTAAGTAATTTTTCCCAGGTCACAAAGCTGCTGCTGAATGGAAGAGCACATGTTTTTCCAAATCCTGTCCTGCTTCTTCATTCTTCTATTTAACAATGATTTCTTGAATGACTACTATTTACCGAACACTGTTTTAGGCACCTAAGATACATCAGTGGAAAAACAGGAAAAAAAATGCTGCTTCATGGAGCTTATATCCCAGTAAACAGATAACAAGTAATAAGCATAATAAAGAGGCTATAATATATAAATAACAGAGTGTATAAATTATACAGTATATCAGAGAGTGATTAAGTGTCACAGGAAAAAGAAAAATGGCAGGTAAGGGGCACTGGCAATGTTAGATAGGGTGGAAGGATGACTTGCAATTTTAAATTGGGCAGATCAGGTCTCACTGTGGAGGTCACAATTAAGCAATGACTTGGAGGTGAAGTATATCCATGCAAGTATCTGCAGGAAGAACATTCCAAGTAGAGGAAATAAGCAGTATAACAGTCCTGAAGTAGGAGTAACTGGCATATTTGAAAACAGCAATGAGGCTGGTGCGGCTGCCATGGAGAGAGCAAGAGAGAGAATGGTAAAAGCTGAGGTTAAAGAAGCAAAGCGGGGGGGGTGTGCAAAATGTGGGGTACAGATCATGCAGGAACTTGTAGGCCATTATAAGAACTAGGTTTTCACTCTGTGTGAAATGGGAGGTTTTGAGCAGAGTAACAACATGATCTGATTTAGCTTTTGAAACACAGGTCTAGAAGTAAATTACACAATGTTAGAAAACTTTCTGAGGGCAAGTACTTTGTGTTAAACTTCTCTTGTAATCTGCTTTGGAATCTAACACATCTGTGCACAAATATTAAATAGTACTCATTATAAAAAGAACACGCAACAGGAAGCCTCTTGAAACACTGCCAATCATCTCAGAAAGAGCCAAAGACAGACATTAGAGACACTCAGCACTGATTTCTCAAAACCTTCACTCACCGACTAGCACACACTGGTAAAATCAGCCCAAACAATAATGACCTCAAAAGGTCTTTCCCTATTCTTCTGTCTCCATCACTTATTACTCCCATTTTCTCCTTCCAAAGTTAAACTTCTTAAAAAAGATGTCTACATAACACATACACTACCAGCCCTTCCTTTTCTCCATTCACTTGTTGATCTATTCCCATCTTTCACCATTACCTCCCTGAAATTACTTTTTTCAGGGTTACTAATAACCACCTCATCCAAATATCCAATGGATACTATTTTAGGCCTCACGTTACTCAACCTGTCAACGGCATTAACACATTTCTATTTTCAAACAATCTTCTCTCTTGTCTTCTGTGTCACTATCTTCTCCTGGTTCTCCTCTGGCCCTTCTCGCTGCTGCTTTTGTGTGTCCACTGCGAGCTTTCTCTCCTCAACCAGAGTTCCTGAGGTTACCAGACCCCTTCTTTTTGCCACACTAGAGTTTGCAAACTATGGCCCACAAGGTAAATCTGGCCTGCTGCCTGTTTTTATAATAAAGTTTATCAGAATTGAGCCACATTTTAAAAATGTAACATCTATGGCTGCTATCACACTGAAATGTTCAGAGCTGTATAGATGTGAGAGAGACTATAGGATTCACAAAGCCTAAATATTTACTCTCTGGCTCTTTAAAGAAAAAGTTTGCTGACCCCAGGTCTATACCTTCTCCCTAAGTACCTATTTTAAATACATGCTGGCATTTCTAAAATTAATACCTCTAACATCTCCCTGAGCTATGGATTCTTCTATACAATTTCTTTCTTTCTTTCTTTCTTTCTTTTCCTTCCTTCCTTCCTTTCCTTTCCTTTCTTTTCTTTCCTTTCTTCCTCCCTCCCTCCCTCCCTCCCTCCCTTCCTTCCTATCTTCCTATCTATCGATCTAACTATGGCTGCATTGGGTCTCTGTTGATCGACTGATCTATGTATCTCTGGCTGCGTTGGGTCTCTGTTGATCTATCTATCTGTCTATCTGTCTATCTATCTATCTATCTATCTAAGGCTGCGATGGGTCTCCGTTGCTGCACATGGGCTTTCTCTAGTTGCAGTGAGTGAGGGCTACTGTTCGTTGCAGTGCGCAGGCTTCTCATTGCGGTGGCCTATCTTGTTGCAGAGCACGGGCTTTAGGCACGCGGGCTCTAGAGCACAGGCTCAGTAGTTGTGGCTCACGGGCTTAGTTGCTCCACGGCATGTGGGATCTTCCCGGACCAGGGCTCGAACCCATGTCCCCTGCATTGGCAGGCGGATTCTTAACCACTGCACCACCAGGGAAGTCCCTACAATTACCTATTTAATAGTTCTATTTCCCATAGGAAAATCAATACAAACCTAAAATTATTTTTTAATTCTTTTTGAAAACGAATCCTCCCCATTTACTATCTACTTAACTGCTCACACCAAAAATCTACGAGTCATCCTTGCTTCCTCCCTCTTATTCTTCCTCATATACAACTCATTAACAAGTTCTGTTCATTCTAGTTTCAAAATATACCTTGAACCCATCAACGTCTCTCCATCACGACGGCCACCAGCCCCGTCTAAGTCGACCTGCATTATCACAAGAGTCTGACTGCCCTGCAACCACTTAATTTTCCTCCTCAAATCCATTCTCCACAGCAATCAAATCATGTTATTATATCTTATTCAATTTTCATAGCAACCCTACAAGTTAATTACTATTATTATTCCCATTGTACAAATGAGAAAAAATAAGGCTTAAAAAGTGTATGTGACTTGTTTTGGTAAAACACAAAACTTACATGTGACAGAGATGCCAAATCATTAAACTATAAACTGATGTTCTTTCTTTTTCAGAACTGAAGTCTTGTGTCAGAACAGACTAGATCCTTTCCTATGTGACCTCCTATACTTTCAGGCACAGAATAAGGTAATTTCAATAGTTCACTATATCCAATATCCTACAGCAATTCTGTTACCTTCTAACTTAGTGAACCATACCCTACTTCTCTCCCACGAATCTACTTTTTCTGATCTATTTATCATATCTACCAATTTGTTCTTGTCTATCCACCAAGCCATGGGCGTTCACGCACACCTGAATCATAAATCAGGACTCCCCAAGCCAACGATCTTTTGTGGCACACTGTGTTTTGGTGTTCTTAGCACTGTATGTGTGTGTCTCTGTGTGCATGTGAATCTGAGAAGAGCTGGTAACATCAGCTAGAAGTAAGTGGCGACCACTCACTATGTTCAGAGCATGTGCTCTCTAGTTTTCCTTCCCCATCTATTTACTGTTTCATACTGAGCTAAATTTACTTATAGCATTTTCTGCCTGGCCTCTTACACACTTAAATTCTTCATCTTTAGCCTATTCTATGAACTTCAAAGGACAAGGAGATTGTATTTTGTAGATTCTCTTTGTTGTACTGTTTGTACTGTTCTTCCCTTCCTTTATCATGAATAAGTATGTATAGCACACATATGTGCTGTCTGCCAAAGAAGCTATGCACATTTTTCAATACATATTTAATCCCCAAGGATAAAACACTTACTTTTTCTATAGTATCAATTTTTCCATAACATCAACTAGTTAGCACCAAACAAATAAAAGTAACAAAAACTTGCATTTTTCCACATTTAGTCCTTCCCTTTTATTAAACAAATGATCAACTCTGGACCTCTACAACTTTTTACTCTAGAAAGAACATGAACTACAGTGTTTTCAAAATCCTGCTTTCTCCGCTAATTATAGATTGCTTTGGCGGGGGGAAATGCAGCTTACCACTACAAGTCCTGTTGTCAGCATTAAGAGAGTAGTGGGCAGGGCATCCACAAACAAAACCTCCAACTGGCACTGCCAAGCAGAGGTGGGAGCAGTGCCCATTGCTGGAAGCACACTCATTCCACCCTGCCTGCCGAGAGGAGTGAAACACGAGGATGTCCATCACATAATCCAAATGGCCCTGAATGATGGTGCGGTTTTGGCCACTGGTTTTGTTGGCACGCTCGATGCTGCGTCGGCTCCAGTCCGTCCAGTAGATGTAATCTTGGTACTGAGTTAAGCCAAAAGGATGAGGCAAGTCATCTGCTATAACCTCACGGTTGAGTCCTGTTTTCAGAAAGGCAATAGAAAGGGGAGAAGCAGAGAGATGAAATATGTGAGAATGTAAGAGTCTTATTGGCAAAAATAAAATAAAATGTTAACATATAAAACATTACTTTTGTAAGCAATTTAAAACAGAAGGATTCCTTTAAAAGCAATTCTTAAACCAGACTGGTCCTCTGAAATCAACCCACCTGCAGTCTGACCCCATGCCTCAAACTAATATTCTTGCTACAAATCACTGAGTTTTTTTAAACTCCTGTAAATGGTCTATTTTGATTGTGGTCTTATTTTCCCTCCATAAAGGTCTATAGTTCAACTATTTTTCCTTCCAAAAAAGGATGAAAATGCATATATTGTATTTTACCGGTACAAAAAGTCACTTCAGGAATACCCAGGGTGTTATAAATTCCATTATAAGCCCAATAGTAATGAAATTTCCACATATTAAAGAGATATGAATCCAAGTACCTGGGCCACTATTAATAAATAGGATACAGTGTGAGACAGAGGAAGAACCTAGACATTCATATGAAGTTTTATTAATAGTATCTAACCTATGGTAAACAGCAGCCATTGACTTCTGCACAGAAAGGATTACATACTATCTGTCTGAACAAAAAGGAGTACAGCTTACCAAGCATATTTGAAGATTCTATTAAGTTGGTGTCCAGGTCTGTCCAATAAAGCCTCCTTTTAGCATAATCAATAGTTAGGCCATTTGCTCGCCCCACATTTGGAACTAATGTAGTACGTTCACTTCCATCCATGGCAGCTCTGTCTATCTTAGGCTTTCCACCCCATTCAGTCCAATACATAAATCTAAATTCAAAACAGTGGATACTTAACATTACATTTTTGACTATTTGGGAGAAAGGATCATATTCATGCACAGTAACTAAATGAATTTAAAGAAAATATACATTAAGTCAAGGAAATTGGTAAACCAAAATCATAGCTATAATTTTTTTCAAGAATACTGGCAGCCTCAACTAAATATTTTTTCTCATATCCTAAAAAGGAAGTGAGTCAGCTTTCCTTAGTCTTTCCAATGAATTTGTTCCATCCAAAACCTAGGAACTGGAAACAAACCAATGATTTCCTTATTGCAGCATTCCATTTATAAAACTAATATTCAAGAAGTTAGCAAAGAATTAAAGCTCTGGTCTCAGAACCTGATTCACTTCAGAACAAAATATATGCATTTCTGAATACAAGTAATTCGAATTTTTAAACTTCTTTTCAATTTGTGTCATCAACTCTCCCCCAAACTAAGTTGCAGCAGTACATCAAGGGTAAAAATTAATAGCCTTTAACTGAAATTTAAAAGCAAAGTTTGAAAATGTATTTGGTCACATGGTCCAAGGTAACACACTGCGACGTGTAAGAGCAACGAACCACCCCTTAATGTGTCAGCTGGTCACTGAACACTATTACTACAACCCCTGTGAAATTTTAGAACACTCTTTTGCTTTTGTTGTACTCTTTTGAGTTCTCCACCTTAACCTTAGAGCAGCTCAACAGTATAGGTTTTTTACATATGAGGAGGCCAAGGCACTAAAAGTGTGACTGATTTGTCTAATGTCTTCAAGCCAGTCATATGGCAGCGCTAGAACTAGAAGCTAATCCTTAGCCAAATGCCCTTTCGGCTGAACGAGTAGTGCTAGTTTCAAGACGCTCTGAATACTGGGAGTAGGAATGTTCTCCACATGCCAGGTCTCATCAAATACCCATGGGAGATATTCACTCATCAGCCTGTTAGCTGATGGTTGATTTGGTAGCAATGTATGAACATGGTTTTCTGAAAACTGAAGTTGTCTCGGTCTTTGTTTGCATTTGTACTTGTCAGCTGACAGGCACGTGCACACCCCGAGAGCCCAAGAGAAAACAACTGTGGGAGAAATTTCACAGTTGCCAGCAGCCACATAAACTAGAGTACTTCGTCCCAACTACTAAATATCTGTCTGGTAACTAATGTTTAGAATAAAAATCACCATAACCCAATCACAACATGTCAGCACAGAGGGGGTGCTTTCAGTATGACCTTCTTAGCCACATGGCTAACAAGCTAACCATGGAACTGACTGATTCAGGGAAACTATTTTTCATTACGGCTATAGTAAATATGTTTGTATGTTCACACTGTTAACTTCTGCTTTTTAAAATGGAGTTATTCTTCACATTTCAGATTTCTTAGATGCCGGCTTTTTAAAACTTGCTAAATCATGTAAGAAGGATCATCTACCGTTGAAAAACACATCACGTTGTAAAAAAAATAGTTTATCAGAAAGTTCACTGTTTAATATCAAAGTTTCCCCAAGTTTATAATAATAATCAAACTAATTGTCCATTTTTGAATTAACAAACATTCTAGAATGGAGCTTGTAAAATGCAGTTATTTCCTAGCACACATTATTTCAGTGGGTTTACTTTCATAGGTTTGGAATCTGGTGTAACTTGGGAGAGAGTGCAAGCAAATACAGACTTGATGACACCTTTAAAAAGGCTGTCTACTTAGTATATGAGTACGATCATTAATATTTAATTATTAATCCATTTCACTTTTGTTTTTTTTTTTTTTGCGGTACGTGGGCCTCTCACTGTTGTGGCCTCTCCTGTTGCGGAGCACAGGCTCCGGATGCACAGCCTCAGCAGCCATGGCTCACGGGCCCAGCCGCTCCGCGGCATGTGGGATCTTCCTGGACCGGGGCACAAACCCGCGCCCCCTGCATCGGCAGGCGGACTCCCAACCACTGCGCCACCAGGGAAGCCCTCACTAATCTTTTTCACCCAATGTTAATGATGACAAAAGTCAAATTTAGCTAATAATTATTAATTCTAAATCAGTGAAATCTCAACTAATGGTTTTAAGATAAAGCCTGTCTATGGTTGACTTGTCAAATTCCTAATAAGCATTATTTAAGACATCAAGAATATAATCCATAACTTGGCCATGAACAATGCAGTTGCAAAGAATGCGTACAAAAAGCTGTTTACCCTTCAGCGGGGTCCAATGCAAGAGCTCTGGGACTATCTAGGTCTTTCCACACCAAAACTTGTCGGTGCTGCCCGTCCAACTTTGATACCTCAATTCGATTTGTTCCTGTGTCTGCCCAGTACAAGTTCTTCCCAAGCCAGTCTACTGCCATGCCTTCTGGATAATCTAAGCCAAATTCTACCACATGTTCCAGTGCACTGCCATTCATAAAGGCTCTGCTGATGGTCTGCAAAAATAAGATTAACAAAAAAGTCACAGGGCTTAAGTACAAAACACCATCCAGAAGGAATGTATGGTTTGGTTTTCGTTGGGTGGGAGGATCCAGAAGAGCCAGAGGCATAGTTTCTCAATACAATTCACATATTTTATAAGCAAAGAAAAAAAATGATGTCAATCTCTAATAAATGCAACTGTGACCTCAAGTTTTATTGCCAATTCAGGGAGAAAGTTTTGAAATTTTTAAGGACCAGAAATTTATTCTAGTAGAACAGTGGAATGACTATTCTTGTAAAATTTATTAGTAATCAAGTGAAAAAGACGTGACCAGAATGTTGTAGACTTTTAACTGGTAGTCAGCTTCCTGAGGGTACTTGAGAGTAGGCCATGTCACCGTGTCAACTGAAGATCTCAACAACCTTATATTGATACCTTATAGAAGTGCATGTGACTATTATCATACCATTACCACTGTAGCTTTGAATCCCCTAAAAATTAAAACCATCATAATTCAAGCTATTAATAATAGCTGTTACTTTGTGGCAAGTACTATCCTAAGTACTTTGTGTACATATATTTTCTGATTTAATCCTTACAACAGCCCTGCAAGATAGACATTATCGCTATTTTCAAGATGAGGAAACTTACAAGCCCACACAATAAAAGCCAAGATAAAGCATTTATTCACTCATTTAACAGATTTTACTGAACACCATTAGAATCCAACTCTGGGTCTAACATTCCATGGTTTTTGCACATGAGACAAAATTTTACACAAGTTATCTAAAACAATCTGGAAGAAGGAAAGCTTATTCTCCAGATTTTCCGGTTAAGAGCTCCTCCTTATTGACTCAATGTGCTTTTCAATATTTATTCTGGGGGAAAAAAAAAGGTATGCTATAACTCATAATTGCCATTTTCTACCTCAGTCAGGCGCCCCAAAATTTTTTTTAATAAATTTAGAGTCAAGTCTCTACAAGCCATTTATATGAAGCATACAATTGCTTACTCTCTAACTGAAGAAAATGTCACTCATTAAATTCAAACAGAACAAAGTAGAGGAAGATTATGTCTTGCAGATTTAGAACACTCAAGCAAAGTATCTTGCACTAAAACATACTTAATAAAAAATACTGAATGGGCCTTTCCCTCGACTTCCTTTAAAAAGTTAAGTGTTTTTGTAGAACTCTGCCTATTAAGTAATGAGGAAAGTTGATAATAGCACGAAGAGTCAGAAATCCTAGATGCTCTCCCTTTTAGCCCCCAGTTTTAATATTTCAGTTCTTTTGCTAACCTTGAGTGATATGTCAGTCCAGTAAATTCGGTTGTCTGTCACATCAAAATCCAAAGCAGAAGCTTCTTTGACACCAGTGAGCGGGATGGCCACGTTATTATTGTTAGTTTCCAAAGAAATTCTCCTGATATCTGCTCTCCGTGAAAACAAAAGGAAAGCCTCTGGGACAATGCAGGTCTTCATGTCACTGATGAGTTCAAAGCCAATGGGGCAGGCACAGCGAAGGCCCTGAGGTCTATAGAGGCAGAGATGGCTACATCCCCCATTCTCCTCAGCGCAGGGGTTGGAACCTAAAATTATAAAAGGGCACAGAAGGACACACGCATTGATACAATCAACACATTTTCCATTTAAAGTGACTAAGCATTTGTTTCACAAAGACCAAGGATTATATTTGCTCTCAAATCTAGAGTTTCAGCTGTAATCTCATAGACATGCACTGTGAGGGTTAATAGGGAATAAAAGGCCAGGCACAGTTGTGCAGGCCTATAGTCCCAGCTACTCAGAAGCAGGATGGCTTGAGCCCAAGAGTTTTGATCGGTAATGCTCTATGCTGATTGGGTATCCGATTAAGTTGGCATCAGTATGGTGACCTCCCAGGAGTGGGGACTACCAGGTTGCCTAAGGAGTGCTGAACTGGCCCAGGTTGAAAACGGAGCAGGTCAAAACTCTTGTGCTGATCAACTGGGAACAGAGGTATGACAAAAATACTTTCCTTTGTACCCACAGTAAACTTTAAGTAAACTATATTATTCATACAGTAGAAATTCTTTTCATGAAGGGGTGTGTGTGTGTGTTAAGTTTAGCCCTTCAATTCAAACTATGTAGGCAGAGGACTAAGCCAACATTTAAAAGGTTATTCCTACCAATCAATCTGATAACTTAAAGTTCTCATTTGTTTTTGGATAAACAACTTTAAAGAAAGTTCTTGATTCCAAAATTATTCATGGACCATCTACATGGTGCCCAGCACTAGGTCATCCCCAAATATCACTGAACTTGGTGATATGCTGAAAATATGTTTGGAGGTTTCAGGAACCAAAAGAAGAAAGTGATTTGGAGTATTTTCCCTGGGACATTTATTTAATTTCTCTGGTTCTTACATTTAGGGTTTGACAGTAGGGAGGTGGAAGGAAATGGAATGATAGTCCCTGAGAAAGAAGATAATTGTCTAAAAGCTGTTCACTGTCTTCCTTAGCCACTATAAGACACCATGGGATATGATGTAAAAGGTATCAGACTTTGAGAAAAACGTACTTGTACCACAAAGAATTTATGTATATCCCCTCAAAACATCAACAGTTTACACTGCTGACTTTACAAGCTGCTGACTGTCTCTATCTTTTCTCATTCCTCGTTCAATCTCTAAGAGAACTGTGGAATTACTTACCAATGATTCGATGAACATTTGTGGCCTTCAGGCCCATGAGGTCAGGGAGCTGGTCTATGATGATTTCCCGCTCTGCACTTCGTTTGTGTACTCTTTCGATGCTACGCCTCTGCCAGTCGGTCCAGTAAACATAGTCACCCAACAAAGTAAACCCAAATATGTGGGGAATTTTGTCTTCCACTAGCACTCGTCTCCCAGTCCCATCGGTATTCATAACCTTCAAGTTTAAGTTTAAAGAGAAGGAAGAGGAAAAGATGTGTACTTATTCTTCAAACGTACGTAAAAATGACAAAACCAACTACGCCTACATCAAAATCCAAGTGTCATCTTAAGTTACTCCTGTTCCAATGCTTTCACAAAGTGACAACATGTTGATTGAATGAGAAGGATTTCGAAGACTCAATGTGGGCTCATATTTTACCTCTATCTCCCCAGTCTTTTATTACCCTTCCTTCTAAAAATTCCGGCAACACTACATTTAGTAGGCGCCTCCTCTACTAAATGACTGTGTAAAAATTCAAAGTACAATATTATCGCCTTAAGTTTGCTTGTACATCTGTTTTCAAACTGTAGTGCACCTTTGCACATATTATTTTATTACGTATTGTGTTTTATAACATATTTTATTTTATCCTGAGAGTTTTGCCTGTTTGACATCTAACGAAACTAAGATTCTAATAAGGTTACACAGCTTGTAACCTGAGCTGATGTCTTTTTTAGAACTCCTTCTATTTAGTGTATTTTTTATTTCATTGTTTTTGTTTAAAAAAAAACAACACTCTAGATACTCTCTCTGCAACTAAATTTCAAGTAACTAGGATGTGTCAGCTCTTTCCAACTACCCTACAGCACAGCGGTCCCCAACCTTTCTGGCACCGGGGACCAGTTTCGTGGAAGACAATTTTTCCACGGACTGGGTGGAGGAGGATGGTTTCAGCATGATTCAAGCACATTACATTTATTGTGCTCTTTATTTCTATTACTATTACATTGTAATATAATATGAAATATATAATGAAATAATTATACAGCTCACCATAATGCAGAATCAGTGGGAGCCCTGAGCTCGTTTTCACTTGCCACTCACTGACAGCGTTTTGATATGAGTCTGCAAGCAACTGATTTATTATGGTCTCTGTGCAGTCAAACCTCTCTGCTAATCTGTATTTGCGACCTAGAGCCCTCACATGTGCAGTTCACAGTAGGGTTCGCGCTCCTATGAGAATCTAATGCCGCCGCTGATCTGACAGGAGGCGGAGCTCAGGCAGTAATGCGACCAATGGGGAGCAGCTGTAAATACAGATGGAGCTTCGCTCGGCTCACCTCCTACTGTGCAACCCGGTTCCTAACAGACCACGGACCACTCTTGGTCTATGGCCCGGGGTTGGGGACCCCTGCTATAGCAACATTATTAAATTCGTTCTGACATTTTCATTGTAAACATCAGCAATTTCCCTAGGCGTCTTATCTGTCTCTGACATTGCAGAAACATGTACTAATCTTCTGTTCTAAAAGACAGAGGAAGTATTCTAAAGCACCAACTTCCAAGTCCTCATCTGAGAACATTTCTATCATTTAAAGTGGCCTGTGTACCAGGCAAATCAGCCTTCAAAAATGTTATTCTGTTACTAATAACATGTACATGCAAACACCCACCTAAAAAGAAGTATCAGGCATAATCTTATACAAGTGTTAGTTTTTTATTTATAAATTATATTCCATGTAAGTTAATACTGTGATGCCTAGATGGAATGACAAGCAAATATCTTTATCTCTCCTCTCTAAAAATTTTAAAACACTTGCTGACCTTCCCCAAACATCCAAACCTTGGAAACAAAATACTTAAAAATTGAGCAAAATTGTGCCATATTCTTGTATCTTCACTTGCAAATATCAATAAATATTTGATTTATATCTGATGGAAGAGAGATTATATTAGTTGGATGTTTATCTGTTCATATTAGATACAAGAGGACTTCTATTAAGCCAACCGAATAAATCTATATTTAAATATAATGTTTTTTAAAAGTCAAAAACATAGTTAAAAAGAATTAAATACTACTCCAACTCCTAACATTACACACTTTTTAGAGTTAATAATTTCTGCTTGAGACATGAGTTTAGATTTTTTACATTCACATTTTCTTGCAACAGACCATTCCTGGATATATTTTATGATGTCTATGGTTTATCTTAAAATTACTTTGGTGTTTAAGAGTAAAATGACTAAGCAGAGAAAAAGGGTTGATAATCTGTTTTCATATATAACTAGGATATAATCTCTAGAATAGCAGGAACCTAATTCATCTATTTATGTCTTTCACAGCTACTATTAAAGAGCCTGGCAGAGAACTCAATAAATATTTGTTAAATAATTTTTAAAAGGAGGGACTTCCCTGGTGGCGCAGTGGCTAAGAATCCGCCTGCCAATGCAGGGGACATGGGTTCGAGCCCTGGTCCGGGAAGATCCCACATGCCGCGGAGCAACTAAGCCTGTGCGCCACAACTACTGAGCCTGCGCTCTAGAGACCGCAAGCCACAACTACTGAGCCCGTGTGCCTAGAGCCCGTGCTCTGCAAGAAGAGAAGCCACCGCAATGAGAAGCTCGTGCACCGCAATGCAGCACAGCCCCCGCTCGCCACAACTAGAGAAAGCCCGCGCGCAGCAACGAAGACCCAACGCAGCCAAAAATAAATAAATAAATAAATTTATTTAAAAAAACAAAAAAACTTTAAAAGGAGACAGGTTTCCTAAGACCTACGACAGTCAAGAAACCTTAGTAAAAATGGAAATAAAAATTTATATAACAGTTCTTATCCTCAGATCCTAGCTTAGCCATGTGAATGAATGAAAGGTATTCTTGCCCAAATTTTAAATCCATGTGAAAATGCATACTACTGCCTACTTTTAGAGAATGGATACCTTCCTGATCCCTCCTAAAAGCAGAGCTCCAAGAAAGAATTTCTGGCCCCATTTTATTACTGCCTGGAAACTCTGATCAGAGTAAAAATTTTTCCTTTATTAGACATAATTTAGAATAGTCATTATTTTAGGTGGGAGAAGCTTATTTTAAAACTCTGTCCTTTTGCCTCCACCCTAATATGGAGATTCTCTCTTGACTCTGGTATCTTCCTCTACCCTCCTTGCAAGAATTTCCTCCCAATACTATGTCCTTCCTTCCCAGGATCTCCAATTTCTCCCTCTCCATAAGGTCCTTCTTTTCTGCCTTTAACACAGTTTCCACCACTTTAGAGAGACACTGTTTAAAAGCTGAATGATTCTGTTTTTGCTGCCATGTTCTCTGAATGATCTGTAGCTGCTGCCTCCACCCCTTACCATTCATTCCCTTACCTCCCTACAACTGGCTGACAATCCGTGACTCGGCTCAAATGACTACTGAAAATGATCAGTGACTACTTTTCTATTCTTCTCTGCTCTTGTGCTCTTCTGCACAATCTGCTTTCTATCTCTTCATCTCCCTGGTTCCTCTCTCCTTTTTCAAACCTGGCTGGATATGTTCCAAGATTTCCTGAGTTGTTCTCTGTATATAAAACACCTTTCAACAGGCCCATCGAGTCTTAAGGCTTTAATATTACCTTAGGCAGAAAAATTACAAATATGTAAAGTTCTAGTCTAAAGTCTCATCAGTTTCTACTGCAATATTTCCCACTGCATCTACCAGAAAATGTACTGCTACTTCATCTAAAATGTCATATACTTAACAGGAAACCTATCTTCTCCATTAGGGGGAGGAGTTCATCATCCTATCAGAGAGCATCTAACACAGAGTGCTAAACATTCTGTATTACAGAACTCTAAAATAATACGTTCTTACAAGCGTATGGTATAGTAAAACGTGTCTGCTTTTACCTTATTCCTCATTTCAGTATTATCTTAAATCAATTATTATCTTACGTTTAATAAACGAATACTAATTTTGCTGATTACTATGCTCCAATATTGGCCTTCCTATTAAAATGTATTTGCTGATCTAAAAGCATACACTAGTGACCTAATACTGAACTTCTTTTTAAAAATAAAATCTAAATTTCTACTTCAAAAATATTACAGGATCAACCAACTCTCCTCTTTCAGTTATGTGTCCTGCAACATTCTTGTTTGTTCATTTTGAGAAATTAACAACTTAAACAAAGATAGCTTATTAGCTATGAATTTAGATAATGGGCAAAGAATGAAACTGAAAACCACAGTGAGAAAAATAACAAAAAGATAATTCCGAAAGATTCTTCTGGTTTACACAACTCAGCATTTTCTTATTTAGCATTTATTCTTCATTCTTCTGCTCTCTAAAAATCTCTTATGATTAGCAAACAATACTCTGGCAGAATTAGACAGATTTGGATTTTAAATATATCACTAGATACCCTTAAGGAAATTTCTCACATGTAAAATAGGGAGAGAGCACTTACATTACTGAATTACTTAAGAATTAAAGAAAAGAATGTTTACTTATATAGCACAGTATCAGATTAATAGATGCTCAGTTAAATGCTGGTTCTTGCCCTTTATTGTTTTAGTAAAATGCTTTAGTCCCTAAAAGTAAACAGCTATACTTAAATGGCTATATTTAATTAATTTAGCAAAATATAGTGCTTCAAAATAAAAATTAATACATAAATATAAAAGGATATGTGGAAGTAAAAGATCAAACAACCACACAGTTTTAAGCTGAATAAAAACAGCACAGACTTTTCTGTATCCTTGCAACTAGTGGAAAACTGCAGGGCTGCAGCCTTATTCCCATTTCCAACCCCCATTTTTATTGTTTGCTTATGCTACTTAGATGCACGGTAACTACAACAGTAAACAAAATGGAGCAGTTTGACAATTTGATTGGAATATACTTTCTGCTGCTCCACCAGACCCTCAACTCCACTCCCCACCCCAAATCAAACAACATTAATAAACATATCTACTAAATGCAAATCACATGAAAAGCATGATGAATGCTAAGAAGTTTACAACAGGGCCTCTTCTAGCTAAGGGATTACAATCTGGTTGAGGAAGTAAACTATATTTACATTAAAACCATAAACATACACCCTTCTCTGGCGTACAGCTAATCAGGAAAAACTTTAGGAAGGAGCAGGAGTTCAAATCCACCTTCAAGAATTAGAAGAATTTGGACAAAGAAAAAGAGAAAATGATTTTTCAGAATAAAAGAAGTAACACATGTTAAGACACAGTCATGAATGTCTTGTTTGACTGACTTTGAAAGAGTCGCTGTGAGGTAGAAAGAATACAAAAGGGACTCAGAGAGACAACACCCTATAGGAGGTATGAAATTCCAGGTAAGAAAAACTATAGAAAACAAGAAACTTCTGAAAGCACTTTAAGGAGAAGTGACATAACAAAGCTGTATTTCAGGTAGACCTCATTTACCTCTATTACTGCATCCCGATTGTGCTTAAGACAAATATCTTAAATATAGAATTACGGTTAATAAAATATTTTCAATTTCTATGGGATGATAACAGAGGTCCAAAAATCCCCTTTCTGAAAGTCTTTGGGGCTAGCTCCATTTTAGAATTTGGACTTCTCTGAAATACCGAAAGGCTAACACAAGGCACATGGCGTATCACCTCTACCTGGGTCCAGGGCAGCACGTCATTGCCAAGCACGATAATATTTTTCCAGCAAGACATATACATATTCCCACAAAGGGGGATAAATAGGGACTACAATTAGTCTTACACCGCTTCAAGTCAGACGCTTTTTTTTTAAAGTGTTTTTGATGTGGACCATTTTTAAAGTCTTTATTGAATTTGTTACAATACTGCTTCCATTTTGTGTTTTGGTTTTCTTGGGCTCCCCCACCAGGGATGGAACCCGCATCCACTGCCTGGACCGCCAGGGAAGTCCCTCAAGCCAGACTCTCTACCAACTGAATTAATAAAAATAACTTTCGGTTTCAAGAGCTTTTTGGATTTCAGAATTGCACATAAAGGATTGTAGGTTAGGAATGCTTTGGTGATCTTCACTCTGGTCCCCTGACAAAACTGGGGCTTGGATCAGTGTTAATGCTGATCTAAGTGCAAGCAAGGGTCTCAGGAAGAAGAAAAACAAGCAAAGGACATGTTAAAAAGATAAGGTAATTTTTAGCAACATCTGGCAAATCAACAACAAATGACAATGAAGGTCTTAAGATCTTTAGAATAGCACAGAGTCCAAGAACTCAAATATAGTTCCCGAAAAGCCACAGCTAAGGATTTTGTAGCTTTGCACACTAGAGTAGTAGTCCCTTCCAGCTAGCTATTCCTTGTTCTCTCACTTTAAAGGCAAAAACTAAAAGTGTTTTTTTGTGGGTTTTTTTGGGGTGGGTGGGTAGCAGAGTAAATAAAGTACACACTAAAGCTAGATATAGCACATCTATTTCACATTAAACAATGTAATTAAGATATGCTAAGATACTTTAAATGTAAGTTTGTAACCACACTGCTTCCCTTAATTCCCTATCTTCCCATTCTTGACTGTTGTAGTAGCTTTTTACAACAGGGTTGGGTCTAGAACAGTGCTGGCCAAAAGAAATACAAGTTACAAATGTGAGTCATGTGTGTAATTTAAAATTTTCTAGGAGCCAGATTTTCTTAAAGTTTTTTAAAAAAACAGGTAAAGGAAATTTTAATAATATATTTAATCTATTCATATATATCCAAAATATTTTATTTCAACATGTAACCACTCTTTAAAAATTTATTAGCGAGACTTTATGTTTTTTCTTACTAGGTCTTCTTAGTATGCATTTTACACTTCAAGCATCTCAGTTCAGAGCAGCCACATTATAGGTGCTCCATAGCCATATGTGGTTACTGGCTACCCTAGTGGACTGTGCAGGATTAGAATTTCATGGTGGTGACTATACAGCCCACAACAAAGTTAATTTACTCCTGTTTTAGATTAGACCCCTGTCCCCCCTCAAACCTGCCACCTTCAGGGTTGCCCTAGACTCATCAGGCTCCGTAAAGCCACAAACAAATGTCTTCCATTTCGTCTTTCCTCCCTCCCCAGCTATGCTATACTTAATTCTAATATGGGTTAAAATTACTTCAAAAAATGATTTCTCATGAAAAGAATAAAACTCTACTTTTTTCATCTTTTATCACATTTGTAAGTTTACATTTCAAAGTACTAGCTGAGATTTGCAAGAGTAAGGACAAAGGCATGATTCTTTCATTTCTTTTAGGTTATATCAAAATAAAAGTATTAAAATCACATTTATATTAATAAGAGAATCCCTATCTGCCATCTCCTTGGCTCTCCCCTTAAGAGCATTCTAGATTGACAGATAATGGTTGAAGCCAGGTAGTTCCTGAGTATCTTTACTCTGCTTTACTACATGTCTGAAATTTTCCATAATTAAAAAAAAAGATGAAGAGAGGAAAGATAAGGGAAAAGTCCACGGGCACCTGAAAAATAATAATAGTTGTTAGTAATAAATGCTGTTATCATTTTTGTTGTTCATATGATGTAGGAGGCAATTTATAAGAATCCTCTGAAGAAATTAAGGGATCAAAAACTTACACAAAATCTGATTGTGAGACTTTACTTCTAAAGAACTACATATTTCCCTTTATACAGAGTCTGATTACTTTCTGAAATGTGTTTCCTTCCATTACTTTTGCAGAGTTGACACTTCTTAGACAATTGGCTTCTGCCCTAAATGCTTCTCTTTTATCAGCCACACAATCTCTCTCTACTACTGGGCAGAAGCAACATAGAGAAACAAGAACATGTTGCTTTGTCTCAAAGAAAATTACTGTTACACTTCTCATACCCGAGGAGTAACAGTTTTGGACAGGTTACTAGGTTTGTAAATACAGTTT
Organism: Neophocaena asiaeorientalis asiaeorientalis; assembly: GCF_003031525.2. Taxonomy (NCBI): domain Eukaryota; kingdom Metazoa; phylum Chordata; class Mammalia; order Artiodactyla; family Phocoenidae; genus Neophocaena; species Neophocaena asiaeorientalis. Next base: position 8,689,285 of record NW_020176571.1, read on the forward strand.
TAAGCCCCTTTATGTTTAAAATAACAACCCAAATCCTGGTAAAAGCTTGCTTGTACATTCTGAACCCAGAACAAACGCACCATTTTAGGCCAATCCAAAAGATAACCCTTATGCTTTAAAAGCTGAGCCAACACTAATTAAATCTTCTTGAGGGTGTGTTTCACCATATTACCTCAGAGTGGTTTAATTAAACTAAAATTAGGCTTCTGTCACTTCTAAAATCTACCTCCAAATCTGAACCAGAGTCTCCAGTGGTTTCAGCTGCTTCAACCACATTGTGGTATGGATTTAACATTCTGAGGCATTTCCAAATATTGCAAACCACACTGAGCATACGGGCTACAACAGGAAACAGATGTGGGTTAACCAGAACATTATCTTCACAGAGAGGAGGTAATGGCAAACCTTCTGCAGACATCACATCCGGTTTTTTTGAGCAGTTTCATCAGCCCATTAAATACCAAGACAGGATTACCCATGAAATCCTGGAACGCAGCCAGTCTACTACCAAAGTTGCTGCTATGCAAATTCACTTGACTGGACATGTTCAAGAAATAGATGACAACAGGACAACCAGGCACCCATCATAAAATGCTATCAAGTTCCAAAAAAGAAATGCAAATGAACCATTCCTCTTATACTGTTCCAGCCAATATCCAAAACAAGTAGTAAATTTAAAGTTTTTATATATATATGAGAGAAAAATAGGTATCATTGGGGGCTGATTCATATACTTCATAGGTTATAAAGTATAATTTCATAGAAATGGCATTTTTGAAAACTATATCAATGGAAATAACATTTCAGTCATGCAGAATCTCACTGGGGTGAGAAGGAAAGAGAAATGCTTTGCATCCAGTAGGGAAAGCAAAGGGACGCCATGCACCTGTTTAAGAGAGCAGTAACGGCAAATTCAGTTCTGCATTTAAAGCCTTTAACCTACTTCAAGACATATTATGTCTGAGTAAATACAAGTGATTTTTAATATGGAAAGAAAAAGTATCAAACTTGCACTAGGTAGTTTCATAATATTTTTTCAAGGAGTCGTGCTTAGAATATTAAACATTTGCAGTTACTATGCTCTTTTACCGATAGAGCTACGAATTGCTATTGTGACCAAAGCATTCTAAAACATGAATTACTCAGAAAAACTATAAAATTCAGAACAGATTTTCAGCTGAAGGTATCACTATGATGAAAACCAACACCACCTTAGTCAATAGGCAAATGCTTCATGAGATACTTGTGAGAACCCCACTGTCCTGGAGCCTTTAATAAACCCTAAGGGAAGCACATTAGCATATTAACAAGGGAAAAATGCTCCCTTTCCTCTCATTCTTTTCAAGCACAACTAACATATATTTGGAGTCTTAGTAGGAAAAAAAAAAAATCAACTCTAACATCTTAGTATTAAGACAAATTGCTCAAGTACCCATGAGCACGCCTTATGCCCAGATACTGGTTTTTAAATACTATTCTTCATTAAAAAGAACCATGGCTCCTTGGCATGGGAAATAAGAGAAAGCTGGAATATGCTGTTGTTCCAAAAAGTATTTTAAAAATGACAGGGGCTCCTTACAAAATTAAAATTAAATTACCATTTGATTCAGCAATCCTACTTCTGGTACATACCCAAAAGAAATGAAAACAGGATCCCAAAGAGATATCGGCACACTCATGTTCACTGCAGCAGTATTCACAACAGCCAAGAGGTAGAACCAACTTAAATGTCCATCAACAGATGAATGGATAGAGAAAATACGGTATATACATACAATGGAATATTATTCAGCCTTAAAAAAGACGGGAATCCTGTCACAGACCACAACTCGGATGAACACTGAGGACATATGCTAAATGAAATAAAGCCAGTCACAAGAAGATAATACTGCATGGTTCCACTTATAAGAGGTATCTACAGTAATCAAACCCTTAGAAACAGAAAGTGAAATGGCAGTTGCCAGGGGCTGGTGGGGAAGCAGTTGTTCAAAAGGAATGGAGATTCAACGTTGCAAGATGAAAAAGTTCTACAGATCTTGCAGAACAATGTGCATATAATTAGCACCACTGTACACTTAAAAATGGTTAAGATGGTAGGTTTTATGTTATGTGTTTTTCACCACAATTTAAAAAAAAAAAAGATGGAGGCATGTCAAAAGGACACAGAATCACCTTGAAGGTGATCCTAATGCCAATTCTGGAACATTTTTTGCAACAATATAATGATGATAACGAAATATACCCTGTAGAATAAACTGAACATCCATGGGCTCATATATATACATATATATGTGCATACATATATATATGAATAATTGAATAAATAGGAAAGGGGACACCTCTTCCTTATGGGAGAATTCCAATTAATATAACAGGAATAATGGAAATGGTATCAGTGTTCACTTCCTGGTGTTGATCACTATTCTATGAGTATGTAAAATGAACCTGGGTGAAAAGTTTTATTACTCTTGCAAATTTTTTGTTGAAGTCTGAAATTATTTCAAAATGAACAGTCTAAAAAAGAGGCAGCAGAACTCAACACAAAAAGTACTGTTATTAGGAATCAGGAAACTTGAATTCCATTGTTTTCTTCATAAATAGCAAGTCCTATGACCTTTGACAAATTAAAGAAGCTAACTAATCAAAAAGCAACAAACACTGCTGAATTCTGGGAAGAGAAACCTGGGATAGGAAGAACAAATGTTTGTGTAAGTATATGACACTATCTAGAAATCATCTGATAATGTCTAAACCGTCTGAACATGGCTTTTTTCCCAAAGACAACAACACTTTGAAAACCCATGAAACTCTGTTTGCTTACTATCTATAGACTAATGAAATCTATTGTGGCAGAGAAGGGTTTGGGAATTTTCCCCCATATTTTAAGAATAACACTGTAACTAAAACACAAAATAGTAGTGTTATAAATCTCAACCAGACATACAGACCAAGTCATAAATCAATCTAAAATCAAAAATAAATGAACATTTAACGTTTTAAATGTCTAAAGCTAAGTGAAAGAAGCCATACTTATAAGGCAACATACTGTATGATTCCATTTATGCAAATCTAGGTGCAGAGGTTGCCGGAGAGTGGGTGTGGGGAGTTGAAAATAAAGGGGCAGCACAAGGTAGTTTTTGTGATTGATGGAAATGTTCTGTATCTTAATTGTGGTGGTGGCTACATGACTCTATGCACTTATTAAAACTTATGGAACTGTAAAAAAAATCAATCAAAAACAAAAAACTGAACAGGGTCTATTTATTAATAGCATAAAGCCTCTAATTTCAGTCCTACTTACAAGCTCTACAAGCCTGGCAGATCTCAGAAGCTCAAAATTATAAATGAAATAACAAAATACTAATCTATTGAAAATCTTAGCACTATAAAAGGGATTCTAACTCCTTCCCTCAGATTATTATTTCAGATCAAATCTACCAAAAAAACAAATCATAGTACAATGAATGAAGAGTTTAGGAAATCTATTAAGAGTACAACAAAAAAATTACAGGGCCTGCATTATAACATTCTCAACATTTTAAAATTGTAAGCTACACTTAAAGTGGAAAAAAAATTGAAGGAGAATCATTTGCTCGTTATGGATAACTTCAGCAATGACTATTACACAGAATCCTTAAATAGCTGGTGATAAATTAAGTTGAAACAAGAAGTTAAAATACTTGTTATTGTTAACATTGCTCTATGTTTTGCAAATTCCCTCCCAAGAAGTCCGAAAACTGTGGTCCTTGCCATTATATTACTTTTTACCCTTTCCAAACCTTCTAAAAACAGTAAAAATAAAATCTCTATGACCCCTCTAAAAGTATAATAATTTCCCAGCTACAGGGAAATAACCTCCTGAAAAATAATGTTTTACATGAACTCCATTAACATTTACATGTTTGGCAAGCTTCAAACAACAGCTTTAAACATTTATTTAAACCACCATGCATATTAATAATGGAGTAGCCTGCATACAGGTCAACGCAAAATCTAAATGAATAGCTTACCAGAAGTCACTAAAACTGAGTTACTAAAGATATTGAACCCCCAACAGGCAAGTTTTCTTTAGGTGATAGGAATTAAAGGCACAGTAAATAAGGAAAAATTTAAAGAAAAAAAGAAAACAGTCATGTCATCTTCAATATAGATTCCCTTTTAGCAACTCTCCCAAGCAAAGTGTTTTATTTGTTCTTAACCTATGACATGCAGTTAATATAAAAAACATCAAAAAATGTTATAACTGGAAAGAACCTAAAGATCACCTGGTTCAAATGACCTCATTGGCCAAAATACAAAGACCGGAGATTATGTGAATTATCTAAAGTCACCGAGTTAAATGGCAAAATCAAACAAGAACTAGATCAGGGTCCAATATTATAAAATGTTTCAACAAAACATCTAGAGATTACCTCCATAAAAACTAAACACTAGGGCTTCCCTGCTGGCGCAGTGGTTGAGAGTCCACCTGCCGATGCAGGGGACACGGGTTCGTGCCCCGGTCCGGGAAGATCCCACATGCCACGGAGTGGCCAGGCCCGTGAGCCATGGCCGCTGAGCCTGTGTGTCCGGAGCCTGTGCTCCACAACGGGAGAGGCCACAGCAGTGAGAGGCCCGCGTACCGCAAAAAAGAACAAAAACAACAACAACAACAAAAAAAACCCCACTGTTATAAACTGTAAAGAGGATGACCTCTCTTCTCAAGAAAGTAGGACAATGAAATCAGGACTCTTACTTCAGGGGTACAAAAACCAAAGGAATAAAAAAGGTACTTCTAAAATAATGACTGTAACTAAAAACAGCTCCCCACATATTAAATGGTTTTATACTAAAACATGAGGCGAAAAAGTATAATAGCAGAACATTTAAAAAACAATCCAAGTGCAAGTTCAAACTTGGTCACTAAGTGCTTTCTAAGTACCAAATGAACAGATTATCCTAATTTACATAGATAAAATTATACTAACTCCAACGTGAGGCAACTGCATCTTGTTTGATGAGGCTCCAGGGTTTGCTGTGCCAGTTCAGGAAAATATGATTACACCTATCATCAAGCAAGTTTCTCTAACCATAAATACGTGCAATAAGTTTTTTCGAGCCAGACAAAGTAGAGGAGATAATGAGATGACAGAGCATACAACTGGACGATACACTACTCTGGCTGCTATGGATGATAACAAGTTAGATAATGTTGTTAGAATTGTACATCAACAGGTAGCCTTTAAATAGGAGTTCAAAGATAGAGATAATCATAAGATACACCCCTATCAGAAACAAGATGATAGCCCCTGCTTACACCTCAGTGAATACAGTCTCCAAATCCAGGTATTCTGTTCGGCTGAGGAATCTAATAATGGAATTTATCAAAATCATTCTTCCGTTATTATATGTCAAGAAGATGTGGGGAAAAATATATATTCATATATATACATACATATAGTGTGGTAGAGTAGTAGGAATGGGCAAAGATTCAGGTATTTAAGTTATCCTGAACATTCCTCTAAAAGTAAAACCAATTTTAAGGAACACTTATAAACTGGCAAAGATTCAAAAGAAAGAACTTGTTGGTACTTGTCATACACTCAGGAGAGCTTTATCTCAACCACAGATGATTATATTATTATAATTTCTTAAGGAGGAATTAATCTTAGAAAAAACAGTAAGAAAAACCATCATAAATGGGTCCTTGTGTGTTTTAACAGAGTTTCACAATACACGGGCTAAAGACGCCACAGAAATTACTTTAAAAGAAATCTGGATACTTGGGAAACAAATTTCTTTATAAGAGTACTGATTAAACAGAGGAAGTTGTCACGAGAGGAAAATACAGCCCTGCATAATAACCTGTTTCTGTTTCCCAACAAAATTGTGCCAGGTATAATTAGATTTTGACAAAACTACCTATGACACTGTTCTCTAAACTAGGGAAATTTACAATAAAAGAGATGTGAAATAATTCTACATGTCCTTGAAGTAAACAAGAAAAATGTCTCTCTTCACCTACAACCACTAGGTGTTGCTGCATTTGTCAGCATAAGCTCAGAAATGAAAAGGGGGAAAAAATGAATAAAAAGTATATAATGAGAAAGTAAACTGTGAGAAAATTTCAGCTATGACAATATTATTATTTTCAATAAAACCAGTGACTGAAAACGCATTAACTGAAAATGTTTTAAACTTATAAATTACTATGATATGTCTTCACTATTGGTAAGCAGTACTGCAGGCCCTCAGTACAACCAATGTTTCTGGCAGTTAAAACGGACTGAGAAAAATGAGAATAGTGTTAAGACACAATGTGCTTCTGCCTACTGCAGGGTCTTATAAAGTTGAAATAAAGGCTTGTTTGATGTTCCCCAACCAGAAAAAAGAAAATGATCCTTTCTGCTAATGCTTTAGTATTTATTATCAGGAAGCCCCAGAACACTACAGTAACACTTGGGTGGGGAGTAGAGGGGACCCCAGTGCAGACAAGTAAACTAGAAACTTGTATGTAAAAGGTGAGGAAATGATTTCAGCATAATGAAGAAACGTAAATAAGTACCAGGAAGTACCTTTTAAATAACACCTACAGTTAAGTGGTCACTGTCAGTTGCAAAGTAGGGAAATCAGACATATCCTCACAAACACATTCTTATATTAAAGCACCAGCCAATACGATGACTGTCTTTTTAAAAAATGTGACATCATCAGCAATTCCCTATGTACCATCCCTCTCTGCGGAATTGGTTATAGACCTCAGGTAAACCTATTTATTCTTTCTCGCAACTCTGTACAACAGAAGTCGAGTCTGAAACCCAGAGCTCCCCATTAATTTTCTCTGGTTTCCCCAATCCTCACACCCAGCTCCCCAATATCCAGCATCTGGTTACATCAACACTTACCCAAAAAAGTGAGTGAGAACCTGATCTAAGGAATCTCCACTGAGGGAGCAGAGAGCATAAGCGAATGAACATTTTAAGCTCTTCCCATAAGATCCACTCAAAACACAAGAGTTTACTATGCCTTACACTGCTACATAATTTATCAAATACTTATCTTTTCTTCCCAAATGTACTGGAAACATATATCCCAAGTAAACTCTCAGTCTTCCAGAAGAGAATAAGGCCACTACAACCATAATTTAATATTTTCTTATAGTCCCGGGAAAAAGTACCTTTCATTCTTGGGCATGACAAAAGCAGGGAAGCTTTCTTAAGAGAAGGAGAGTAGCAAGGAGCATGTGACCTAGACTAGGGTCAGATCAGCACCTAGGATCAGCTGATACCTAACAAGAGGCTAGCAAGTAATCCTAGAAAAAGAAGCATTTTTAAAATTCTGTGTCTTCCCAAAAGTTTTAGTCGACCTACTACTGAGTAAAGAAAAATGAAAAAGCTGGTGGTTACAGTTGCTCCTATAATCACTACTAGTCTTAGAGAGGGAAACTAACAGCTTTTCTCCCTCAGTTATGCAATATGAAGAGCTGTGCTCTTTCCTTAGTTTGCCATATACCAGCAATTTTACATATCGTTGTAAATTTGAGGGTAACAGATAACAATATCTGCTCTCTTTATTTCCCAGATGTGTCTGTAAAAAGAATTTTTTTTACATTGTAATTGTAATTAAAATTACAAATCAATTAGGGAAACTTCATCAGAATCTCTGGGGAAAGAATGAGGGGAGGTCATTGTGTGTATAATTTGGTGGAAGGAGATATATCACTAACCTCAAATAATCTGTCAAAAGGGGGACAAACAACAAATAGCAGCTGTGTTCCAGTAAACCTGGAAGAAGAGAAATAGATCTGAAAGGTAAGTTTAAGGATGCTGGTACAAGTCAAGGAGGAAGGAAATAAGAAGTGAGAAAGCAAATGACACCACTTACATACATATACACAGCTCAAAAAGCCGGAACTAATACTAATTTTAAGACCTACTGCACTTCCTGCAAACTAAGAAAATAAATCCTGTAAAATGAATATTAGATATTGTTATATAATGTGTATTCATTTTTACTCTTAAATACTGTCATTCAGAACCTCCATAAATTCCCATTTCTTTACCTGAATCCCTCCTGAACTATTTGTGGTTTTGAATGAATTTCTATATCTAAAGTGCTAAAAGTGATCTGCAGTAGGGAAAATAAGACTTGAAAAATTCCTAGAAAGAAACAAATGTTTTATTTACCATCTAATCAGTCAGTCATAGTAAGCTAAGAAAGATCAAATACAGAATTTTTTAAATCCCTATAAAATAATAAATCACGTGTTCTTCCGTGCTGTAAATTATGTGCTCTTTCCTTATGTGCAGACATTCCTCTGGGACACATGGACTTAAACTATTTTTCTAAGAGTAGTATACCTATATACTCATGTATAGTCCACAGCTGATCAACAATACACATTTGTGAACTGGATGGGAATGTTGTGAGATTTGTACTCAAGCCTACCCAAGTGAAGCTAATAGCCTGTCTGAAAAGTGAACTCATAACCTTTGTCTCATTAGCACTGCACTCCAGCTGCTAGATTCAAACCTAACTTGGATTTAAAGGGGGTGGGGGCAGTGAAACACTAACGACAGGAAGAAAATTTATATAGTCAAGTCTATGCATAATTTTCTATTAATGGAAACCAGCTGCAAGAGTTGAAGATGGTTTTCAGTATTTAAGCCTGGTGGAACACTAATGGGTTTTTTCTATTCCAAGATTCCATTCTTAAAGGAAGGCCCTTTAACTCATTATTCCCTCAGAGTCCCTGACATTCCTAAGAATCACCTTTCTAAAGTAACTGCTCCAGAGCCCAAATTATCTATCTATTGCGAGATGTGTGCTGTGCCTTTGAAGAGCCATTCAAAGCTATTCCTTATATGAGAAGTCATGTGTTTTCCAAAGAAATACTGTGATCAAAACTCCGTTTTAAGTATGTGATTCACAAGACCTCTAGCAATTCAAAGTTGTAAAGTCAGACTTCACAATCAATTATCAAGGATATATGCTCTTCACAAAACAATGTGATAAAACAGTCACATATTCACATATGGTGGTTGTTTCCACCGTAATTCTATTCTGATTGCCCTTAGTTCTATCATTTGGAAAAGATTTCCCCCAAGCTTTGGCTAATTAATTTTTCTCCCACACAGCTCATAAATCAATTTAAAAACCATTCGCATGTAACCATCTTAATAGTTAATATATGCCACCACCTGCCCCAACACCATCACCAACAGAAAGTATATATGCATGTATGGGCTTTGTTGTCCTGACGACTATCAGCTCTTTCAGTCTAGAGCTTATGTAATATTTGGTTTGTGCAAACTGCCCCTAGGAAATTCAGGCAGTGGTTTTACCCATAATGAGAAAAATCATTCACATAAGCTTTTAAGACTAGAGATACATGAATACCCATTTCTCATGCCAGTGTAACTCAGAAATTTTATGGTTAGATGGAAGAAAATACACAATCCCTAGAATCCTAAAGGTTGAATAAAATACCTCCGGCACCCCAGTGAAGATGCAAGAATATCTGCATCAAATTACCATTAATTCAAAAACGATTATAAAACTGGTTTCAAAATGAAAAAGCAAGAAACAAACCTCAATTTTGTCTGTTTTGGCATCTCCCCAGTATATTTTGCCTTCATCATAATCCAAGGCTAAACCATTTGGCCAACCAAGAGAAGTGTTAACCAACACTACTCGATCAGAACCATCCAGAGCTGCTCGCTCAATTTTCGGGATTTCTCCCCAGTCAGTCCAATACATGTACCTATAGAAGTACACAGAATATGAGCTAAAAACAGATAATAAACTGTAACTTTCAGATATCCTAAAGGTGAGATCCACCCCTCCTTTACACTGATCATCCGTTAACACCACAGAAGGAAAAAAAACATAAGACAAACATACGAAGAGTAAGTTTAAGACATTTATAACAGCAGTGTGTAAGCTTGTAGAAAATTTTCAGAATGAAACAGTGTTTTCTAGAACTGATAATGCCTCCCAATAATGATATTCTATTTTCAGTTGTGTTTTTCAAAATATTTTGTACTCCTTCCCAGGAACAGTCCTCTCTTTCTTGCTGGCTTGTCATCTCTGACACAAAAAGGTTAAACCAGTAGTAATATTCAGATGGCAAACTGATTTCCCCAAATCACTAACTCCTCCTGTAGCACTAAGTGATTCTTGAGGCTCCTGAGAATTTAAGGGGCTCGAAGGCATTGGTATGCACTGAGGTGTAATAATTTGTCATTATGTTCACCCTCAGGATGAATCTCATAGTAACAAACAACACTGGTGAGGATGTAGAAAGCTGTGTTTCCCTGGACCATCGTCAGGGTGTTATAGCCAAAAAAAAAAAAGACTAGGCATAAAGCTACATGGCCTGACCAAGTTTTGGAAATCAAATCATTTATATGCTTGTGGACATACAAAAAGTAAGATATATTCTTTACCAAGTCGTTCTGGAAGTACTGAAAATGAGATGAAATTAAATTTTCTAGGGGGGAAGAGAAAGAGCTCTGAAAACAACTTCTTTCCACAATTTTCATGGTCATGATGCAACCTCGGCAAAATCTACAGCCAATACCCAAAGTCAGCAAGCATGGACTTAATTTAGAAGGAAAAAGTATTCAAAACATTCAAGGAAAAAAACTAGCAATTCTTTAACTTGAGATTTTATTCCAATCACTATATTCTAAAAATGGACAGTCGTTAAAGAGCTATTTATTGGAAACCAGCATATACTTCACATTGTTTTTCTCAATGTTTCTAGGAACCTGTAAAAAACCAGAAACACCTGGCAAAATTTTCTATCAGCAGAGCCTCTTACCCAACCATGGGATCTAAAACAATAGCCCGGGGTTCCTCTAAGTCCTCTGAAATCAAGATCTTCCTCATGGTCCCGTTGAGCCTTGTCACTTCTATCCGATCAGTGCCAGTGTCTGTCCAATAAAGATTTCGGGCAACCCAATCAACAGCAATACCATCAGGATGGGCGATTTGAGCAGTGACCACAAACTGACTGCCAGATCCATCTATGAATGAGCGGCGTATGGCCCTCACTTCATCGTCAGTCCAGTAGATATAGCCTTCCACAGGATCATAATCTATGGCAATGGCATGACGGATGTCTTCCAACTGTAGAACAATGTCTGTGAAATCTGGTGTATCCAAAGAAATTCGTCTCAAATCTGTCCTTCGGGCTAAAAGCAGTAATTCAGTGGCACCTAGAAAAACAAAGTGAAAAAAATGAAGAAAAAACTTGAAACCCACAGGCAAAATTTAGTTACTCTAAATACAAAATGCAGAACTTCTTCAGTAATTGAAAAGTAATGAGTATAAAAGGCTACTAAGGGGCTTCCCTGGTGGCGCAGTGGTTGAGAGTCCGCCTGCCGATGCAGGGGACACGGG